>NC_084733.1:36712292-37049792 GCF_033978785.1 Entelurus aequoreus
TGACCTCGGACTATGTCAAGGTAACGTGCGGAGTTCCCCAGGGTTCGGTTCTTGGCCCTGCACTCTTTAGTATTTACATGCTGCCGCTGGGTGACATCATACGCAAGTACGGTGTTAGCTTTCACTGTTATGCTGATGACACCCAACTCTACATGCCCCTAAAGCTGACCAACACGCCGGATTGTAGTCAGCTGGAGGCGTGTCTTAATGAAATTAAACAATGGATGTCCGCTAACTTTTTGCAACTCAACGCTAAGAAAACGGAAATGCTGATTATCGGTCCTGCGAGACACCGACATCTATTTAATAATACCACCTTAACATTTGACAACCAAAAAATTACACAAGGCGACTCGGTAAAGAATCTGGGTATTATCTTCGACCCAACTCTCTCGTTTGAGTCACACATTAAGAGTGTTACTAAAACGGCCTTCTTTCATCTCCGTAATATCGCTAAAATTCGTTCCATTTTGTCCACTAGCGACGCTGAGATCATTATTCATGCGTTCGTTACGTCTCGTCTCGATTACTGTAACGTATTATTTTCGGGTCTCCCTATGTCTAGCATTAAAAGATTACAGTTGGTACAAAATGCGGCTGCAAGGCTTTTGACAAAAACAAGAAAGTTTGATCATATTACGCCTATACTGGCTCACCTGCACTGGCTTCCTGTGCACTTAAGATGCGACTTTAAGGTTTTACTACTTACGTATAAAATACTACACGGTTTAGCTCCAGCCTATCTCGCCGATTGTATTGTACCATATGTCCCGACAAGAAATCTGCGTTCAAAGAACTCCGGCTTATTAGTGATTCCCAGAGCCAAAAAAAAGTCTGCGGGCTATAGAGCGTTTTCTATTCGGGCTCCAGTACTCTGGAATGCCCTACCTCAGTAGAAGCATTTAAGTCCCATCTTAAAACTCATTTGTATAATCTAGCCTTCAAATAGACCCCCCTTTTTTTAGACCAGTTGATCTGCCGTTTCTTTTCTTCTCTCCTCTTCTCCCCTGTCCCTTGCGAGGGGGAGTTGCATAGGTCCGGTGGCCATGGATGAAGTGCTGGCTGTCCAGAGTCGGGACCCCGGGTGGACCACTAGCCTGTGCATCGGTTGGGGACATCTCTGCGCTGCTGACCCGTCTCCGCTCGGGATGGTTTCCTGTTGGCCCCGCTGTGGACTGGACTCCCGCTGATGTGTTGGATCCACTGTGGACTGGACTTTCACAATGTTATGTCAGACCCACTCGACATCCATTGCTTTCGGTCTCCCCTAGAGGGGGGGGGGTTACCCACATATGCGGTCCTCTCCAAGGTTTCTCATAGTCATTCACCGACGTCCCACTGGGGTGAGTTTTTCCTTGCCCGTATGTGGGCTCTGTACCGAGGATGTCGTTGTGGCTTGTACAGCCCTTTGAGACACTTGTGATTTAGGGCTATATAAATAAACATTGATTTATTGATTGATAATAGTGCCCAAGACATGGGTAACTTACACATCTGTGAAGTTGCCAATAATGCTGAAAGGTACATACAGGTTTTGGAGCAACATATGTTGCCATCCAAACAACGTTACCATGGACGCCCCTGCTTATTTCAGCAAGACAATGCCAAGCCACGTGTTACATCAACGTGGCTTCATAGTAAAAGAGTGCAGGTACTAGACTGGCCTGCTTGTAGTCCAGACCTGTCTCCCATTGAAAATGTGTGGCGCATTATGAAGCCTAAAATACCACAACGGAGACCGCCGGACTGTTGAACAACTTAAGCTGTACATCAAGCAAGAATGGGAAAGAATTCCACCTGAAAAGCTTCAAAAATGTGTCTCCTCAGTTCCCAAACGTTTACTGAGTGTTGTTAAAAGGAAAGGCCATGTAACACAGTGGTGAACATGCCCTTTCCCAACTACTTTGGCACATGTTGCAGCCATGAAATTCTAAGTTAATTATTATTTGCAAAAAAAAAAAAAAGTTTACTCTCGTTCAACCCTTTTTCGATTACGCATGCACCTCCAAAACCCTCAAATCTAAACTCCAAACATCCCAGAACAAACTAGTCAGATTACTTCTAAACCTCCACCCCAGATCCCACCTCACTCCTACCCACTTCTCCAAAGTGGGCTGGCTCAGGGTGGAGGACAAAGTAAAACAACTTGCACTGAGCCTAGTCTATAAAATCTGCTACACCTCCCTGATACCGAGGTACATGTCAAACTACTTCCTTAACGTAAATGACCGCCATAACCACAACACCAGGGGGAGCTCCACTAACCACGTTAAACCCAGATTCCGAACTAACAAAGGTCTTAACTCATTCTCTTTCTATGCCACATCAATGTTGCCAACAGGTATAAAAGAAAGGGCATCTCTATCCTCCTTCAAAACCGCAATAAAAGTTCACCTCCAGCCAGCTTCAACCCTAAACTAACACCCTCCCCGGATTGTTAATAATCAAATGTAAACAATCAAATGCAGATACTTTTTCTTATGCCTTCTGATCTCTCTCTCTCTCTCTCTCTCTCTCTCTCTCTCTCTTTCTCTCTCTCTCTCTCTCTCTCTCTATGCCCACTACTTGCTGTCCATATCCTACCAAGTCAGACCTACACTGTTCCAATATCCATTTCTCTGTTCTCAATTGTTGATGACTGATGATATCAACCAAACCTAACCCCCCCCCCCCCCCCCCTCTCCACACCGCGGATTGTAAATAATGTAAATAATTCAATGTAATTATCTTGTGTGATGACTGTATTATGATGATAGTATATATCTGATAGTATATATCTGTATCATGAATCAATTTAAGTGGACCCCGACTTAAACAAGTTGAAAAACTTATTCGGGTGTTACCATTTAGTGGTCAATTGTACGGAATATGTACTTCACTGTGCAACCTACTAATAAAAGTCTCAATCAATCAATCAATCAGTTTGAACATCAAATATCTTGTCTTTGTAGTGCATTCAATTGAATATGGGTTGAAAAGGATTTGCAAATCATTGTATTCAGTTTATATTTACATCTAAAACAATTTCCCCACTCATATGGAAACAGGGTTTGTAAAAAAAATAAAAATAATAGCCATCCATCGTAATCATCGAAATGATTGTGAACAATAGGCAAATTCCGAAAAAAGTGCAGTTACCCTTTAAGCGTGCTGTAATGTTGTTGTGTTGTTTGGATACAAAAGAGATTGTTGAGCCATTAATCCTTTGTTATGTTGGTTATGTATATATATATATATATATATATATATATATATATATATATATATATATATATATATATATATATATATATATATATATATATATATATATATATATATATATACATATATAAATAATTTGCTGTTCTGTTCTTGGGTGTTACAATCGTTCAAATAGAGAGAAAGGAAATAGCTTTTAAAAGTCCCTTAAGTCAGGGAAAAAACGAAAGCGCGTAGGAGGAAATGGTTCTTAAAAATATCACTTTCATCATCTGGTGGAATGAAATCGGACCATGCTTGTGCCTTCAGTGATCACTTTGTAAAATGTTTGTTTGAACATTTGACTTGTTTGAGAAACGTTCCATGATGCACTTGAGTTTATTCTGTACTATATCAGTAATGTTTGAAAGCAGAACTAAATGTTAAAAAGGACTAGAGATCGCATTAGTTTGTTTTATTTTGTGGTTGCTATACCTAAATATAACTATGAAGACCTGGTTGTGCGAATAAACTAACGTCATGTTAAGTCCTAGTAATACATTTTGTAATTGCTGGTTCAATCCACTATTTTCATTGTCAATTTTAATAACAGAAACTAAAAAGAAAGACATGCTTTATTCCACACGGCTGACCACATTATAGCATCTTTGGTGCTATCCGTTCAAGACAAAAATCTCTCGTAGGCTCAACAGCATATACTGAATTTTGATATCACTAGCAAACATTGCTTAACAACAGGGGCATCCATGGCTAAACAATGAGACAAAATATGAACTTCACACCAAAAAAACAGCTGCAGACATGAATTGAAGATGAGACTATTATTTGTAGCAGGAAATCAACTGCAAACAAACGTATCCTTGTTCCCATTGGTGTCACGATTAAAGCAGCATGGCACTCATTATGTCAACCAAATACGTTACATACCGATGCACAAATAAGTTGAATATTGTCTTTCATGGATTAATATCTGGACCCTTTCAGATGTAAAGACATGAAGTACCTCCAATCTTTTCTTCTTTAAATCCTTGTAAATGTCGAAGGAAGTGAGGTCGAGGCAAACAGTAACGTCTGGGTGATGATAAATGGTTTAAATATTTTTAAAAAATGTTTCAGAAGAGTGTATAAATTCACTCCATCCCATTTTAAATATTTTTTTTTATGATCGCTTATATATCTGCCTCTAAACCTTTCAAATCTGCCCAAATCCGCAACTGATGAAGGTAAATAAAGAGTAGTAGTAGTTGGCCCACGAGACGACTGCACAAGTTCAATTTCAAAAAGCAACATGGTGTTTGTATATTACATTTAAACACCCGAGGGTCTGACAGGTGGCAGTTTGTCGCCATTTTGTGAAACTCAGGTCAGTGACCATGATGTCTACTTTCTTAACATCACAAGTACAGCATTCACTTTTATGACCTAATCTAAACAACCTTTTCTAGTCATTGTGCAGGTAAAAAAAAAACCAACATATATACATACATATACATATATATATATATATATATATATATATATATATATATATATATATATATATATATATATATATATATATATATATATATATATATATATACATATATATTAGGGCTGTCAAAGTTAACCCAATGATAACGCGTTAATTGTAAATTTCATTAACGGCACTAATTTTTTTACGGGAAGTTAACACGCATCCTTTTTGACCCTCCTGCCGTGCCATAGTGGAGGGGAACTTGGCTGCAGTTCATTTGTTACTGATGAGCCACAAGTGAGCAGACATGGACAAAGAAAAGGCTACTTTCTGGAAATATCAGGTTCAAAGCCATGGCAAGTTGTTCTTCCGACAAGAAAGGACTCGTTTTCGCCGTGAGAAGAGGCGACATCACTGCAGTAAATGCCAGCTGCGCACGTCGAAAGAGGTGGGTGGTGCTTCACTTCCGTGTTCAGATTACGGTTAAGGTGCAGTGATAACATAACTTTTAGATTGTTACTGTGACTGCTTTAGTTAATAAGATGACATAAAAGCTTAACAGAAATGAAAGACGGTCGGCAGGATGTCCAAAAGAGACAGTCGATCCAACATGAAAACATGTCAAGACACTTTCTTAAACCAATCATACACTTTTTCGGCTTCAGAATAAAAGCGCTACGCTATACATCCGGTTTAACTATATTGACAAAATAAAAATGCTTTGTCAGATATGTTTTGTAAAGTTACTCTGTGTACCGGTACCAAAATGTATATTGATACTTTGATACTTTGTCAATATTGGGTTCATTTTAACAACATATTACAATACATTAAAAGCCTACTGAAATTATTTTTTTTTATTTAAACGGGGATAGCAGATCTATTCTATGTGTCATACTTGATCATTTCGCGATATTGCCATATTTTTGCCGAAAGGATTTAGTATAGAACAACGACGATAAAGATCGCAACTTTTGGTATCTGATAAAAAAAAAAGGCTTGCCCCTACCGGAAGTAGCGTGACGTAGTCGGGTGAACATATCCTTAAAGTTCCCTATTGTTTACAATGATGGCCGCCAGAAGTGAGAGAGATTCGGACCGAGAAAGCGACGATTTCCACATTAATTTGAGCAAGGATGAAAGATTTGTGGATGAGTAAAGTGCAAGTGAAGGACTAGTGGGGAGTTGAAGCTATTCAGATAGGGAAGATGCTGTGAGAGCCGGGTGGGACCTGATATTCAGCTGGGAATGACTACAACAGTAAATAAACACAAGACATATATATACTCTATTAGCCACAACACAACCAGGCTTATATTTAATATGCCACAAATTAATCCCGCATAACAAACACCTAGGTGTTTGTTATGCTAGCTCCTAGCTCCTAGCTACTACCTCGAGCTAGTTATAGCAAGCGATCAAATGTTTGGAAGCGCAGCTGCGTACTCACGGTATCGCGTCTGCGTCTGTGTATCCAAATCAAAGTCCTCCTGGTAAGAGTCTCTGTTGTCCGAGTTCTTCGATCTTGACTGGATCTTTCGGGAATGTAAACAATGAAACACCGACTGTGTTGTGTTGCTGACTTCCCTCGCAAAATACTCCGCTTCGCACCGACAACTTTCTTCTTTGCTTGCTCAGCTTCTTTCTCCATAATGCAATGAAGAAATTGCAACAGATTCACCAACACGGATGTCCATAATACTGTGGAATAATGAGATGAAAACAGAGCTATTTCGTATTGGCTTCAATGGGGAAGCCATACCTCTGTTAAACTGGCTACGTCACGTGCATACGTCATCCTCCAAAGGAATTTTCAACCGGAAGTTTAGCGGGAAATTTAAAATTGCACTTTATAAGTTAACCCGGCCGTATTGGCATGTGTTGCAATGTTAACATTTCATCATTGATATATAAACTATCAGACTGCGTAGTCGGTAGTAGTGGGTTTCAGTAGGCCTTTAAACATACATTTCCATTGCACTCAAAGAACACATTTAGAAGGTTAAAATATAAATTAAAAGGCATTAAACACATTGGGCTTTTCTTGTTGCACTCAAAGAACCATTTACAAGTTTCCATATCATGTATAGTCTGCCATAATCAAGGATTAGGTGAGAATAGAACATAAAGTTTTACTGACATTAAATGCTTCATGATTGCTTTAAGAAAAATACAATTATTAGCAAGTAGTAAAAACAAAACTAAGGATACATGTACACAGATAAGCCATCTAACAGGTAAAACACAAATTTCCATCCATCCATCCATTTCCTACCGCTTGTCCCTTCCGGGTCGCAGTGGTTGCTGGAGCCTATCTCATTGTAGGAATTTGTTACAACATTTAGTAATTTCACTTGCATTATTTGACCCTAATATGGCGGTTTTAACTATGCTAATATTTGGCACCAAGCAAAGCAGCTGTGTGTGCGTCTACGTGTATGCATGTGCACAACAGGGGAGCTGGTTAATTTATTAGAGTAGCATGTGTGTTTGCGAGAATGGCAACATGTTGGCAGAGTGATGTCAGTGAGTGAGTGGGCGAGTAAAGAGAGAGAAAGGTAGCACATGCACTGCACAGTAGAGTGATGAACGGTCCGGGTGTATCCGGCAAAAACAAAAATAAAGCAACCAGATTGTCACGAATCGGCATCCTCGAATTCTGACCGGAAAGCGGAGCTCAGCAGACTCATTGCTGGGTAAAGAGAAGAGTGTTACCCCCGACGAAAACATCCGCCCTGGAAGGAACGTGTGCTCCTCGACTAGTCTGCACTGGAGCCGAACAGCTGGACAGGTGTAACAACTACATTATTACCTGTCACTATTTAAACTCCTTGTGCAGATCTGAATGCTTATTTAAATGTTTACCAAAGTTTGAAGCAAAGGTGGTATTGGCAAGACGTGTTTTAAAGCAGAAATTGCAGCACCTCCCTGTTTAAAGCGTCACCTTTATCGTTACTTTTGAAGCCCAAATACATCCATATTGCGCTTCACCCACCCTCTTTATTAACCAGTAGAATTGCTGTTTTTTGACATTTTTCCCCACCAAGATGTTATTGCTTGTATGCCCTTTGTGTGTGCGTTTTTACACACTCAACATCATGCGCCTCGGCTCTGTAGTCACCGCTGCACAGCGGGCATTCGGATGAAAGAACGGTACCGGTATTTTTATTAGTATCGGTATACGTTACAACCCTACTCTGTGATAATTGCACCTAAAGAAATGCTTGTACATCAGTTGAGGAATATGTTCTCCGAAAGCAGGAATACAAATTCTGTATTCCTATAAAATACAAAATCTGGTAAGACACCAAAAACATTTTTTTAAATTGTCATTAAATCGTGTTTGTCCTTTTTCTGTTAAGATGTTTAAAAATACATACTGTTTAAAACACATTTCATTGATTCATTCATGGTGTTAAAACCCAAAAATTATAATGATGAAAAATTACATTTTGCTGTGATTAATCTCGATTAATTCTGAGTTAACTAAGAACAGACTGCAAAATTGTGATTCAATATTTTAATCTTCTGTCAATCTTTATATATATATATATATATATATATATATATATATATATATAAAGATTGACAGAAGATTAAAATATTATATATATATTATATATATATATATATATATATATATATATATATATATATATATTAGGGGTGTGGGAAAAAATCGATTCAAATTTGAATCGCGATTTTCACGTTGTGCGATTCAGAATAGATTCTCATTTTTTAAAAATCGATTTTTTATTTATTTATATTTTTGTAATTTTATTTTTTTTTTTAATTAATCAATCCAACAAAACAATACACAGCAATACATAACAATGCAATCCAATTCCAAAACCAAACCCGACCCAGCAACACTCAGAACTGCAATAAACAGAGCAATTGAGAGGAGACACAAACACGACACAGAACAAACCAAAAGTAGTGAAACAAAAATGAATATTATAAACAACAGTATCAATATTAGTTACAATTTCAACATAGCAGTGATTAAATATCCCTCATTGACATTATCATTAGACATTTATAAAAATTTAAAAAAAGAACAATAGTGTCAAAGTGGCTTACACTTGCATCGCATCTCATAAGCTTGACAACACACTGTGTCCAATATTTTCACAAAGATAAAATAAGTCATATTTTTGGTTCATTTAATAGTTAAAACAAATTTACATGATTGCAATCAGTTGACAAAACATTGTCCTTTACAATTATAAAAGCTTTTTACAAAAATCTACTACTCTGCTTGCATGTCAGCAGACTGGGGTAGATCCTGCTGAAATCCTATTCATTGAATGAATAGAGAATCGTTTTGAAACGGGAAAAAAATAATTTTTGAATCGAGAATCGTGTTGAATTGAAAAAATATCGATTTTGAATCGAATCTTGACACCAAGAATCGATATTGAATCGAATCGTGGGACACCCAAAGATTCACAGCCCTAATTATATATATATATATATATATATATATATATATATATATATATATATATATATATATATATATATATATATATATATATATATATATATATATATATATATATATATATATACACACACACACACACACACACACACACACACACACACACACACACATAAATATATATGTAATACATTTTATTTATAAGGCACCTTTCTGGGCACTCAAGGACACCGTACAAAGTCAAAACAATAAAATCAAATTGGATAAAAACAACAACAACAAAGATAGAGAAGATAAGATGATTACAATGAATAAGCAGTCAGGAATAGGTGTGTTTCGAGTCTTGATTTGAAGAGGTCTATTGAGTCTAAGTTACGAAGGTCTGGTGGTAAAGAGTTCCAAAGATGTGGGGCAGAGCAGCTGAAAGCTCGGGCACTCATGGTGGACAGTTTAAATAAGGGGACAGTGAGATGGATGGATGAAGAAGATCTTAGGGAACGTGAGGGCGTGGCGACATGGAGCAGGTCAGAGAGATATGACGGAGAGAGGTTATGGATGGCTTTGAAAGTGAGGAGAATTATTTTAAAGTGGATACGATGTTTGATGGGTAGCCAGTGGAGATGCTGCAAAACAGGGGTGATGTGCTGGATTGAAGGGGTTCTGGTGATTATCCGGGCTGCAGAGTTCTGTAGATGCTGAAGTTTGTGAAGTGACTAGTGAGGGAGACCAAACAGGAGAGAGTTGCAGTAGTCCAGGCGAGAGGTGACCAGGCTATGGACTAGTATGGCAGCAGTATGTGGGGTAAGAGATGGGCGAAAACGATTAATGTTTCGTAGATGAAAGTAAGCAGACCGGGTAATGCTGTTTATGTGGGCTTGAAAGGAGAGTGTGCTGTGGAGGATGACACCCAGACTCTTGACTTGGTAGGAGGGTGAGACAGAGGAATTGCAGAGAGTAACGGGCAATCTGTTGGTTTTGGCGAGAATGGTTTTTGTACCGACAAGTAAGATTTCGGTTTTATTACTAATGTAAGGAAGGGATAGTAGTTCTTTTAGAGTTGGGACACGATGGACAGATTCCGGCCAGAGAATCCTTTAATCATCTTTATTGCTGAAAGGTAGATGTAAATGTGTGTGGTTTTGTGTGTGTGTGGTATTTAGTCGTCAATGCACACAAGGCTGGCTGCCACCATTGATCGAAACCCGGTTATTCTGACAAAGATGTGCTTTAAAGGGGAAATTACCGCACAGATTGACCTATCAACTTAAAGGCACAGGAACATTACAAAACTGGTTAACGGCACACTATAGGCTTTCGTACACAGCCGCCCCCAACTATCTATATGGCAGTTGAAACCAGAAGAACGTCTATAAGGTAGTGTCCTCGTCATCAAGAGGTGGAAGCA
The DNA here is from genome assembly GCF_033978785.1 of Entelurus aequoreus. NCBI lineage: Eukaryota > Metazoa > Chordata > Actinopteri > Syngnathiformes > Syngnathidae > Entelurus > Entelurus aequoreus. The sequence goes on from NC_084733.1 coordinate 36,722,802, forward strand.
TGATCAGTCGGGCGACTGGGCGAAGGTAATTGCGATTCTTCACTTGAACTCCGGCAGTCCGGACCCGTCCATCTGCTCCTGGATGTGTCTGAGTGATCTGTCCTACAGGCCACGATCCTCAGGGGAGTTGAGGATCCACTATCAAGACAACTTGACCAGCCAAAAGGTTCTTGCCATCGTTCCTCCACTTGTTACGTTCTTGAAGCCCTGGCAGATAATGCTGGATGAAAGACGACCAGAAGTGATCTGTTAGGACTTGGCTGTGCCTCCAACGTCTTTTTACGAGACCACAGGGATCGTAGATTGCTTGAGGTAGAGATGAATCGTGACAGCCCATAAGAAGGAGATTTGGCGTGACTGGGTCTGGGTCTGAGGCGTCCGAAGACAGGTAACCTAGAGGTTTAGCATTCGTTAAGCCTTCAACCTCTATCAATGTTGTCAATAATCCTGGTTCAGGGATTGTTTGGTCTTTGAGAACAACTCTGAGTGCTGTCTTAATGGGTTTTTACCTCTCTCTCCCATGTGCCCCCAAAATGTGGTGCGCTTGGAGGATTGAAACGGAATAAAATCTGGTCCTCTGCAAGTTGCTCTCTCAACTGTGGTTCCATTGAAGCAACTGCTTCACGTAATTCACGTTCTCCACCAACAAAGTTGGTACCATTGTCCATGAGGAGTTCAAAGGGTTTGCCGCGTCGTGAGATTAATCTTCTTAAGGATAGCAGGAATGCGTCCGTATCAAGATTATCCAGTAGTTCCAAGTGTACAGAGCGAGTTGTCATGCACTTATAGATAATACCCCATCTTTTCTCTGTGCGCCGCCCAATTTTCACTTGAAGAGGTCCAAAGCAATCAACTCCGGTTGAGTAGAAAGGTGGCTTAGGAAGTCACAGTCGAGCAGGGGGGTAATCAGCCATTTTAGGAATGTCAGGCTTGGCTTTCCAACGACGACATTCTAGACATGTATGTTGATGTTTCCGTATTGCTTCTCTGCCCCTTAAGATCCAATATCTACGTTGTATTTCAGCAAGAACTCTTTCTGGACCAGGGTGCAACAGTACTTCATCATGTTCCTTTATGACAAGCTTTGTCACATGGTGGCTTGGATCCAAGATTATAGGGTAGATTCTCTCCCAATTTAAACGCTCCGCATGCCGCAACCGTCCATATAGTATATATGGTTACTTTGCATCCAAGTGAACAGAGCGAGTTGTCATGCACTTATAGATAATACCCCATCTTTTCTCTGTGCACCGCCCAATTTTCACTTGAAGAGGTCCAAAGCAATCAACTCCGGTTGAGTAGAAAGGTGGCTTAGGAAGTCGCAGTCGAGCAGGGGGGTAATCAGCCATTTTAGGAATGTCAGGCTTGACTTTCCAACGACGACATTCTAGACATGTATGTTGATGTTTCCGTATTGCTTCTCTGCCCCTTAAGATCCAAAATCTATGTCGTATTTCAGCAAGAACTCTTTCTGGACCAGGGTGCAACAGTACTTCATCATGTTCCTTTATGACAAGCTTTGTCACATGGTGGCTTGGATCCAAGATTATAGGGTGGATTTTCTCCCAATCTAAACTCTCCGCATGCCGCAACCGTCCATATAGTATACATGGTTACTTTGCATGCAGTCGTCTTTCAGCCCCCGGCCAAATCTTTTTGCCAAATGCGGCACCCCAATCATAAAAAGTTTGGACACCCCTGCTCTAGACCATCGCCTGAAACCCGGAAGTGCCTCTAGATCATGTAATTGCAACCCAGCATTAAAGTGCTTAAAAAGACATCCAAACATTTCTACCAACATGTTATATACCCGCTGTAAGTATATACAGTACTGTAAGTAATGTAGTAAGAGGCACGTTCATAACACGTGATATGTACAGTATGTATTTTGATCACTTTAAGCATACGGCGGTGTATTATTTTAACAAAAGCATCACAATGTTCATGTTTTCCTTCAACAACATCACTGATTTCTACTCACTGCAGACATCATGAAACATAATAAAACACAATTTACTGTACAATGTCTGCTCTCACTGGGATGCAGACTGTTAGGATGTTGATAGATGCCCGTTTAGATGAAGAATAACTCATAATCTTCGCGAATGGTTAAAAAATTAGGTTTGGTGCCAACCAACGTCTTTCTATTAATCTCCGGCTCTAAATTGGCTGTTAAAGTTTACCTACTTCTCAGTTTATGTCCACATAATTTTACTAACAAGGTAAGACACATGATTTATAATCTAGAATAAACTTTCACGAGCTCCAAGGTGAGAGAGAAACTCACCAGCTGATGATGTCCATAGAGCCGCATAAGAAATTTAGCCTTTTTTGATCAATCCGCCACTAAATGTACTTCCTTAATGAATGAATGAATGATCTTTATTTGTCATTGTGCATGTACAGGTACAGGTCCAATGAAATTTAGGTTGCTTCCCTAAGGTGCTTTGCATTTAAAAAAAAAAAAAAAAAAGAAAAAGAAGAAGAATGTTAATGTTAATGTTACGCTTATGATAACAATATTGCTAATACTTTGTCAATGTTCAGGTCACGAAATGTAAATGGAGCTTTGTTGTTTTTTGTATGGTTATTTATTGGGTTTTATGGTTGCAATAAAAGCAATAGATGCAATGACATTTCTCCCATAGGCTCCTTTGTAAGTGTAATTCTGAGTTAGAATGCATTAAAAAAAGACACGTGTCATTGTCTCTAATTAGGATTGTGAATGACAGGAGAAATTTTTAAAAAAAAGTGCAATTCCCTATAATGAGCAGCCTGTATTAACAATGATAAGAGTACCGTAATTTCCGGACTATAAGCCGCACCTGACTATAAGCCGCACCAGCTAAATTTAGGGGAAAATACAGATTGCTCCATATATAAGCCGCACCCGACTATAAGCCGCAGGGTTTTGATGTGTAATTACCGTAGTATATAGGGGTTCCTGCTACCACGGAGGGGATTATCGGGACAGAGATGACTGTTTGGGAACGCAAAGCGTCCCATTTATTAACAATAAATCTTTCAATCATTCAATCAAACTTTCACATCTTTGACATGGCGAACAGCATTCGTGCAGAGTACAAATAATACAACGGTGCAAAGTAATACAAAGTGCTCGCCTGTACGTTATCAAAATAACCAGCCTACCGGTATATGAAAAGTCAGTCTTTAATCATTGTGTCATCGTATTCCTCCTGCATACTAAAACCACAGAAATCCTCTTCGTCGGTGTCGGAGAAGAACAGGCCGTAAATAAGTCGCACCCTTGTATAAGCCGCAGGGACCAGAACGAGGGGGAAAAGTAGCGGCTTATAGTCCGGAAATTACGGTATATGCAATTACATGATTTTCTTTAATTCTAAAGTACCTCACCTGCCTTAAACCTCACCAAATGTCACTGCAGCACTGTTGTGACAATTAAGGACAGATTAAATCAAGTCATTATTCTTTATAGTCCTTTGTGCCTGCACAAAAGGGCAGGCTGCCATAGTGTGCTTCTCAAAATGCATTGTGACAAGCACATAAGATAAATAGTTATAATAAAGGCTGCAGCATGGCCCTTGTCAAAATGTCAGCCCTTCAATTTTTTTTGTACGATTTGCTCCTATGCTTCACTGATGCATTGCACCATCCATTTATCCCTTTGGATCCCGGGGAGCTGAAACCTACCTCAGGTAACACCGGGTAGGAAGTGTTGTGGAGAGAATGCCAATCGAATACAATCTAAAGCATTTTCGAGGTCTCCAAGTTACAAGCACACTTCCAAAAAGGCTTTGTTCTGCTAAAAAGTATGAACAGTTTTTGTTAAAAGGAAAGCATCTTGCCCTCGCTCACACCTACTTTATGTACATGTGTATCTTTTTTTCCAATCGATTTTCTGAAAATATTTCTTAAATGTGTTGTGCTGGTGGAGCCATTCATGTGGTTGTCAGAAGAATTGAATCTAACATTGTGAAAGAAAGGACAGAAATACTTGCCCTGTGGTTGACTGGCAATCAGTCCTGCCTCAGGCTGTAGTCGGCTGCGGTTCACCCGTGACCATGCATGAAAATAAGTAGTAGAAAATGAGTCAATAGAACACCTTTTTTTAATTCCACTTCCCTTTGTTTGTGTGCCACTACAAAATTAGATACGAAAACAGTGAGTATCACTTTGAATAATGTGAACGAGTGCCCAGTGCTTTTACTGACAATTAATTATTCAATGTTGTTTTCCTCCCACTCAGCATGTTTCATAATAGTACACACTACTGTAGCAGCCTCTCAAGACTATTCATTGTATTTGTCCTCCCTTGCATATGCAATTAAAAGAAGCTCACCAAATCACAATTTACAAGGAGGTATTATTCTAGTTATTTTGGTTCCCCCACTCCTTCTTCGGCATCCACGCAGAGTTCGGTGATGAATGTTACAAAGGTTTGCTTGTTTGTCAAGTCGGCCTCGGTTGCAAGAGAAGAAGGAAGAAGGAGCATCTTTGTGTTTGTTTTGCAGTCGGATTGAGAAACACTCGAAGCAGTGATTTTAAGCACACACAAAAAAAAAACATCGTATTTCAAAGCATGTACAACAGCAAAGCCAAATATTCAAAAGAACCCAAATTGATTTATTCCATTTAAATGATCAGAGAATCCACATGGTTCCACACAGCAGGCTTAAGTGATGAGTTGAACATCTCCTGCTCCATAAACATGACTCACGTCTATTCGTCCACCCGATAATAAACTATAATTGGATGAGGTTATTTGTCCAAAAGAGTGAGTTCACTGCCTACCTGAACATGTCCTCCGAGCAGGACCGGCCCCTGGAAGAAACACTCGATGTGATAGAGATGCAACGATCATCGTTAATAATCATAAACCGTGGTAAAACGTCTGACTGTTATTACCGTTCAAATCAAAATTGTCGTAAAAATTAGGAGGGATAACCGCACGTCGACGCTGCTCATTTACTGGAGAAGCAAGATGGCGTGCTTACTAGCTTAAATGCTAGTATGAATACCAGACACATTAACGTCGTTCCTCATTAAAACGTAAAAAAATAAAAAAATTTAAACACTGAGATGAAGTTGACAATGCTACAACATGTCAACATTTTTTCGTCACTTACAATATTGTTGGGTATATTGTAGGCCATTGGTTCTTTGTTTTATTTTTGAAAAAATAAATATATCTATTTTATATTGCTCTTTTTTATTTTTGGTATGAACATTATTATGGAAACTCCAAGTTATTGTTTATTTGTTTTTGTTGTTCCAATTTTTGTAGTACAAAATTGTATTAATCATTTTGTGATTATGTGATGTTTTTTGCTTGGACCCCAGGAAGAATAGTCTCCACTGCGCTGTAGACTTATGGGGATCCTTAATAAACTAAACTAAACTAAACATTAACAGAAAGTCTTTCATAGAAATTACCTCTTTGATTCTAACATTTCGACAAAAGCGGTCAACAATGTATGTCGACTTAAGCTCACAGTTTTTAGCAATACGATAAACACAGTGGACCAAGACTTAATGATGTGGTCCACAGTACCGACGTAACGATTACCTGTTATCAATGATAAACCGTGGTAAATCATCTGACGGTTATTATCGTTCAAATCAAAATTGTGGTACTACTGGACCAGGACTTGGCCATTTGATCCACATTAGGGATTTAACGATTACCTGATATTAATCATAAGCCGTAGTTAAACTTCCGACAGGTATTACAGTTTCAAGCAAAATTCATCGTACAAATCGGGATGGATAACCGCACCTCCATAAACTCACAGTTTGTGATGCTGCATATTTACTGGAGCGCTCAAATGCTAGCATGAATACAAGACATATTAACGTCTTCTTAATTAAACTATTTAAAAAAATAAGCATATTTAAACACGCAGATGAAATTAACAATGCTACAACACGTCAACATAAACAGACAATTTTTCATAGAAATGACCTCTTTGACTCTCACATTTTATTCTGACAAAAGCGGTTAACCATGTATGTCGACTTAAGCGCACACTTTTTAGTAATACGAAAAACACTGGACCAAGACTTGATGATATGGTCCGCATTAGGGATGTAACGATTACCCGTTATTAATGATAAACCGTGGCAAAACATCTGACAGTTATCGTTCAAATCAAAATTGTCGTAAAAATCAGGATTGATAACCTCACGTCGATAAACTCACAGACCGGTGATGCCGCCCGTTCACTAGAGAAGCAAGTTAGTGATTTATAAGTAATATTAAATACCTAAATGGAGCCACACAATTGTTTTTGTTTAGGGCCACAAAAAGCCCAAGGGGTCTTATGTATGTATATGTATATGAGTCAAATAAACATATAGCCTAAAAAACATTTTATCCCTTCTATCATTTACGCTTACTGCACAATTCTAAACACTCTAAATCAAACATATAATTTGCCATGAAACAGCATCCGGATGGTGAGCACCTGCAGCAAGTCTTTTTATGAATCTTAAAATAATCTGCAAAGCTGTCTTTGCGCTCCTCCTTTCCTGCTCAGAATGCACGATATTGGTTATATTATGTGTGGCTGAGAGATGATAGCATGCAAATGGCAGAATGTTTTGTTCATGAGAAAAATGCAGTTCTGTCATGTTACGTTTTTTTTGTGCCTTTATTTTGAAGAGCCCACTCTTATTCTGTTACTTCCTTTATTGCTGGTGCTTGACTTCCTGCTGCCGTTCCGTCTGACAACAGCATACTCACGTTACTCCAGGACTGGTAAAACATGCTGACAAAGATAAATTTCTCATATTCTGTGTGAACATTTGTGACAGGTTATTTTATTGTGCCTCGTGTTTGTGTTGTTTGTATGTCACATTTAAGGAGAGTCACTACGAGCTGTGTGTGGAAGCTAGGCTAACTAGCTGAGCAAACTTAGCGCCCTTGGAAGCGGAAGGAGGTAGGAGGAGACTAATGGTTTATTTATTGTGAAACAAGTGGTTCATTTCATTTAAAACAAACGGGAAAATGTCATTATTTTTATTTAAATAAGAGCTGTAACTTGTAATTAAGCTTAATTCATGTGAACATTCATTATTTAAAGGCCTACTGAAACCCACTACTACCGACCACGCAGTCTGATAGTTTATATATCAATGATGAAATCTTAACATTATAACACATGCCAATACGGCCGGGTTAACTTATAAAGTGACATTTTAAATTTGCCGCTAAACTTCCGGTTCGAAACGCCTCTGAGGATGACGTATGCGCGTGACGTAGACCGGCGAACACGGGTATGCCTTCCACATTGAAGCCAATACGAAAAAACTCTGTTTTCATTTCATAATTCCACAGTATTCTGGACATCTGTGTTCGTGAATCTGTTTCAATCATGTTCATTGCATTATGGAGAAGGAAGCTGAGCAAGCAAAGAAGAAAGTTGTCGGTGCGAAATGGACGTATTTTTCGAACGTAGTCAGCCACAACAGTACACAGCCGGCGCTTCTTTGTTTACATTCCCGAAAGATGCAGTCAAGATGGAAGAACTCGGATAACAGAGACTCTAACCAGGAGGACTTTTGACTTGGATACACAGACGCCTGTAGAGAACTGGGACAACACAGACTCTTACCAGGATTACTTTGATTTAGATGACAAAGATGCAGACGTGCTACTGTGAGTATGCAGCTTTGGCTTCTAAACATTTGATCGCTTGACCGTATGTGCGCAACTTTTTTTTGCGTATGTACGTAACTTTTTAAAAATATATAAGCTTTATGAACCTTGGGTTAGGTGAACGGTCTTTTGGGCTGAGTGATTGTGTGTGTTGATCAGGTGTTTGAATTGTATTGGCGTGTTCTATGGAGCTAGGAGCTAGCAGAGGAGCTAGGAGCTAGCGTAACAAACACGCAGGTGTTTTTATGCAGGATTAATTTGTGGCATATTAAATATAAGCCTGGTTGTGTTGTGGCTAATAGAGTATATATATGTCTTGTGTTTATTTACTGTTGTAGTCATTCCCAGCTGAATATCAGGTACCGTGAGTATGCAGCCTTGGCTGCTAAACATTTGAGAGCTTGACCGTATGTGCGCGTCACGTACGTAACTTTTTAAAAATATATAAGCTTTATGAACCTTGGGTTAGGTGAACGGTCTTTTGGGCTGAGTGATTGTGTGTGTTGATCAGGTGTTTGAATTGTATTGGCGTGTTCTATGGAGCTAGGAGCTAGCAGAGGAGCTAGGAGCTAGCGTAACAAACACGCAGGTGTTTTTATGCAGGATTAATTTGTGGCATATTAAATATAAGCCTGGTTGTGTTGTGGCTAATAGAGTATATATATGTCTTGTGTTTATTTACTGTTGTAGTCATTCCCAGCTGAATATCAGGTCACCCCCGGCTCTCACAGCATCTTCCCTATCTGAATAGCTTCACCTCCCCACTAGTCCTTCACTTGCACTTTACTCATCCACAAATCTTTCATCCTCGCTCAAATTAATGGGGAAATTGTCGCTTTCTCGGTCCGAATCTCTCTCACTTCATGCGGCCATCATTGTAAACAATAGGGAACTTTGCGTATATGTTCAACTGACTACGTCACGCTACTTCCGGTAGGGGTAAGCCTTTTTTTTATCAGATACCAAAAGTTGCAATCTTTATCGTCGTTGTTCTATACTAAATCCTTTCAGCAAAAATATGGCAATATCGCGAAATGATCAAGTATGACACATAGAATAGATCTGCTATCCCCGTTTAAATTTAAAAAAAATCATTTCAGTAGGCCTTTAAGTTTACTAAAAAGATTTGTTTATAAGTTTAAAAATGTAAACATGATTTATGTATTGTTTGTGGAAATATGGTACGATGGCCTTTGTATTTTCTGTCCGTCTTCATAGTTTTCACGGTGTCAAAATTGTGAGGAGAAAAGGAGGAGAGAATTAAAGTTGCACCAGTCGAAGCTCTCTGCATCTTGTGTCATTAATCCAAGTGGGCCGCTACAGTGAAAACTCCCCGGCTGCAACCAGTGACAACTTCTGGCTGCAACAGACCGGCCATCCCTGCAGAGAAGCTGACGCCATCTCATCCGAGATCCAGCTACCAACCTGTTACCAGCCAACTGACTCCATTTGCACCCACATCCTGCACAGGCAAGATTAAAAGGACAGCACGCTAAAGGTACAACATTGGGTGCCAAGGAGCAAAGGAGACTATTTACACACACGTTACAAGCTTACAGCGTATCTGAAGTGTCTTAAATACTAACATCATATTTTGAGGTCAAAATAATTTGTGAGCAACACGTAGCAATTCTGAAATGGGTGAATGTTTTAAGACAATTGGTATATGTCTTTAAAAGGTAATTTGTGACATGTCTGTTGCAATAAAGGTTTAAAGGGTGAAGCACTTTAGCTATTAATGGTTAGAGCGCTCATTTATGACATACTTTGTTGTTACTGTTTTATGTTAAAATCCTTTGAATGTCCATAATATGCGAATGCTTGATGTAAGTATTACTCTGTGGTAAAAGATAACTACAGCTTATAAGTGAATTCAGGCATAGGACAATCAAAAGCCACGCAAGACTTAAAGCAGTTGCACAAGCAAATATAATGTCACTCCCAACAGAAGAAACAGACAATCCTACATACACACCAATCAGGTTTAGCTCACATGAAAGAAAATTAACAGAGAAAGGCCAAGAAATGCATGACGAGGACACCAAAAAACGTGAAAAAACATTTAACAAGGCCTATAATTCTTGGAAGCTAACAGCAAGGGAAACAAGGACAAAGCTAAAAACCCTCTGTTTATTAGAAGACCTCAATAAATTACAGCAGGATATTGAAACAAAGCACGACGCCGTAAGACAGCAATATGAACCTATCCTACGTAACAGTAACACCACGGCAGAGATCGTCAACAAAATGGACGCTTGTGTTACGCTAAGAAAGGAAATCTGTAGTCTCATAAGCAACCGTCTAGCGACTATTAATAAAGATTATAACGATCAACTTGAAAAGGAAAAGATAAGAGAAACGTTAAACAAAAATGAATATGGGTCTGTCTTTGGTCAAACTAAAACTGAAACTGTAAGTTCATCAGATTCATCAGAAGAATCAAGCAAACATTCTAGCTCAGCCAGTACCCATAGCAGTAGAGTAGATGCAGTAGCAGAGCTTGCTGCTAAGCTGGAGCAATCAAAGGCCATGGAAGAAATTCAAGCACAGAAAGCACATCTTCACAAGTTGGAAAGTGAATGGAAACTTAAAGAGGCAAACATTTTGTCAGAAATGAAACAAAGAGAGGTGGAAATGCAACAACAGTTGGAACAAGAGAGAGCAAAACTGCAGCAGTTACAAGCAGTAAAAGAGGTCGCTATAGCAGCAGCTCGTGTAAGAGCATATGACAGTTTTGAAGGTTTTGAGAACCACAATGAAGAAATTGACAACAAAACTACTTCTTACAGAATGCAAACTGAACCTCAATTAAATCCAGACGCTGCTTCATTCCATCCTCACCAAGTAGCTCCTGACATGACAATGACCCAGGAGTCTGTCAGCTTAGCACAAGCAATTGCTAGCTCATTAAGTATGAATCACTTGCCAGTCCCTGAACCCACCACGTTTAGTGGTGACCCTTTAAGGTTTACAGATTGGAAGATGTCATTCATGACTCTTATAGACAGAAAACCCCTCTTACCAAATGAGAAGATGTTTTATCTCAAAATGTATCTTGCAGGAGAGGCGCGCAAAGCCGTTGAAGGTTTCTTTTATCGAGATTCAGAAAGCGCATACAACGGAGCATGGAAAGTTTTACAGGACAGATATGGAAACCCATTCATTATACAAAAGGCTTTCCGTGATAAGCTCATGAAATGGCCAAAGATCAGCGCAAATGACCCACTAGCACTACGAGAGTTCGCTGACTTCCTCCAAAGCTGCAATGAGGCAATCCCACATGTCAAAGGACTAGCTATCCTTAACGATTGTGAGGAAAACCACAAGTTGCTCAAAAAACTGCCGGAATGGATTGTTCGAAAGTGGAGTAGAATTGTTGTAGATGAGCTTGACAATTCAGGCAGCTATCCGGATCTTGCATGCTTCACAAAGTTCCTGAGCAGAGAGGCAAGAATAGCCTGTAACCCTATTGCTTCTCCACTGTTGATACATTTCAAACCTGCAGATGATAGAACTCCAAAGAAGGCCAAAGCTTTTAACACAAATACACAACCAAAGAGTTTCGCTCAGGAAAAACAAGAAACAAACAACAGTAAACCAAAGCCACCCTGCTCAGTCTGTAAAAGTGAAGCTCATGGTATCATACGGTGTCCAACTTTCGCAGCCAAAAGTGTTGAGGATAAAAAGGCATTCATCCATGAAAATCGGCTCTGTTTTGGATGTTTGAGAAAGGGTCATATGACCAAAGATTGTAGGAGACGACACACGTGTACACATGCAATCGTCATCACCCAACCTGCTTACACGAAGACAGGAAACAAAGACCTGTGGAAGCAATGACGAATAGCTCCACTTCCACAGAAGAACATGCAAGCCAGGAAACACACAAGGTCATGTCCCACACATCAACACAACATGCATCTGCTACCTCAGGTATTGTCCCAGTTTTTGTGTCTACAGTACAAGAACCACACAGAGAAATACTCACATATGCTATACTGGACACACAAAGTGACTCAACATTTGTCTTAGAAGATGTACTTGATAAATTGAATGTAGATGTACAACCAGTAAAGCTGAAACTTAGTACTATGACAGCCATCGACACAATCATATCAAGCAAGAGTGTTCATGATCTACAGGTTAGAGGACTCTACTCTGATAGCTGCATCCAACTCCACCAGGCCTACAGCCGTGACTTTATCCCGGTGGACAAGTCTTACGTTCCAACGAAGGAAACAGCATCACTGTGGCCTCATCTCAGAAACTTGGCAGATAAGTTACCACCCCTTCAAGACTGTGATGTAGGGCTCCTAATAGGATATGACTGTCCAGCAGCACTGGCTCCTCTTGAAGTCATCTTAGGTGACAAAAATCAACCGTTCGCACAGAGATCAGAAATAGGATGGAGTATAATAGGCTCATCAAACCCCCACCTAGACAGACAAGGAAGTCAAAGCTTTGTGCATCGGTTAACTGTAAAATAACTGCCAGTTCCATCAGCGACAGATGTTCTAAAGACCCTGGAATCAGACTTTATTGAGAGAACTTATGAGGATAAATATGTGTCCCAAGATGATGTGCATTTCGTACAGTTCCTCAGTGACCACATCACACAGAAGAAGAGCGGGCATTATGAGATGCCACTCCCTTTCAAAGGCAACAGTCAGCCCAACCTACCAAACAACAAGAGGCTAGCCACAGTTCGCCTGCAGTGTCTCAAGAAAAAATTAAAGACCAACAAACAATACTATGATCAATACAAAACATTCATGGAAGAAACAATTAACAAGGGTGATGCAGAGCCTGCCCCTGCAACATCTGAGGGAGAGACAGAGTGGTACCTTCTGCATCATGGCATCTATCACCCCAGAAAACCGGACAAGCTAAGAGTCGTTTTCGACTGTTCGGCCAAATTCCATGGTGTTTCTCTAAACGACACTTTGCTAACTGGGCCTGATCTAATCAATCCTCTGGTAGGAGTACTTTGCCGATTCAGGAAAGAAGCCGTGGCCATTATCTGTGAAATTGAAAGAATGTTTTATCAATTCTCTGTCACTCCTGAATCCAGGAATTACCTGAAGTTCCTCTGGTGGAAAGGTGGAGATTTGGAGAAGGAACCACAGGAGTACAGGTTGACTGTTCATCTTTTCGGAGCCGCTTCGTCTCCATGATGTGCCAATTTTGGTTTGAAGCATCTAGCACGACAACACAAGGCTAGCTATCCCCTAGCATCAATATTTGTGGAGAAACATTTTTATGTTGATGACGGGTTAGTTAGCGTCCCATCAATTGACGAGGCCAAGAAACTGATCACTGAGTCGCAAGAGTTGTGCAAAAGAGGAGGCTTGCGCCTTCACAAATTCAACTCAAATGAAGAAGCAGCGCTTGCTTGCTTAGACCCCTCTGAAAAAGCAACAAACATTGAGCCTCTAGGCTTTGATCCAACCCCATCAGAACATGCTCTCGGCATTCAATGGTCGATAAAGAATGACACTTTCAGCTTTAACATCAGCTTGAAGGATCAGCCTTCAACCCGTCGTGGTTGTCTATCCGTCGTCGCCTCTCTATACAATCCACTTGGATTCATTGCGCCATTCAGCCTAAGTGGAAAACGTATCCTTCAAAACCTTTGTCACAGAGGCATCGGATGGGATGACCCACTCCCAGATGATATTAAGCCACGGTGGGAGGAATGGATAAATGGTCTTCTGAAGTTGAAAGAGGTGTCAATTCCAAGATGTTACCACCCACATGACTTTCATGACATTGTCAGAGTAGAGTTACACCATTTTTCCGACGCCAGTTGCGTGGGATATGGTGCATGTTCTTACCTCAGGTACAAAAATGACAAGGATGAAGTCCATTGCAGTCTTGTGACAGCGAAAGCAAGGGTCGCTCCCTCAAAAGTCACAAGTATCCCGAGACTAGAACTCACAGCAGCTGTGGTTTCTGCAAAAGTAAGTGTCATGTTAAAGGGTGAGATTGACATGAAAATTTATCAAGAAATTTTCTGGACTGATTCACAAGTCGTGATTGGGTACATCAACAATGATGCTCGTAGGTTCCACATATATGTTGCAAACCGTGTTCAATTGATTAGAGATAATAGTGATCCCAGTCAATGGTATTATGTGGACACCTCAGAAAACCCAGCCGATCACGCATCTCGAGGTCTCCATGCTTCAGATATTCACTCAACAAACTGGCTGCGAGGACCGAAGTTTCCCTGGGAAAGTGAATTACATCTAACACCCAGCACTCCAACAGACTTACTTGTGGGGGATCCCGAAGTCAAGACAATTCAGGTGCTTGCAACAAAAGCAAATAACTGCGACGACATCCTTAGGCGTCTGAGTCAGTTTTCCTCATGGACAAAACTTGTAAAGGTGGTTGCAAGAATCAAGAGGCTGGGGTGTAAACAAAACCAGCACTGTGAACATGTAACTGTCGAGGAGCGTGTGAAGGCCGCTGAGAAAGTGATTAAGATTGTACAGCAGCAAGCCTTCCCCCAAGAGATAAAGATGCTTCAAGGTGAAGAAGGCCTTCCAAACTCAAGCTCTCTCTTCAGTTTGGATCCCATCTGGTCTGAAGGACTGCTCCGTGTTGGTGGGAGATTAAAACAATCATCTCTCTGTCACAAAGTGAAGCATCCAGTCATCTTACCAAACAACAGTCACATATCTAAGCTGATTGTGTCCCACTACCACGCCAAGATATGCCATCAAGGCCGAAGCCAGACACAAATGGAGCTTAGGAGCAATGGATTCTGGGTCATTGGTGGGAGCAAGCTGGTTGCTAAGTTGATACGCACCTGTGTGCTTTGCAGGAAACTTCGACGGCCGACAGAGAGTCAGCGGATAGCTGAACTTCCTAAAGAATGTCTTGAAGCCTCAGCACCGTTCACGTACAGCGGCATGGACTGTTTTGGACCGTTTATTGTAAAGAAAGCCCGCAAAGAATACAAAAGATATGGACTCATCTTCACATGTTTGTACTCTAGAGCTGTCCATATCGAGATGCTTGAAGATTTGTCGACAGACTCATTCATTAACGCTTTGAGATGCTTTATCAGCCTGAAAGGAGCTGTCAGACAACTACACTGCGACCAAGGTTCTAACTTCATTGGCGCCAGAAATAAGTTTAAGGAAGCACTTAAACAATGTGACACCAAACTACTGGAAGTCTTCCTGACTGAAAGGCAGTGCGAATTTGTATTCAACACCCCCTCTGCCAGCCACGCAGGCGGTGTCTGGGAACGGCAAATCAGAACCGTTAGGAATGTACTGAATGCCACCTTCGCACAGTGCCCGGGTCGACTTGATGACGCCTCTCTTAGAACACTGTTATATGAGGCTATGGCTATTGTGAACAGCCGCCCATTAACAGTAGATGGAATCAATGATCCACAGGCGCTGGAACCTTTAACACAGAATCACCTCATAATGATGAAATCTAAAGTTGCTCTTCCTCCCCCGGGAGAATTTGTGAAGGAGGATTTGTACGCTACAAAGAGATGGAGAAGAGTTCAATACCTCATCGAACAATTCTGGGGTCGCTGGAAAAAGGAATATTTGCTCAACATATCCACAAGACAGAAATGGCACTTACCTCAGCGCAACCTCAGAGTCAACGACATTGTCATCATTAAAGACGACAACCTCCCGAGAAATCATTGGCAACTAGGACGAGTGGTGGAGACTGTTCAAGACAGAGATGGCTTAGTCCGTCGAGTCAAAGTACAAGTCGGAGAGCGAAAGTCTCAAAGAAAACAAGATCTCCCCTCTAAACCTTCAGTTATTGAGAGACCAATCCAAAAATGAGTGCTTCTCCTTGAGAATTGATCCGAACAAACAGACTGACTATTGTTTATTGTGTACGATTACAGTACGGTTCACATAAATAGTTAAACGTGAAGTTACTCATTTATCACAGTCAAGAAATCCTGTACAATTCATTTGTTCTTTGTGTATTTCGTTCATTACTTGTATCAGGATTTGGTGGGAGTGTAAATGGCAGAACGTTTTGTTCATGAGAAAAATGCAGTTCAGTCATGTTACATTTTTTTTGTGCCTTTATTTTGAAGAGCCCACTCTTATTCTGTTACTTCCCTTATTGCTGGTGCTTGACTTCCTGCTGCCGTTCCATCTGACAACAGCATACTCACGTTACTCCAGGACTGGTAAAACATGCTGACAAAGATATATTTCTCATATTCTGTGTGAACATTTGTGAGAGGTTATTTTATTGTGCCTCTTGTTTGTGTTGTTTATATGTCACATTTAAGGAGAGTCACTACGAGCTGTGTGTGGAAGCTAGGCTAACTAGCTGAGCAAACTTAGCGCCCTTGGAAGCGGAAGGAGGTAGGAGGAGACTAATGGTTTATTTATTGTGAAACAAGTGGTTCATTTCATTTAAAACAAACGGGAAAATGTCATTATTTTCATTTAAATAAGAGCTGTAACTTGTAATTAAGCTTAATTCATGTGCACATTCATTATTTAAGTTTACTAAAAAGATTTGTTTATAAGTTTAAAAATGTAAACATGATTTATGTATTGTTTGTGGAAATATGGTACGATGGCCTTTGTATTTTCTGTCCATCTTCATAGTTTTCACGGTGTCAAAATTGTGAGGAGAAAAGGAGGAGAGAATTAAAGTTGCACCAGTCGAAGCTCTCTGCATCTTGTGTCATTAATCCAAGTGGGCCGCTACATAGCATGCTTACTGATCAGAGAGCCATGTCAAAGTTGATTTTCTTACTTTTGAAAAATCCTCAACCGTTAATTGGACACATAGGCTATGGTGCTCTTGTACATTTTGATTAAAACATACCAGGTGTGTTTAAATTGTGTGTGCTAAATGCCATCAAGGCAAAAAAAAGTCATGTCTTGATTCTAATTGAGCGCAACACTTTTTGCTTCCATCTTAAAGATCTATGAGACAATTATCTTTAATATTGTTCACAAGTCTGTTTAAATCTGCGTTAGTGAGCACTTCTGCTTTGCTGAGATGGCAGATGTGGCAAATCAAGATGCTGATTATACAGCATGATTATAGCGCAGATATGCATTATTTTGCACAGCATAAAAGCAAGCGCGTGGGCATGCTGACTGCAAGAATATAATAACAGAGTTGTTGCCCGCACATTTAGGGCCTTATCTAATAAGATCCAAATACCACGCACTAAAACTATTGAGTGCAACATATAAAATTACGATTGCAATGAGGTGGAAACTTGTCCAGGGTGTACCACGCTTTCTGTCTGAATGCAGCTGGGATAGGCTCCAGCCATCCCAGCGACCCCAAGAGGGACAAGCGGTAGAAAATGGATGGATAGATACTATTAGTGGGCATGTTGCATGCACGTCATGGCTGTCACCATGGAGATGCTCATTTACTACACATCCATGTTATCATGCCCCTGACTGTGGCGTTTTGCTATATTTTGAAACATGCAGCAGACATGTACCACCATTTATGGGTAGGGATGTCCGATAATGGCTTTTTGACGATATCCGATATTCCGATATTGTCCAACTCTTAATTACCGATACCGATATCAACCGATACCGCTATATATACAGTCGTGGAATTAACACATTATTATGCCTAATTTGGACAACCAGATATGGTGAAGATAAGGTCCTTTTTAAAAAAAATTATAAAATAAAATAAGATAAATAAATTAACATTTTCTTGAATTAAAAAGAAAGTAAAACAATATAAAAACAGTTACATAGAAACTAGTAATTAATGAAAATGAGTAAAATTAACTGTTAAAGGTTAGTAATAGTACTATTAGTGGACCAGCAGCACGCACAATCATGTGTGCTTACGGACTGTATCCCTTGCAGACTGTATTGATAAATATTGATATATAATGTAGGAACCAGAATATTAATAACAGAAAGAAACAACCCTTTTGTGTGAATGAGTGTAAATGGGGGAGGGAGGTTTTTTGGGTTGGTGTACTTATTGTAAGTGTATCTTGTGTTTTTTATGTTAATTTAATAAAAAATAAATAAACGGATACCGATAATAAAAAAAACTATACCGATAATTTCCGATATTACATTTTAAAGCATTTATCGGCCGATAATATCGGCAGGCCGATTGTATCGGACATCTCTATTTATGGGCATTTGAGAAGCGGTCCTACATTAATTTTTCTACAATGGAACTTAATTTTTTAGGTGAGCTAATCGGACATTCTGGCATTAACTGTGCTTGATTGCTCTAGACGCAAGAAAATTCATACAGAAATAAGGTTTTTCTTTTACATAGGAGAGATGTTATTATTTTGACATTGAAACAATGTTTATTTATAATGGTCCATTAATGTTGACAAGCATACGTAGGGCAGAACTATAGCGTGATTGCCTCCTTTCTCACAATTATTTCTGCCCAAATGCCAGTACTAAATAAAGACGCAAAACAGCTCCTGCAGAACAGTGCAAAATATTTATATTTTCATTTTCTCCACTGTATCGTGGGCCTCCTGATGATCAGCATATAGTCTGCGTTCACATAAAGACAAAAGCAAAATGAATAGCGCTCCTTATTTTGCTCACGTAAGAGACGCATCCGAAATTAAATTTGGTACTTTTAGAGGCACTGTGAATCAATACCCGTATGTACTACCTGGTACTGCTTCACGAAAAATCAAACGGTGCCATATTTCGATACCTTTGTTGCATTTGACTTTATGTTTTCATTCATCGTCGATCATAATATTTTATTAGAGCGTATCAAAACACGTATTGGTATGTCAGACTTAGCCTTGTCTTGGTTTAACTCTTATCTTACTGACAGGATGCAGTGCGTCTCCCATAACAATGTGACCTCGGACTATGTCAAGGTAACGTGCGGAGTTCCCCAGGGTTCGGTTCTTGGCCCTGCACTTTTTAGTATTTACATGCTGCCGCTGGGTGACATCATACGCAAGTACGGTGTTAGCTTTCACTGTTATGCTGATGACACTCAACTCTACATGCCCCTAAAGCTGACCAACACGCCGGATTGTAGTCAGCTGGAGGCGTGTCTTAATGAAATTAAACAATGGATGTCCGCTAACTTTTTGCAACTCAACGCTAAGAAAACGGAAATGCTGATTATCGGTCCTGCTAGACACCAACATCTATTTAATAATACCACCTTAACATTTGACAACCAAACAATTACACAAGGCGACTCGGTAAAGAATCTGGGTATTATCTTCGACCCAACTCTCTCGTTTGAGTCACACATTAAGAGTGTTACTAAAACGGCCTTCTTTCATCTCCGTAATATCGCTAAAATTCGTTCCATCTTGTCCACTAGCGACGCTGAGATCATTATTCACGCGTTCGTTACGTCTCGTCTCGATTACTGTAACGTATTATTTCCGGGTCTCCCTATGTCTAGCATTAAAAGATTACAGTTGGTACAAAATGCGGCTGCAAGGCTTTTGACAAAAACAAGAAAGTTTGATCATATTACGCCTATACTGGCTCACCTGCACTGGCTTCCTGTGCACTTAAGATGCGACTTTAAGGTTTTACTACTTACGTATAAAATACTACACGGTTTAGCTCCAGCCTATCTCGCCGATTGTATTGTACCATATGTCCCGACAAGAAATCTGCGTTCAAAGAACTCCGGCTTATTAGTGATTCCCAGAGCCAAAAAAAAGTCTGCGGGCTATAGAGCGTTTTCTATTCGGGCTCCAGTACTCTGGAATGCCCTCCCGGTAACAGTTAGAGATGCTACCTCAGTAGAAGCATTTAAGTCCCATCTTAAAACTCATTTGTATAATCTAGCCTTTAAATAGACCCCCCTTTTTTTTTTTTTTTTTTTTAGACCAGTTGATCTGCCGTTTCTTTTCTTCTCTCCTCTTCTCCCCTGTCTCTTGCGAGGGGGAGTTGCATAGGTCCGGTGGCCATGGATGAAGTGCTGGCTGTCCAGAGTCGGGACCCCGGGTGGACCACTAGCCTGTGCATCGGTTGGGGACATCTCTGCGCTGCTGACCCGTCTCCGCTCGGGATGGTTTCCTGTTGGCCCCGCTGTGGACTGGACTCCCGCTGATGTGTTGGATCCACTGTGGACTGGACTTTCACAATGTTATGTCAGACCCACTCGACATCCATTGCTTTCGGTCTCCCCTAGAGGGGGGGGGGGGGGGGGGGGTTACCCACATATGCGGTCCTCTCCAAGGTTTCTCATAGTCATTCACCGACGTCCCACTGGGGTGAGTTTTTCCTTGCCCGTATGTGGGCTCTGTACCGAGGATGTCGTTGTGGCTTGTACAGCCCTTTGAGACACTTGTGATTTAGGGCTATATAAATAAACATTGATTGATTGATTGATTGATGTTCAATTGCAGACTCGTCACTGGTTGCAAACCAAACACTGGCTCAAGGAAACGATCACTCAAGCAGCACTAAGAGCGGACTCCCTTTAAGTATTGTTGAAATGTTCCACACCAACAAAGCAAGTATGCTTGGTAGAAAACACTCACATGTAAAGTAAGCCTCCACTCTTCCAAAATGCATTAACTTGATGCTAATTTACATTGAATTTACAATAGACTGGCTACTACACTTTCAGGTCCTTGGAAAAAGCTACTTCCAAGTTAGACAAGATACCATAGATTGCCTATACTGTCCTGCCATCTAATGCCTTGAAAGTGCAACTGCATTGCAAATGAGGCTAACATGTGTAAGAAAACAAGATAAAACACCTGGAGAGCACAGATACCGTACTCAGTTCATTTTTAAATGTTACATAAAAAAATAAAAGTTCATCAAATAATTAACATTTATTACCCCACCCAAAAGTACCGACATTTGGAATCGTTGACAACCAGTATCGATTCCCAGGTACCGTATCGGTTCAAATGTGAACAATACCCATCCTATTTGTGTGTGCTGTCAAGTTTGCACATGTTTTAATACACACCATCCTTTAGTAGATCAAACCCTTAATGTTCATTTCTCCTCCATAAGGCATCTACAAAAGGTGTTTCATAGAATTTGGCAGTCCGTCCATGTAACCGATTTGAGTGGGCAAGCAAGTGCTCACATTCGATGGCGTCTGGCACTTTGGATAGGTGTTCTCTTCACGGTTGATTCCCGTTTTTCACTGTTCAGGGAAGATGGCAGACATGTTGTGGATTGAGTGGCCCGCGAAAGTGATGTTATGTTGTTGTTGTTTTTTAATGAACAGTCTGGTGTACAGACTATAAATAAGACAGATTATAGCATAGTTGTATTCAACAACACCAGTTTGGGTGGCACTTTGAGCAAAGTGGGTGAAGTGTCTTGACGAAGGACACAACGGCAGTGACTAGGATTTGTACCAGGAACCCTCATGTTTCTGGACGACCGCTCAACCATTTGGCACATTTACTTGATGGATGGAACTCAAACCTGTGACCTCCAAATGAGAGTCAAGTGTCCTAGGCCCGTGTTTTTCAACCTTTTCTGAGCCAAGGCACATTTTTTACATTGAAAAAATCCCGAGGCACACCACCAGCAGAAAAAATTTAACTCAGTAGTTGCAATTGTTGGATATGAATTCAAACCATAACCAACCATGCATCACTACAGCTCTTGTGTCAAAGTAGGTGTACTGTCACGACCTGTCACATCACGCCATGATTAATTTTGAGTTTTTTTGGTGTTTTCCTGTGTGGTGTTTTAGTTATTGTCTTGTGCTCCTATTTTGTTGGCTTTTCCTCTTTTGTTGGTATTTTCCGGTAGCAGTTTCATGTCTTCCTTGAATGCTATTCCCCGCACCTGCTTAGTTTTCGCAATCAAGACCATTTAAGTTGTGCGGATGCAATCCTTCTTTGTGGGGACATTGTTTATTGTCATGTCATGTACGGATGTACTTTGTGGATGTCATCTGCTCCACACGCTGTAAGTCTTTGCTGTCGTCCAGCATTTTGTTTTTGTTTACTTTGCAGACAGTTCAGTTTAAGTTTCGTTTTGTTACGGCGCACAAGCGTTCCGTGCTTCCCTGTTCTGCAGCAGCGCTCAGAAGTTTCGCTGAGAGCACCAGACACGCCCCGCGCTCATCACGCTGACCGCGCCCACACTACGCCGCAGCCGGCGGCAATCTACACCCAACGCACCTGGATTTGATGAGGGACGACTGTATAAGAACCTTCGACGCTGACTCATCATCGTCGGAACGTTGCTCTGCTCGCAGTAAGCCTTACATATCTGACTTCCCTCCAGCTCTCGCTTGTTTGCCTTTCTTTCCTTGTGCCTCATTTCCTGATCCCAGTGTTGTCTTTCGTTCTTCCCCACAGTTCCCGTGTCCCAGCCTCGTTGTATACCTCCACTGCCATATTTCCCTCCTGGACACTGCTTGCTCTCCCCGATCCTTGACCCGTTTTGGACTTCCGGATTTCGCTCTCCTGCCACGCCCCCGCTTGGACCTTGGACCCCCCTCTTGGATCATCCCCTTTGGATTTGGACGTTTTGCATTCAACACGCACCTCAACAAACCTTACGGTATCTATATGGTGAAATTCACACACATAGTTTCTCATGCAAACACATAGTAGCATACACACCCCATTCACTCATCAAGCACACAATAAACCCTATTGAGCTTGATTTCCTGTTGTCGTGCCGTCTCCTTCCCAGTACTACATAACACGTTTTGCTTCAATGCCTTTTCTTAGCGGCACTTAGCGCCTTTTTGTTTATTTTTGGTTGAAGTGTTAGATACCTTTTTACCTACACGCTGCCTGCCGCATATTGTGATCACGACAAACCATGTTCCCGACATCTACAAAGAAATTAGCTACCTGCTGCCACCTACTGATATGGAAGAGTATTACATGGTTACTCTGCCGAGCTCGAGACAGCACAGACACTCAACAACGGCACATTTGCGGATTATAATTACTGGTTTGCAAAAAATATTTTGCAATCTCCCACGGCATGCCAGACTGTATCTCACGGCCCACTAGTGTGCCGCGGCACAGTGGTTGAAAAACACCGTCTTAGGCATCGAGCTAAAAGCCAGAGCTTTCAACTCGATGGCATACCGTGACAAGATCCTTAAGCTCATTGTTTTGCCATTTTTAATGGACAACCATTGAAACAGTGTTTTGTGAATTTATTACTGTTTTTCCTAAGTATGGTATGATTCTAATTTAGCAGCTTCTATTAGCGGATGTGCTTTTACTTTAATGAGGAACTCATGGTTGAAAATAAAAATAAAATTGTGTCTTCCACAGTAAAGGCGAAGAAGGCGCCAGACAGTCAAGTCAGTTAAAGAGGGAAATTGTATAGTGTGTGCATGGTGTTGGTCTTTCGTGTTCACAGGATGGGGAAGAACAGGAGGAAGCAGCTTGCAAGTAAAAGAGTATTTTATGTCCAAATGTGCAAAATCCAAAAAAAAGAGTGCAGCAGAGAAGTGTGATTACCAGCACAAGCAAAATACCAGAAAACAGTAGACATTAACCAGAACGTAAACTGACGCGTGAAGCGAATATGGAACCTGTGCCGACTGGACAGGTCTAAATTGGGGCATGATTGCGATTGGGCACAGGTGCTAGTCCTAATCAACAAACAGAGGCTGGAGTGTTCAATCAGCACCCGTAGCAACCAGAGGTAACCATGGAAAGGAACATTGAAACAGAAATACATCTCACAGGAAAACCACAAACTAGGGCAGAAAAAGACATGACTTGCTAGTCATGACAGAAATAGAGACTCCAAAATGAAGAGTTAAAATAATTTTAGCACGAGCTAAGGTAAACCGTTTCAGTTGTTCCATTTGTGTACATATACAAATGTGTAAGGCAACCATTTCCTTTGTATACTTGCTCATTAGCTCTTACGTTGGTCATTGGACCCAATAAAAGACCTTAACTTCAATTTAGCTGCTACACCAGGGGTGTCAAACATACGGGCCGAGGGCCGGATCAGGCCCGTGAACAAGTTTTAACCGGCCCGTGGGATGAGTGTGCTAAGTATAAAAATTAACCTGAAATTTTGGAATGAAAGAATCTGCTGTTGTAAATGTGTCCACTGGATGGCGAAATAGCATTTATTTGTATCTTTGTAGATGATGCTACATATGTACAAAACAAACCACATGATGTTAGTACATTAGTCGAGGAAAATGATCAAACTACATAAATAACATCCTGTAATTTGATGTTGATAGAATTTTTTTATCTTGATGCATTGAAAATTAACATTATCACATAATTCATTCAGAAAATATATATAACGCTGCTGCCCAATGCTCCCCAAGGGGATGGGACAAATGCAGAGGACAAATTTCTCCACATCTAGTGTGTGTGTGACAATCATTGGTACTTTAATCTTTAATCTTTAATCGTAATAACGACAAATATAGATAGAATACTATTAACCGCAACATGTAAGTGTAAAAAACCCCAACAACATTATGATTTGTACAACTTTAGAATGTGCTTGTTCTACTTTTAATCATGAAAACAATCTGAAGTTGTCCTTGTTTTTAAGTTATCGTGCCATGATTTTACCAGTCCAGCCCACTTGGGAGTAGATTTTTCTCCATGTGGCCCCCCGATCTAAAATGAGTTTGACACCCCTGTGTTACACCATTCATTTGTATTGGTATATAGCAGTGACGTGCGGTGAGGTTCATGGCTGGTGAGGCACTGACTTCATCAAAGTCAGATTTACAAACATATGAACCCTAAAGAGTATCTTATTCACCATTTGATTGGCAGCAGTTAACGGGTTATGTTTAAAAGCTCATACCAGCATTCTTCCCTGCTTGGCACTCAGCATCAAGGGTTGGAATTGGGGGTTAAATCACCAAAATTATTCCCGGGTGCGGCGCCGCTGCTGCCCACTGCTCCCCTCACCTCCCAGGAGGTGATCAAGGGGATGGGTCAAATGCAGAGAACACATTTCAACACAGCTAGTGTGTGTGTGACAATCATTGGTACTTTAACTTAACTTTAACTTTAAACATACAAACTGTAGCACACAAAAAAGCACATTTAATAAAAAAAACGTTATTATGGTCTTACCTTTACTTATAAGTGCGGGAACAGTGGTGTTCGTGTTGGAGGAGTTGTGAATGAAGGAAATATGAAATCCGTGCTGCAGTCTGCAGGTGTACCTAATGTTGTGTCCCTGCACTCGTTCACAGCTCCTCCGGCGCGAGCATTGTTGTTTTTGCACTTTTTGACTTCTTGTTAAGTGACTTTTTTTGGATGGATTCGGTCTTGCACGTGGAAGGTTTGGGTGTGGGCTTTGGTTGGTGTGGCGCTCTCGTCGGGCGGTGCATTCTGCGACGGGGGTGCTTGGCACAAGGAGGCGGGGTTACTGCGAGCCTCCCACAGTGCGTCTTCGCAGCAGTTTTATGATCGCTCAGCACAAGAAATACTTTACACACATACAGTTGTTGACAAAATACACTGTACATTATATACCTCAGCTAACTAAACTATGGAAATTTATAATATAATTCATATAGCAATACAGGGCCTCACCTGCCTCTAGTGACCGCACGTCACTGGTATATAGATTGTTTAAAGTAAAAACATGTATATACTAGAAATACATTTGAAATTATAAGGTCCACAAACCTTTAGATTAATCTGTTTTTGAAAAATATTGAAAGAGTCAAGTCTGAAGTTGACCATCACTCAATGTTGCTGTGTGTGATGCAATGGTTGGCGGCTAAGTGTTTGTAAGAGCAGCAAATAATTTGTTGTTGCTCTCACCAAAATGCAAGTATTTTTGGCGATTGTTGACGATGTTACAGATCTCAAAGATGCAAGATAGATGCATGCAGTGAACCTTTTGATCGCCTTAAGATTAGTACATGTACAAACAGCAGTAGACTTGAAATCTTAATCTGCCTGCAGGCTGCTTCATTTGGCCCTCAACACAATATCAAGGGCAAAGGCCGCACTCTATCTACATTTAAAATGTGATTGTATCGAATATTTATGAGCTATACTGTACTGTACATATTGGAGGAATCTTTAGCCAAATGTGTTTTGCTCATTTGTTTAAGAAAATACACTGTGGATTTGACATGAGACACACTTACAAAACATTGGAGATAATGATATCATTACAATTATCAGAACATAATTTATATTCTGTTCCTTCCCTCTCCCAGAGGACAGTGAATAAAGAACTGAGTTTGCCTTGACTAAAATTTGTTTCAAGTACATCCAACAAAGAAAAAGAAGTGGAAAGCATAAAAAAGAACAGTAAACAATTTAGTCTACCATTGCTGTGCCGTATAAGGACATAGTCATGTGTCTAGCTCCCTAATGTGATTATGGAATGATTTTAAATTGTCTAATGCAAACATTGACTGCCTGACACAATTTCTAAAATTACTATAGTTCATGTACTTAAATTGCTGGACATTATTTTATTTTACACATATTAACAAAAAGGTGTTTATAGTTATATTAATGTTTTATTTCTCTAGAGCAGTGTCAAAGCTGTAGTGGTCCACTACTCTACCATTTAGTTTTCTAAACTGTAAGCAGGGCCGGTCTGTGTCATGAACATCTATGTTGTTGTTGTTGGTCAGGGCCACATGATCATGAACTGATGGATGGAACGTTAAAGGCCTACGGAGAGCCACTACTACCGACCACGCAGTCTGATAGTTTATATATCAATGATGAAATCTTAACATTGCAACACATGCCAATACGGCCGGGTTAACTTATAAAGTGACATTTTAAAATTCCCGGGAAATATCCGGCTGAAACATCGCGGTATGATGACGTATGCGCGTGACGAAGTCAGAGTAACGGAAGTTATGGTACCCCGTAGAATCCTATACAAAAAGCTCTGTTTTCATTTCATAATTCCACAGTATTCTGGACATCTTTTGCAATTTTTTTAATGAACAATGAAGGCTGCAAAGAAGACAGTTGTAGGTGGGATCAGTGTATTAGCAGCGGACTACAGCAACACAACCAGGAGGACTTTGTTGAAGCGCTAGCCGCGCTAGCCGCGCTAGCCGCGCTAGCCGCGCTAGCCGCCGACTTCACCTTGACTTCCTACGTCTCCGGGCCGCCAAACGCATCGGGTGAAGTCCTTCGTCCTTCTGCCGATCGCTGGAACGCAGGTGAGCACGGGTGTTGATGAGCAAATGAGGGCTGGCTGGCGTAGGTGGAGAGCTAATGTTTTTAGCATAACTCTGTGCAGTCTGGTTGCTAAGTTAGCTTCAATGGCGTCGTTAGCACAGCATTGTTAACCTTCGCCAGCCTGGAAAGCATTAACCGTGTATTTACATGTCCACGGTTTAATAGTATTGTTGATTTTCTATCTATACTTCCCGTCAGGGGTTTATTTCTTTTGTTTCTATATGCAGTTAAAGCAAGATGCTATCACGTTAGCTCGTAGCTAAAGCATTTCGCCAATGTATTGTCGTGGAGATAAAAGGCATTGAATGTCCATTTCGCGTTCTCGACTCTCATTTTCAAGAGGATATAGTATCCGAGGTGGTTTAAAATACAAATCTGTGATCTACAATAGAAAAAGGAGAGTGTGGAATCCAATGAGCCAGCTTGTACCTAAGTTACGGTCAGAGCGAATAAAGATACGTCCATCGCTGCCTCTCAAGTCATTCACTGTAACGTTCCTCATCTACGAATCTTTCATCCTCGCTCAAATTAATGGTGTAATCATCACTTTCTCGGTCCGAATCTCTCTCGCTCCATTGTAAACAACGGGGAATTGTGAGGAATCCTAGCTCCTGTGACGTCACGCTACTTCCGGTACAGGCAAGGCTTTTTTTTTATCAGCGAGCAAAAGTTGCGAACTTTATCGTCGATTTTCTCTACTAAATCCTTTCAGCAAAAATATGGCAATATCGCGAAATGATCAAGGACAACACATAGAATGGATCTGCTATTCCCGTTTAAATAAAAAAAAATCATTTCAGTAGGCCTTTAATGTATTTGCATTTAAAATATACAACGGAATTACATTTTCATTGCAAGTCCTTCTAAGATCAGACAGTTACAGGGTGGACAGAGACAGAACGGGAACACTGATTGGGTCGCTGTAGCAAAAATGGTAAACATAGGAGGTAGAGGAAGAGAAGGAAAAAAAGCAAGTCCAAAACTAAACTTCTGTAGGGGGTGGGTGGTTGCTCAGTTTGAGACCAGGTAAAAACATTGAGCAAAATACATATACATATTACAACATACAACTCGAGACTTGCAACAAAGTCGACGCTGCTGCCACAAGGGGCGCTGCTCCGTTTTCCATCATACCACGTTGGGTGAAGCGACGAAGGCGTGGGACTTGGGAGGGTGAAGTAGGCCTGGGCGATTTATCGATATATTACTTTTTTTCCCCTTTTGGGTCAGCATACATTTTTTTTCTCCCTCAGGAGCTTCCGTAGCTTGTGCCGTCCCCTTACTTCCTTAGCAGCTCACATAGCAAAAGATGGCTAATGTTAATGCTAACGAGAGCTGTTTGTTCCAAGGAAAAGAAAAGTGTTGTCAGTACTTTGGTTTTGCAGCAACACGCGTGGAACAAGTGACTGCACGGTGAAAACTTTGTTTTAAAAAGGAGGCAACATAAAAAACCTATTGTAAGGACTTGGTCGCATGGTTATGCGGAGGTCGTTCTCCCAAGATGCAGACGAAAACTACGGAGACAGCGTGCAGGTAGGAAATTGTTTATTTGCATAAATAATGCAGGAAATGCAGTAAAACAAAATTGTGCCGATTGCACGGGTGGCAAAGCTAAGGAAGAGCCTAGCGTGGAAGCTAGCATACAAACAGGAATCAAAAACTATAGTCGTCGTTAACTGTTGCGTGATGCAAGCAAGGAAGACAGACTGATTGTGGAGAGAAACAGGAATATATAGCTCTCTGATTAATGCCCAGGAGCAGGTGAGCGTCCCGAACACTAATCAGAGGCAGGTGAAACTAATCTGCAGTCATGGCAACTGAAACACAAACCCATGGGTGCAGAAAACAGAACTGAGGTAGTCAAAACTAACAGAACAAAACATCTGAGTGCAGGAAAATAAAATTCTTTACGAGGCAAACCAGACGCAACATACAATCATTTACGAGGCGAATAAGACGCAACAACAAACAGACTACAGGCTAAAAATCATCTTACTATGGTGGAATCACTTACATCAGGTATGTATGATGATGCCATGTATGATGAGAAAGAAGCGATCAGTAAAGCAGTCACTCTGCACACCGCCAAGATGTGTGAATAAAAAAGTCTGCGTTTATTTCTCGAAGCGACGGCCGTGTCAGGTCCTTCCAGTCAGGGAAAACAATGCAGATTAGAATGTTTGTGTTTGAGCAAGCGAAAACAAATTCAAACTTTCCACTCTAATTGTCTATTTCTGGCAGAGGTGGGACCAAGTCATTGTTTTGCAAGTCACAAGTAAGTCTAAAGTCTTTGCCCTCAAGTCTCGAGTCAAGTCCCGAGTCAAGACAGGCAAGTCCCGGGTCAAGTCCAAAGTCAAGACTGGAAAGTCTCAAGTCAAGACCCAAGTCCTGCATTTTGAGTTTTGAGTCCTTTCAAGTCCTTTTAACCACAGACTAATATATTTACACAGATTGTGTGTGCTTTTAAAACACTGTATTTATTATTTTAAACAAGTGCATTTGAAATTGCAGGGAAAAAAATAGTGCTGACATTGCACTTCATAATAGCACTATTAACCAGTCATTTTAAACATTTAACTCATTCCTTTACAGAATAAACACATTTGAAAAAAAAAGTGCAACTGTACTTATTTGCACAAAAGTGTTAACATTGTATTTCCATGGCATATTGCATTGTAACTAGTTCCACAGCAGTTTCTATCCTGTTCTTACCTTATCTCATTGATCTCATCTCATACTGTATGTGTGTTGATGTGTGCGTACACATGAAAAACATAACAAATACATGAACATAACAATGAACACAGTTGTACTTTTTAGATGTCAGGGCCCTATGCAATATGTACGCACATTCTTAATATAGTATACATTTTAACTGACCTTTATTTGACTATGTTTGTCTTTTTGTAGGTGGCTAAAATACGCGGAGCTGCTGACCACCGTCTAACGTTGCGTTACTGTGTGTGATACATGGACTAACGTAACGTTAAGTGTAGGTACCTAATGCAACCCTGGTTAAAAAAAATCACTTGACAAAAAGTATGAATAAGGTAGCGAACTGCAGTGGATGCAACAGATTGCCGTGTTTGCAATGACGTTATAACCATGGACATCTTATAAGTAGACAGAGCATTGGCTGCTGTGGCGCGAGCAATTTGGCCGCCATCTTGAAGTGGTGATGAGGAGCCGGCGAGCAGCCTAAACTGACAGTTGAAAAGTAGAAAACAAAAATGCCGGGCTGGTGTTCAGCGTTTTCCTGCTCAAATGAGCGGTCTGTTGGAAATAGGAATCGGGGGATTACTTTTCACAAGTAAGATTTAACATTAACGTACTATTGGTTGTATTTTGTGAAAATAATATTACCACAGAGTTGAGAAGGAGCAAAGATCTTCAATAATTGTATGTAAAAATCACAAAGAAATCTTCTGGGGGAGGATGACACCCCTACAGGGGTTTGGTTTACAAACTTTCAGCCCCACCTAAAACAAAATTCACCAGCCGCCACTGATTATGATGCATTCTCATTTTAGGCAAAATATAAGACAATACTTTTTTAACAGTATAATTGTAACCAGGAATAAGTCTTCAAGTAACAATATTCAAATACTAACATTGTTGGGTAAAACAGAATTAGGTTTTATTCTGAATCCAGTGAAACAGATTGGTGGTTTTAGCTGATATAAAGACTTTCAGGTGTTTGTATATGTTTATGTTTAAGTATTTGGCAGACGCTATTATCCAAAGCGACATACATAAAAAATACATATGAAACAATCACTGTAAACATTATCATTTAAGGGAAGAATGTAATACAAAATATCAATACAAAGTGTCAAGACAGAATAAACTCTCTGCTGCTGCAGCAACAGAGATACAGTCTATATATAGTCATATATATCTAATGTATTCATACATTGTTTATGTAGGATATACGCATGTATATATAACCTAATCATATTGTTTCTTCAATTTAAAAATAGCTGACCGTTTTTTTTCCTCCTTCTCTGGGATTGCAGTATATTCCCAGTTTTGATCTCGGACGTCTGGTAACTTATAGCATATAAGAATATTCTATTACTGTTAAGCAAACTATGAATAATAAAACACGCCAAAACATGTGTCCTTTATCATAGCTACACGTATGAGAAAAAAACATGTGAAAAACAGTGGTATTCAGTGAGGTAAAATTAATTAAATGTGCTGACAGTTCATTGCTCCTGCCAAATGAATTGCACTGAGTGGGGCGGATCACCACTCCAAGATGGCGGCCCCGCGTCTCGTCTGCGCCAGTAGGCAGTAGCGCTCAATGCTGCATCTACTTATCAATCAATCAATCAATCAATCAATGTTTATTTATATAGCCCTACATCACAAGTGTCTCAAAGGGCTGCACAAGCCACAACGACATCCTCGGTACAGAGCCCACATACGGGCAAGGAAAAACTCACCCCAGTGGGACGTCGGTGAATGACTATGAGAAACCTTGGAGAGGACCGCATATGTGGGTAAACCCCCCCTCTAGGGGAGACCGAAAGCAATGGATGTCGAGTGGGTCTGACATAATATTGTGAAAGTCCAGTCCACAGTAGATCCAACACATCAGCGAGAGTCCAGTCCATAGTGGGGCCAGCAGGAAACCGTCCCGAGCGGAGACGGGTCAGCAGCGCAGAGATGTCCCTAACTGATGCACAGGCTAGTGGTCCACCCGGGGTCCCGACTCTGGACAGCCAGCACTTCATCCATGGCCACCGGACCTATGCAACTCCCCCTCCCAAGGGACAGGGGAGAAGAGGAGAGAAGAAAAGAAACGGCAGATCAACTGGTCTAAAAAGGGGGGTCTATTTAAAGGCTAGATTATACAAATGAGTTTTAAGATGGGACTTAAATGCTTCTACTGAGGTAGCATCTCTAACTGTTACCGGGAGGGCATTCCAGAGTACTGGAGCCCGAATAGAAAACGCTCTATAGCCCACAGACTTTTTTTTGGCTCTGGGAATCACTAATAAGCCGGAGTTCTTTGAACGCAGATTTCTTGTCGGGACATATGGTACAATACAATCGGCGAGATAGGCTGGAGCTAAACCGTGTAGTATTTTATACGTAAGTAGTAAAACCTTAAAGTCACATCTTAAGTGCACAGGAAGCCAGTGCAAGTGAGCCAGTATAGGCGTAATATGATCAAACTTTTTAGTTTTTGTCAAAAGTCTAGCAGCCGCATTTTGTACCAACTGTAATCTTTTCATGCTAGACATAGGGAGACCCGAAAATAATATGTTACAGTAATCGAGACGAGACGTAACGAACGCATGAATAATGATCTCAGCGTCGCTAGTGGACAAGATGGAACGAATTTTAGCGATATTACGGAGATGAAAGAAGGCCGTTTTAGTAACACTCTTAATGTGTGTCTCAAACGAGAGACTTGGGTCGAAGATAATGCCCAGATTCTTTACCGAGTCGCCTTGTGTAATTGTTTGGTTGTCAAATGTTAAGGTGGTATTATTAAATAGATGTTGGTGTCTAGCAGGACCGATAATCAGCATTTCCGTTTTCTTAGCGTTGAGTTGCAAAAAGTTAGCGGACATCCATTGTTTAATTTCATTAAGACACGCCTCCAGCTGACTACAATCCGGCGTGTTGGTCAGCTTTAGGGGCATGTAGAGTTGGGTGTCATCAGCATAACAGTGAAAGCTAACACCGTATTTGCGTATGATGTCACCCAGCGGCAGCATGTAAATACTAAAGAGTGCAGGGCCAAGAACCGAACCCTGGGGAACTCCGCACGTTACCTTGACATAGTCCGAGGTCACATTGTTATGGGAGACGCACTGCATCCTGTCAGTAAGATAAGAGTTAAACCAAGACAAGGCTAAGTCTGACATACCAATACGTGTTTTGATACGCTCTAATAAAATATTGTGATCGACGGTATCGAAAGCGGCGCTAAGATCAAGAAGCAGCAACATAGATGACGCATCAGAATCCATCGTTAGCAATAGATCATTAGTCATTTTTGCGAGAGCTGTCTCCGTAGAGTGATTTGCCCTGAAACCGGATTGAAAAGGTTCACAGAGATTGTTAGTCACTAAGCGTTCATTTAGCTGCTGTGCAACAATTTTTTCGAGAATTTTGGAAATAAACGGAAGGTGGGAGACCGGTCGGTAGTTTACCATGAGGTCAGGATCGAGGTTAGGTCTTTTGAGCAGAGGATGAATAACCGCTTTTTTTAATGCTAGGGGAACAGTGCCGGAGGCAAGTGATAAGTTTATAATATTTAACACTGATGGACCTAATAATATAAACAGTTCCTTGATAAATTTCCCAGGAAGTGGGTCAAGTAAACATGTTGTTTGTTTTATCCCACTTACACGCTGTAATAATTCCTCTAATGTTATTTCATCAAAAATAGAGAGACTATTTTGGAGGGCGGTATCCGTCGTATATACAGTCGTATTTGTGTTAATAGAACCCAGTTGTAGCTGGGATGCGTTGTCTTTAATCTGCTTTCTAATGAGTTCAATTTTCTTATTAAAGAAATTCATAAAGTCATCTGCCGAATGGGTGGAGCTACTGGGAGGAGTCCCTTGTTGGGTTAGCGATGCTACTGTACTAAACAGAAATTTAGGATCGTTTTTGTTGAGGCGGATGATATTTGAGTAGTATTTAGCTTTAGCCAAGGTAAGCATGCGTTTATAAGCCATTAAACTATCACTCCATGCTTGATGGAAAACCTCAAGTTTAGTCGCGCGCCATTTGCGTTCCAGCTTTCTACATGATAATTTATGAGCTCTAATTTCTTCTGTAAACCATGGGGTGCGCCTTTTAGGGGCCCTTTTTTGCTTGGTTATATACATCTTATGTATATAACCATATACATAAGATGTATATGGTTATAACGTTAGCAGTGAGTTTGCAGCCTCACTGATTTAACTACAGAGCAAATAAAAGTTATGTTACTTAGCCAATAAAAGTTAGCTTACATTCAAAACTTACGGTCTTTGTGCATCTTCAAATGTCGAACGAAGTTGGAAGTTGTTGCGTCTCCGTCTGTAATCTTCGAACTGCATGCTTTGCATACGGCAATTCGTTTTTTGTTGACCAAGTCGTAGTTTTTATACCTGAACGAAAGCAACTTTGGCATCATTTTTTCTCACTGCCGCATTGTTTGACAATTATTTTTTGTTTGTTTTCCTGCAATTTGATTGGATGAATGCTGTGGGATGAAAACAACATATATCTAATTTGATTGGCTATTGTACTGACAGCACACACGCAGCACACACGCTGATAGACACACAAGTACAAAATGAAAGATACGGAGCGATCCTGAATAACTTTTTAATCTTTGGGTTTTGGGGAAAGTAGCAAGTCTTGTCAAGTCAAAAGGCTCAAGTCCAAGTGAAGTCACAAGTCATTGATGTTAAAGTGTAAGTTGAGTTGCAAGTCTCTTTACATTTTGTCAAGTCGAGTCTAAAGTCATCAAATTCATGACTCGAGTCTAACTCGAGTCTAAGTCATGTGACTCGAGTCCACACCTCTGATTTCTGGCCCTCAAATGAATCATACTTTGCTATACAGAGCAGACATGCTTCCTCAAAATGTTGTCCAGCTTGCGATTTTGCCCATCCTCCAATCATTTGTGGCAGTTTTAGGGTACCTTGAACGGCTGCCAGAATCATCCAATTTGTCAATACGCCGGTGTCTTATTTTAGATTCATACTAAATTTTTGAAAAGTACACAAACTAAGGCCTCGTTTACACTAAGTTGTTGTGGTATTTCAATTAACTGGAATCCAGTGTGCTGTGGGACCCTTTTGTAGTGAATCACACCTGAGCCATCATAAATTAATAAAATATTTATTAGACACGTAAACAATGTGAGAAACAACATTTTACAACAATCAAACTAGGGATCTAGATATCTGGTCAGGACACTCCTCACTCTTTTGTCTTCACCTTCATTGTCCATTTGTTTTTGGTGACTTTATATACTCTGGACCTAGACGTTGAGTCTGCGACATACATGGTGGACAATAACTGATACGGTCCGCTTTGCAAGTCCAAAAGCTTTCGCCGTTTTCCGTAGTTAGTCTTCCCTCGACGGCCAGGTAATACAAAGCACACGCTAGCTTTTTTATCAAATCCACGGGAGCCCGCATTCTCGTTGACTCTCCTTCGAAAAATGGATGAAGTTTTTTGCTAAGTAAAATCACAGCTGACCTTTACATCCGAAAGTTCTCTTGCCGTCTGAGAAGTGTTGTATCCCAAATAGCTGCAATCAATTTCTCTTAGGGTATTCATGTGTGATTTCCACAAGCGTCTGTACAGACGGAAGGAGGAACACGGGCATGTCTGGATGACTCGCCTCCATATTTCCAGTGGTTACCTCCGAGTTACGAAACCGCTTTATAATGAAGCTGGTTGTGGCGCGTTCTTTCTGATGTTACTTCCTGTGTGGGCGCGGTCTTTCTGGCGTCACTTCCTCTCCGAACTCAGTTTAAAAACGATCAATGAGTCCATACAAAGCTAAGTGCCGGAGATTCAAGAAATACACGGCGCACTTACCCGTGTAAAAATGTGTCTGAGGAGGGGGACCTTAAACGCTGATTTAGTGTGGTTGAAACGGGGCTTAGGCTAAATCAATATTTGTTTAAGGGGTTAAACGACTTAGTGTAGACATGGCCTAAGTCTCCAACGTGTGAGATTATTGGTTTTGGCACATGGTTCTCCAGAAATATACGCGGGTAAACTAAGTATGTTTATAGGCGCAGTGTTTGGCTTTATGAAAATGAAAATTTCGGTGAAAAACCTTTTTGAAAACGGAACCATACAAAAAGTATATGAAAACAGAGTACCACTGCAAGTGTGCATGAAGTAGCACTTACAATTAATCCAATATTCTCTAACCATGTCTGTTGTTCTACACTTACACATAACATGAACGCCATCCTGGGCATTAAAGGCCTATTGAAATGAGATTTTAAACGGGGATAGCAGATCCATTCTATGTGTCTACTTTAGTAGAGAACATCGATGATAAAGTTCGCAACTTTCGGTCGCTGATAAAAAAGCCTTGCCTGTACCGGAAGTAGCGTGACGTCACAGATTGTGGAGCTCCTCACATCTGCACATTGTTTGCAATCATGGCCACAAGCAGCGAGAGCGATTCGGACCGAGAAAGCGACAATTTCCCCATTAATTTGAGCGAGGATGAAAGATTCGTGGATGAGGAAAGTGAGAGTGAAGGACTAGAGGGCAGTGGAAGCGATTCAGATAGGGAAGATGCTGTGAGAGGCGGGTGGGACCTGATATTCAGCTGGGAATGACTAAAACAGTAAATAAACACAAGACATATATATACTCTATTAGCCACAACACAACCAGGCTTATATTTAATATGCCACAAATTAATCCCACATAACAAACACCTCCCCCCTCCCGTCCATATAACCTGCCAATACAAACCAAACTCCCGCACAACACACTCAACCCCACAGACCAAAGTACCGTTCACCTCCCCAAAGTTCATACAGCACATATATTTCCCCAAAGTTACGTACGTGACATGCACATAGCGGCGCGCACGTACGGACAAGCGATCAAATGTTTGGAAGCCGCAGCTGCGTACTCACGGTAGCGCGTATCCAACTCAAAGTCCTCCTGGTAAGAGTCTCTGTTGTCCCATCTCCACAAGCATGCGTATCCAACTCAAAGTCCTCCTGGTAAGAGTCTATGTTGTCCCAGTTCTCCACAGGCCAATGGTAAAGCTTGACTGTCATTGTTCGGGAATGTAAACAATGAAACACCGGCTACGACGTAGCCGCTACGTGTTTGTGTTGCTGCAACCGGCCGCTAATACACCGCTTCCCACTTACAGCTTTCTTCTTTGCTATCTCCATTGTTTATTAAACAAATTGCAAAAGATTCACCAACACAGATGTCCAGAATACTGTGGAATATTGCGATGAAAACAGACGACTTAATAGCTGGCCACAATGGTGTCCCAAAATGTCCGCTACAATCTGTGACGTCACGCGCAAACGTCATCATACCGAGACGTTTTCAGCAGGATATTTCGCGGGAAATTTAAAATTGCACTTTACTAATCTAACCCGGCCGTATTGGTATGTGTGGCAATGTTAAGATTTCATCATTGATGTATAAACTATCAGACTGCGTGGTCGGTAGTAGTGGGTTTCAGTAGGCCTTTAAGTAATACAAATGGTGGTCAATAAATCAGAAACAAGCATTTTTGTATTTTACCACTCCTACTTGTTCATATCTTTAATTAGTAGAGTTCACTTTAGACTTCTAAACAGCTTCTCCAACTGCCACCCAACCAAAACGTTCCTCTCTTTCACAATTCCTTCTGGAGTTATAAATTGTTATTAAGGACATGAACTGTAACGCTTGACAACTCTTTGGATGTCTTATTAAGTGAATTAAATACATGAGCAGTAGAGAAGCGGCTTACCAAAAAATTAAAATGTGTCAATGGAAATGTATGCTATCCATAGTCGCCATGGCAATGACTTATAGATAATATATTACTAAATATTGTTTCTTTAATAATACAAACCACATCAAGGAATGAGTTGTCGTGTCCTTTTGGGTTCAGATCACTACAAACCTTCGGAATGTTTACTAAAACATCAACAACAAGTCAGACTAATGATCTTAATAATCATGTACATGTACCGTATTTTTCGGACTATAAGGCGCACTTAAAATCATTTTTCAAAAATCGACAGCGCACCTTATAACCCAATGCGCCTAATGTATGTATTAAATCTGGTTTATGCTTACCAACCTCCAAGAAATGTTATTTGGTGTAATAATAAGTGTGACCAGTAGATGGCAGTCACACATAAGAGAGACATGTAGATTGCAAGATGACGCTTGTTCAATAAAGCAAACCCAACAATATTTCATTGAGAATATAGAACATTACACAACACACTCAAATATCTTTCAGAATGTTTTAGTACGCACCACTTGATGGATTGTCGGAGCATTATGGCTACCATAGTCAGACAAAATGTGCTTCAACATAAGGGTATTTTTATGGTGTGTGTAAAAGGACCCCAAAATGGCACCTATTAGGGGACATATTATCTGGCGTTTAGTTTCGTAGTATTATGCAAAACCAACTTTATTTACCTACTGATCAGGGCCGACTTAACCCAGAGCCCGCCCAAGGCATAAGCGAAATAAGGGGCTGCTGAGGACACCGCGGCCACAAGGCGACCCTCAAGAGTACATGTATATTTATATTGTTTTGTTACAAGATCAGGGGTGTCCACACTATGGCCTGCCGGAGTTTTAAACATCACAAGTTTAACAAGAAAGGCACACGGTGTGTTTTTGTCTGAATTCATACCACTGCAAATTTCTTTGGTATGACAGTGCCCAGATTTAATTGCCCTTATATGGAAATCAATTGAATCACTAGTTAACAACCACAAGTTATATATTTTAGTAATTAGAGCACAATTTTTGTATATATGACCCAATCCAAACAACTTTCCCCACTCATGGTGTAAATTAACTATAACCAACAAATAATAATATATAACAATATTTGAAAAACACTCTCTCCACACTTCCCCGTGATTGGCGCAGGTAGGAGTCAAACTTTCACTTACTCTTAATATTTAATGTTTTATTGTTTATACTTTATCTGGCATCGTGGTCACGGTGTAGGGGGGTTGTTAAATTTCAAGTAGTTAAATGTATGTGCTATTGTTCAGTCTGTTGTAGCTTGCTTTAATCTATGCAAACTGAAGTGTTATAAACGCTCTGTTGTGTAGCAAAAAAAGTAATGTGTGTATTTGTGTATGCATGTCTTTGCGTGTGTGTGTGTGTGTGTGTGTGTGTGAGTGAGATGTGTGCGTGTGCATCCATACAACAGCGTATTGGCGATTACCCTTGAAAAATGGCTTTATCACAGTTTGTACTATATTCATTTATGTTAGACAAACATCAATTTAGCATGAAATTAATATGCAGACTTAAAGCACTGCCATTGCAGAACATTCGGTAGCATTCAAAAAACTTAATATGTAACGTTTCGGTAACGGAAAAAATGTTTGCCGTTTGCACCAATATGGAAGCAAAAAGCAACCCAAATGCATCCTTTAGGTAATGTTAATTGCCCAAAAACGTGAACGTAATCACAACGTTCTGGGAACCAAAATGGTTCGCTGGGTTAATTGTAAAAACAGCTGTGTAAACGTGATCACAGATCACAGTGAGACAGCATACATAGTTGTAATAAATAATATTAAAAAAAAACAACCAAAGTTTGTGTAATGATTTCGATATAAAATGTATTTGCATTACACACCTACATTTACATTTAAAACATTTTCGTTACCTTGTTTCTGGTAACTGTTTGAATATTATTTAAGTGTTTGCTTGATATTTTATTTTATTCTGTTCGTTTTTGTACAATTGAATTTGTGTCACGACTGGGTTCTTGGGTTTTGTTTCTCCAGAAGGCAACGGAAAGTTGGCGCGAGCCAGACGTGAGTTTGAATTCATGATTTATTGTTTAACACTAATAAACTACAACAAAAAGGAAGCAAACAAATGGCGCGCACAAAGGCGGAAATACAACTTGACTAAGAAACAAAAGACATGCACGTGGGCACAAAGACTATGAACAAGGAAACAACAACACTAACTGTGGTCTTAATAAACAAAACTTACTTGGCATGAAAAAACATGAAAAAGAGCAGCATGGATCATCAGAGTGTGAATGTGTGAGGACGCCAGGACGAACAACAGAAACAGACAGATTTAAATAGTGACGTGATCAGTGAAAACAGGTGCGTGACAAGACAGGTGAACAGGTGCGTGACATGACAATGTGAACCTGGTGAAACTAATGGTTGCTATGGTGACAAATAAAAGTGCACAAAAAGTCCAAAACCAAATCCTAACATGACTAAAACAAAACATAATCACAGACATGACAATTTGTTAAACATTTTTTTAAATTGTCATTAAATCGTGTTTGTCCTTTTTGTGTTAAGCTGTTTAAAACACATTTCATTGATTCATTCATGGTGTTAAAACTCAAAAATTATAATGATGAAAAATGAAATTTTTCTGTGATTAATCTCGATTAATTCTGAGAACAGACTGCAAAATTGTGATTCGATATTTTAATCTTCTGTCAATCTTATATATATATATATATATATATATATATATATATATATATATATATATATATATATATATATATATATATATATATATATTCCATATATATATATATATATATATATATATATATATATATATATATATACATATATATATATGTATATATATATATATATATATATATATATATATATATATATATATATATATATATATATATATATATATATATATATATAAATATATATATATATATATATATATATATATATATATATATATATATATATATATATATATATATATATATATATATATAGCTGAGTGACTTTATTGTTGCTCTTAATTGTTTTCTTGGACTACAAATTATTTTTGCACATTGCTGTTGCAGGTTTTTTTTACCAAAAATAATTAACTGAATCAGAAGCAGCCTTATTGGACAGGTGTGTTTAACACACAAGGAATTTAACTTCGGAGTGTTCTCTCTCAGTAGAGTGTAAATATTAAATAATAACAATTAGTTAAAAATAAAAACAGGTAATTTAAAGACTGCAAATAAAGCTTTTTTAGCTGAAGATTCTACATTTTGAAATTAGGAAATATATGTGGTATTCATTGGTATTATCTGTGTTATTATTGCATTGGTATTATTTATGTTCTTAACTGGGCCACCACCATGTATTTATAAATGACATGTCATATGTCAAAAGACATGCCAGGCTAACAATAAGATAATGTAAACAACAATGAGTTCATAGCAGGTGTGTGAATGATCAACAATTAATATTATTGACAGATATAGAGGGCCCCAAAATCAAATTTTGCTTTGGGCCCCATGGAGGCTCTGACTTAATCTGAAGGGTTTTTGGGGCCCCCCAAGACTAGACTCAGAGCCATCTGGGAACGTAACATTTATTGGTTCTTTGACCAAAGACCACCATTACATGTTATGTAGACCACAAGGAAGTGTTTTAAATGTCGAAAAAAAGAAACATTATAATCTGACCCCCTTCAATGCACTTTACAATCCGGTGTGGCTTTTATATGAACATAGAACTGAATTTAACAACAGTGCACCTT
Source organism: Entelurus aequoreus (assembly GCF_033978785.1). Lineage (NCBI taxonomy): Eukaryota > Metazoa > Chordata > Actinopteri > Syngnathiformes > Syngnathidae > Entelurus > Entelurus aequoreus. The sequence goes on from NC_084733.1 coordinate 36,763,817, forward strand.
TTAAGCCGATGCACCCTATGGTTAAAAAATATGGTACATCATAAATGTACACGTGTCAAAATAAAATAAATTGTCATTGTTTTTTCAGTCTTGCCAGCTATTGAGCTTTTTCGTCAAATAATTAAAAACTTCAAAAGTAACCGAAATATGTCCTTTCAAGTATGATTCCTTACCAAAGGGGACTTTCAAATTGTGAATTTTACAAAACCACTCACTGGTAAAATTAGTTAATTACCTGCACAAAAGCCTGGAGTTGTGTCAGTGTTTTTATAATATGAAAAAAAAACCAGAGCTTTCCCCATCCCATTCAAATGATCAAAAACAATTACAAGGTAGTCAGATTTGCATCTGTAAACATTTGCACTAGACTAAAAGGTACATTTCCCGGCCAAGAGGGAGAATAAGAGGTAATAATTAATTGAAATTATTTTGGTGCAAGAAAAATTTTCTGCCCAGGACAAAAAAGTTGACTTCCTTCTGCCTGCTGTGAGTACAGGAAATTTGTGAAAGAAGGGCAAAATACAGTAGACCCTGAAAGGGACAAGTGGTATAAAATGGATGGATGGAGGCAACATTACACAGCAAAAATGTAGGCAAAGTTAATCTGGGCAATAAGAAAAAAAATATCACAATTATTTTTTCATATCCGATCTCGATTAATATCAAAATGTTTTATTTTTTATTAAAGGTGGATTTTCCTGTGCAGGATTACACCAAGTACCATTGCATCCCTACTGTTTGCTACTGCAGTATCTTGTAAAGGACATTTCCACCATGTTTAATGGAGGTAATATATGCTAACAGCTGACAACTGTCATTTTGTTCATGTCTATGATTGTGTTTACGAGAGGTGCAACGGTACAGGTAGCCCACGCTACGGTCTGTACCTTGGTTTTAGAGCCACGGTTTTGCTTATTTTTCACTACGTTTTGCGGGGGTAAAGAGAACAACTTTTTTTCTTCCCAAAGTTCTTTTGGTGTTTTGTTTGTCATCACAAACATCATTCTGCAGTACACAAAGTATCATTGGTGTACTGAACACTATAAGACTTTTATTTTAAGTGAACATTTACTAAACATCACTTTCAAATGGTAAATTATTATTTCTAGTCTTTGATTACTTGGATACATCAGTGCTTCTCACCAGTGGTTTGGCAAACGACAAGTGATGATGCAGATTGTGGAGTTTTGTTCAAACTCAAACACTGTACTTTATAAATAATGAAAATACATTAAAGTGCAGTTTAAATTGGAGGTTTTGTCAAATACCAACACATAAAACATGTTTACTGATTTTTTCAGGAACAAAATGTTTTTATCCACAAACGATTTGAACAAAAAGTGTCGTCAGAGGTTTTTTAGTACGCTGTTTTTAACTAGATACAGTCTGATGTGCCGTGGGAGATTGAAAAATATTTTTTGCAAACCAGTAATTATAATCCGCAAATTTGCCGTTGTTGAGTGTCTGTGCTGTCTCGAGCTCGGCAGAGTAACCGTGTAATACTCTTACATATCAGTAGGTGGCAGCAGGTAGCTAATTGCTTTGTAGATGTCGGGAACATGGTTTGTCGTGATCACAATATGCGGCAGGCAGTGTGCAGGTAAAAAGATATCTAACACTTAAACCAAATACTGAACTGTCTGCAAAGTAAACAAAAACAGAATGCTGGACGACAGCAAAGACTTACAGCGTGTGGAGCAGATGGCATCCACAAAGTACATCCGTACATGACATGACAATCAACAATGTCCCCACAAAGAAGGATAGCGTCCGCACAACTTAAATAGTCTTGATTGCGAAAACAAAGCAGGTGCGGGGAATAGCATTCAAGGAAGACATGAAACTGCTATAGGAAAATACCAACAAAAGAGGAAAAGCCAACAAAATAGGAGAGCAAGACAAGAACTAAAACACAACACACAGGAAAACACCAAAAAACTCAATATAAGTCATGCCGTGATGTGACAGGTCGTGACAGTAGATCTACTTTGACACAAGAGCTATAGTGATGCATGGTTGGTTATGGTTTGAATTCATATCCAACAATTGCGACAACGACTTTTTATTGTCAATATCAGCTACTGAGTTTAATTGTTTTATGTTTTCTGCTGGTGGTGTCCCTCAGAATTTTTTCAATTAAAAAAATGTGCCTTGGCTCAGAAAAGGTTGAACAACACTGTTTTAGTAGATGTAATATCTGAGGAGTTGAATCAGAGCAAACACAAAAACAAAAAGTCTGATTTAAAAATATTTGGATGTAAAAAATTTTTTTTTTTTACATTAAATTGGTAGGTGTGTTTATTCTCTCAGTCAGGACCAATACAGTAATTCAGTCACAAAAACATTCCGCACTTGCCTGCGAGTCCGCATTTAGGGCAGGATTATTGGTGAGCTGCAGTAAAACTTATGTGTTAGACACATGTCTTTATTTTATACTTTTGGTCTACACTGCCAGCTGTTTAAAAGGGAAGAGGCACAACATTGCTTGAAAATTCATTACGTCGTGACGAGCCTGACTTTCACGATACATACGTACAAAAACACATTCACACAAACACATGCAAACGTACACAACCACACACATATTCACACACTTGATCCCGGTCAGTAAAGGTGTATGGATTATACCAAACATTGTATGTTTCCCTACTGTTGACTGCTGCGGTAACTTCGAACAGACATTTCTGTCATGTTTGATCGAGGTAATATATACTAACAGCTGATCACCGTGATTGAACTCAAATGAATCACAATCATTGATCACAATCATATAATCGGCCAGACCTAAGGCTAAGTACACGCACACACTACTACTACTATGTGGGAATAATGAACAACAAATCAATAATTGAAGTAAAATCTTTCAATCCTACAGTACCCCGATTGTGGACAACGAAAATACAGCTATCCAAGCACATTGAATATCTTAACTAGCTCCAACACAATCCAGTGAAAAGATTAAACAGCCGGCAAACTGCCACTGTTAAGCTAACAAACACAGCTGAGCTAAAATGCTGCTCTAAGTGTGTTCTCGCTAATGTCACTTGGCAACCGGCAATTTTTAAAAATATTTTTATTGATTAAGTAACACAATAATTACTTAACCCAAGTAAATAATTACTGTATTTTCCGGACAATAAACTGCTACTTCTTTCTCCAGTTCTGAACCCTGCAGCTAATCTATGGAATTGTCTTTGCTAACGGCTAAATTATAGCATGGCTTAAGCAAAGAATTCAAACTATCTACTGTTTAAACTCAAAGTGTTTACACAATACAAGGAAGAAGATGCCTGATAAACATCTTGAACCATATTAAAAAAGAAGAAAATCTTATTAATCTCATAAAGGATGAATAGAGATTTTCTTTTTTGTTTGATCAGCCTTTTTACTGCTGTGTTACAGGCACCTTTTGGAAACAATTAAGGGTATGTAAATAAACAATTACAAAATCTTTCTAGGTAAATATATAATTTCAGAACGTACTGGGTTGTACAATACACCGGTACTAATAAATTACAGCGGTACTAATTAATAGGAAACAGTACTATACTGGCTTTGAAACATACCAGTACCGTTTTATTATCCATATGGTGTTGTGCGGCAGTGACTACAGAGCGGAGGTGCATGATGTTATATGTGTGTAAAAATGCACACACAAAGTGCATACAAGCAATAACATAGAGGGGAGGAAAAATGGCAAAAAACGGCAATTCTACTGGTTAATAAAGAGGGTGGTGAAGCACAATATGGAGGTATTTGGGCTTCAAAACTAACAAAAAGGCGACGCTTTAAACAGGAAGGCGCTGCGCTGCAAGTGCTGCTTTAAAACATGTCTCGCCAAACGTGACGATTAGTATTACCACCTTTGCTTCAAACTTAGGTAAACATTTAAATAATAAGCAGTCAGATCTGCACAAGGTGTTTAAATAGTGACAGGTAATAATGTAGTTGTTACACTTTTCCTGCTGGTCGGCTTTCTACGTAGTCGAGGAGCAGAGGGGAGACATTCCTTCCAGGGCGTATGTTTTCGTTGGCGGTAACACACTTCACTTTACCTGGCAATGGGTCTGCAAGGCTTCGCTTTCGGGTCAGAATGACGAGATCGCCGATTGGTAACAATCGCTTTATTATTAAATTTGCAGGACACAACAGGAAACGTTAATCACTCTACTATGCAGTGCACAGTGCACACACTCTCTATTTACTCGCCCACTCGCTCACACACATATGCTACTCTCTTAACATACTTAACCAGCTCAGCCTGTTTGCACATGTAGATACGTAGATGCACACACAGCTGCTTGGCTTGATGTCAAATATTAGCGGAGTTAAAACCGCACATTTAATGACTGAAATGACTGAATTTGTGTAACATATGTCTACAATTTGTGTTTTATCTTTAACAATGTGGGTTTTACCTGCTACATGGTTTATCTGTGTACTTTTATCCATAGTTTTGTTTTTAGTATTTACTAATAATTGTAATTTTCTTAAAGCACAGACCAGAAGTGGCAACCATAAATCATGAAGCATTTAATATAAAGTCAATAAAGCTTTGTATTATACTGTAATCCAGGTGTCCCCAAACTGTTTGACTCGGGGGTTGCATTGGATTAAAAAAATTTGGCCGGAGGCCGGGCTGTGTGTGTGTGTGTGTGTGTGTATATATATATATATATATTCCTCACGCACTAATTGACTAAAAGAGTGCGCACTTGCCGCACGCTCGCGCGATGATGTCGCGTTATCGATGGGGAAAATGCATGTTTTGACAATATGATTTGCTTGAGCAGCTAGGACACCCCGAGAGTATAAAGCGGTAGAAAATAGATTAGAAAGGACAACTACCGTAGTTTGGAGACCCCTGTTCTAATCTAATTCTTGAATATGGCAGACTATATGTAGTATGGAAAATTGTAAATTGTTCTTTGACAGTAAAAAATAAAGCCAATATTTATATTTTTGTAGTAACCTTCATTTTGAAAAGTGTCGGTATACATTTTGGTACCGGTACCAAATTATTGGTATCGGTACAACCTTTACCGGTATATATCTTTGGCTTCGAGTTCGGTGCGGCCAACATATGGAAAAATAGTTTTTTACCCCTAAAATTTAGTGGGTGTGGCTTGTATATACTGTATATACCTTATACCTTGGACAATACGGCACATTAATTAAAGGGTAATTCCATATCTAATGTATTTACTTTTTTGGTAAAGTAACGAGTAATTATAAATAATTACTTTTTAATAATAGTTTTCCGAAAACTGGTTATGACGTCTGTTTTGGGTAAAGTATTCTATGCTGGGTTTGCTAGGTGTAACAAACTATTTTGTATTAGTGGGGTGTAGTCTTAGGCATTCCTAATTTGATTCAATCAACCTTATTATTCAACGTTATTCATTTTCTATTAACATGTATGACGTTGTTTCTATGTAATTTATTTAAATGACAAATCAAACATCATGCAGGATATTGGCCAGAACTTCATGAACTACAGCTAACTTTCTCCTTTTGCTCATTGAACACAATAAAACGGGTTGTGTTCTTGTTGTTTTTCTCTTTGGTTGCCTAAGTGAAAGTACAAAATCAATGTAATATCAGGGACAGATACATTTCCAAACTGCATCTTAGTTTTTAAAAGAACCACATGTAGTGCACGTTCATAACACACCAGTACGTGGACAAAACAATGTGAAGGGAATCAATGGCGAGGTCACACATTGAGACATGAGGGTCAAAATAATTGACACAATAGATGTAATTTATTGTGAGGGGTCCATCGCACAGTAAAATGCTATTGCACTTTTGAGGTTGATTTCATTCCACCATATTGCCCACAGCGGACTCTTATTTTCTGCGCCTGCAGCACTTAGCATTCCCCAGTGACACTTTGGTTTCCTACGGTGAAATCTCAATTAATATGTCTAGAACTGGGTTAAATGTCAACCAGCTGCAAATATCCCTGGTGCGTTTATAAACATACCACTTTCGCTTTCTCATAAACATATCTGCATAGATGTTTTTGACGTGGAGAGAAACAAGGACATTTGTAATTATGTATTTCAAACCTGCTGTGCAGCAGTGACTACCGTGGAAGCTCTGGCAGACGGATTCATGAATTATTGGACAAGGATCATACCCAAACATTCCATAACAGCCTTCAGCGAGATTACTCTGCAAAACCGAGGACAAGACCTCAAAAGCAAGCTCAGCAAGGTAGTACCATGTCTTTCCATTTTGCAACATTTTAGCTGCCACCGGCTCCTTGATGCCTCAGGAAACCTACAAGATTGCTGCATTAGCAACCTTTTAGCATGTTTGTTATTGTTGCCAAAAGCATTCAATCTAAATGCAAAAACAAGTGTCAATGTTTCAGGAAGGCAGGGTTCCTGTAATGGCTTTTATTTGTTCAAAAACATTCTGCAGCACTTTAGGGCACATTTTACATTTCAGCGTGTCCAAAACAGTTTTAGTGAAACCATTTCACTGCACTGTATTAGTATAAAGTGATGACATTTTAAACTTACCCTCCTGAAAAAACACAAATCGACCATCATTTTTATGGTAGGTTTATTTTAACAGAAAACAAAAAAAACACATGATTAAATTAACATTACACAATATATTTGAGTAAAATTTGTATTTACTGTCCAAGTGAAACACAAGTTTTATGTTTGGATTTTGGTCCACTCTTTTTTTTACAGATACACTCCAAATCCTGAAGCTTTCAAGGCTGTCATGGACAGGAGAGCCAAATGCCTTATATACTGTAGGCTACAGTTGTCAGAAAAATTGTATTTAAATTATCAAAAAACTTTCCGTTCTGAGTTTCCAATGAACAGACAAGAAGCTGTCTTTGTTGCACCAAGCCAAACGCTTGGAAGATTCTGCTGTGTACGGTGGAATGAGACGGGAGGGGTCATCCATTGTCCTCGAAAACCTGCCCAAGCTGAATCCAGGACGAGCCCAAGCCTGAGGCATCTTCTTCTTTTGTCTTCAATGTGACCGAAAACAAGGACTGTTTACATACTCCCCATTCCTGTTGAGAAATGTGTTGTTGCGTAAACATTGAACATCTAAATAAAAGAGGAGACGAAAACCTTCTTCGTCAGAGCGTGGTGCAGGACTGTGCTGAGAGTACAGTGGCCATGTCTCTCCTCAGATCTGAGTCCAATTTGAATTCTGTCTCTGTTTGATTCCTTGCCTTTTGTCTTGTTTAATAGATGTCATCAGTGTTTGAACCTGACAATAGTGACATGTTAGATACTGTAACGTTAATGTTCCATTGTGCCATTGTTACTATTGCTAAATGATAAACGATTAATTATTAACTAACAAGCAGCTATTTAGACTGTTAGCTAATAAAACTGGTATATTTTTATAAGTGAAAACTGTAAGGAGGTCCCCACCACCACATCAAAGTTGGCCTTGATTATGCTAATCAATGCCATTGTCACAAATACAAACAAAAACCAAAGATATAAATGGACATGGACGTGGATGAATATAATGTTGGAATATGCAGTAATTCATAAACACCCTATAACTGTGTAGAATGAATAAGGCAAACCTTTATGCAGGATTACCTGTATCAGGGCTCGAACTGTGGCAATTGCCGCAGCCACCCTGGTCATTTGCCGTAAGCCCTAAAATATTGACCAACATTTGTGGCAAGAACATGCCGTGACTGCCCTTGACTTTTTACTTGTTAATGATCTAGGGATGTAACGGTAAACGGTATGATAACGGTAAACGGTATAATGATAATTTGCGATAAAATTCCAGACGGTTAGTAATACCGTGTAATTTTTAAATTACCGAAAAAACGTCATTTATTATTGCATTTTAGGCAACACGAAGTAAGGCGCATCCGCACAGCGTCGTTTGGCCTGATAATCATGGCGGACGAACGACACGGACTTTGCTCTGGAGATTTCTCCTCAGAGAAAATGGAGCCAAGCGCTTGGTTTAACGTAATTTTCCCCTCGCTTCCTGTCGTGCGTTTAGGAGCACACTGCTGTGTTTAGATGGAGACAGGTGTGGACAATATTGGAGACACTTGTCCCCACACTAAAAGTATACAGCAAAAGAGAAAACTATTTGATGGTTTGCAGCAGGTGATGTGTCGTGAACGTTGTCAAAACTTGTTTATAAAGTATTTAGTTTGTTTACTGGAATGTTCACTCGTCCTTTATTTAACTGCAAACTGCATCAGTGTTCAAATAACATCAGTATTAGCTAAAATGTTTTGTCATCTCATCCAATTGAACACAGGCTGTGAAGATTGTGTATCTTCTTTATTTTTGTTGGCCAAACTGATGTACTGAACCAAGAGAAGAACATTCATCCATCTATTTTCTACCGCTTGTCCCTTTCGGGGTCACAGGGGGTGCTGGAAAAAGCTTGTTTATTTCACTTCATCTTCATTAGCCAAACTGCTTTGTGTTTTAATTTAATATCAACAAGTAAACACAAGGTTTTTATACAATACTTGTGTTTTTTCATGTCACAAAGGTATTACTTCAAGAAACATTCATGTGACACAGCCTTTTGTTAATGTTTTATTGTGTATAGTTAATTCCTATACGACATATTTCTGCTCAAACTCTTAATGGATCAGTCCCAATACAGCATATACATGTACAAATAAATGTACATAACTTGAATAAATAAATTAATAATAATAAAAAACTCCTCTATGAAAATGTAAAAATTTAGGTAAAGGCATCATGAAATGACTAAAAGCTGACAAGTTTATATATGCATGCATGCTTTGGAGCCCCTGCCTGGGAAGACAAAAATGTTTACCTTGGTGCCCTTCTAACTTGCCTTGGTGCCCTAAAATATGCGCCCTCCTTTAAGACATCACTTGCCTTGACCGTAAAAAGTTAAAATTTGATGCCTGCTGTATGTATAGTAGAAAGGGGATTCATACGGCCTCATTTGTCATAGTTTACCTGACACATGAAACATGACAAATTGGGAGTTGCACTATCCACTTTCGCTAAACTATCATAAAATGTGCTTTGTGGCAATTCTAACTTTGACCGTTGCTATGTAGAGCGGCGTTTTCCACTGCATTGCACCCAGTAATGAGGCCATATGAATTACTTCCCTACACATTTTTACAAAATCTGATACATGTTTGGGGAAAAAAGATTACTAAGTATTGCCAATAAAACCTGGGTAAACACCATTGTACTTGTTTAATTGAATGTAAATGTTGTAATTAAATATGTATTTTATGCTATTCAGGTTCAGCAGCTCAGCTCCTCTGGTGGCAATCTACTTGGTGAATGGCACTGCATAATTTATGTGGACTGTTTGTTCTGTTCCATTAATTACAGGTCCATTCATGCACAAGGGGATTCTCCTCTCCTCTTAATCAGAGAACCGGCTCTCGGACTGGCTGTGTATGTGACACTTTATATGCATAGTGTGACCAGCAATAAGTGGGCACAGAAAATGATATTATGAAATTCTTCCCTTCAAAATGCTATGACTGAGTAGCTGCTTCAGATGTACGACATCAGTCTCAGCTGATGTGCCATTTTATACATGCACTGTACATGTACAAACGTATGTTTAATCGTTCAATCGTTGACTTTATCGGTCCCTGAGGGAAAATTCAGATTTCAGCACAATTCCATTCAAGAGCAGACATACATTACAGACAGACAGAACAGGAACGCTGACGGGTCAGTCAACTTCCGGCGCCCCTTTGAAGGGTGGGAAAAAGGTAAACGCTGTGGGGGTGATGGGGTGGATGAGTAAAAAAAAGGTTCAGTCTCAGACTGGGCTCCTCTTTGTAGAAAGGCTTTAAAAATGATACATATTCATAGACAAATGATTGAATTGCATTCATTCGCGCAAATTCAACCAATCTCCGCAAATTACATGCACCCTCGGAACTGTGTCCAAAGCCCGCAAGTTCCCCCCTTACATTTTGGCCCATTAAATGTGTCTCTTAGCAACGCTAATACTAGCAAGTCAACTGTCTAATCAAAACGTATGTTTTCTTCCTGTGAGACAAAACAGAAACAACGTGTACTTACATCAGGTTCCCGTCTACAATGTTAAGCCTTGTGGGTAATAAAGTTAAAGTACCAATGATTGTCACACACACACTAGGTGTGGTGAAATTTGTCCTCTACATTTGACCCATCCCCTTGTTCACCCCCTGGGAGGTGAGGGGAGCAGTGGGCAGCATCGGTGGCCGCGCCCGGGAATCATTTTTGGTGATTTAACCCCTAATTCCAACCCTTGATGCTGAGTGTCAAGCAGGGAGGTAATGTGTCCCATTTTTTTATAAACATTTATTTTCTATTTTACATGTATTCATACATTTATCCAGGGTAAGGTAATTAAGAACAGATTCGACTTAGCAAGGAGGCTGTATTTACATGACAGAGATGTTGATGTGTGATGGTAAACTCTCATTGTCTCCCATTAACCAACACAAATTATCGCTGTAGATCGCTCCCAACAGTTAATAAAGTGCTAAAGGAGTGAGGGTAAATGTGTTGGAACATAAAATAATGTTTAATATAGACAAACACTTTAAGTGTAAAAAAAAAACCACGGAGAACGTCTGCAACTTGCATACAGTGAATAGTTAGGCTTTGGTGGGGGTTTGGATATGCTTTGGTGTAAATTTTCCTCCACAGTGAGTTTTATTATCTATTTTTTGAGTTTGTCTGCAAGATGTTTGTTTGTGGAGGCGTTCCCAGGTTACAAATTAAACCCCGCTCTTTCCAAAAGTATCGTAATTCAGCCTTTATAAAAATGCAGACTGCTTAAATATACATTTTGAAGTCGTCACCGCTAATTTTGTTTTGCAGACACGGTTGAAGATAAATTTCATAAACATAATATAAATTCAACAGGTAACAACATTAGGTTAACCTGCACACTCATTGAGCAATTCAAACCTGAGATAATAATAATGATTTAAAAGTGTACAGCAAAATGATCAATTTACTTTTGCTGCAATTTTTTTTAAAAAGCTGCCACAAATTCAGGGATTGAAAGCTGCAACAATGATAAGCAATTCACAGGCACCTGGCCCACCCTTTGGGCACCTCTGCTGTAGAAGCCAGTCACTAGAGTCGTAGTAGTTGATGTGTTCATCCTATGGTCACATATGAGGATGTGAGTCAAATGGCTGTGGTACGGGAAGTCGTACAATCAGCTTTATACTTGGCAGGTTTTTTGTTTTTGATTGAAAGGGGATGAACAGACAAGTCCCTCTTTAGCTGACCGCCTGGTTTTATTATAAAATCACTTCCCTTCCACATGTAAGTGCAGTGTTTTGTATCCCCAGTAAGTCAACAAAAAATCAATACTGTGGAGTGGTCTCTATTTGGCTTGTTAGCTTCCCGTCAAGGGAAAACAATGGTTGTCGTTGTTGAAGGGTGAGTTGTTAGATCATGGATGCTAAAACAAAATATTCCATGTGTTGCAACAGTCAGCCTTAATGCATTGCCACAACTTAATCAGTCAGGCAATGCACATTTGCGGGACGAGCCGGTGTCAACCCCAGCGACAGGCATGCCTGAAGAGTGGCGAGCATGCAGTTCATGTTTAGGGGGTTTAGGCAGGTCTATTGGTCACAAACTTGGAGGGTAGGCCACTGATGTCATGATGTTTTCCTTAATATTTTGGGGATCTACCAGAAAAGTCCCAAAGATCTACTGGTTGAGTGCGGTGGATGGGTTGACGACCCCTGCCTTAGGATAATTGGAATGGAAAATAAGTATTTGTCCGCAAAGACAACCTACCTTGCATTTGCAATGGTAATGGCTTCCAAATAATGTAGCTGCATGCCCAAATGGCTCACATCTTCCTATTACTGACGTCTGCAGTTCCCTTCAGAGACTAAAGCAGGCATCAAAAAGATTGCTTTGCACCACACTACTTCCTGATCAGAGCTTAAGCACCAACACGCTGCTCTTTACTGCAAGGATTGGACAGACATAGGCCTCAGCATGGAACTGTCTGAAGTAAACAAACACTATCAGCCTCGAGCAGTAAATGCCGGCAGCTATGTACACCAAAAATGTGCACCAGCTGCTCTCTTCTGTGTCCGAAGTTTTCCTACTGCTTCGAACTGGAAATGGTTGCCTGGATGATGATATTGAACAAGCAGTAAAGACAAGGCATGGCATAGAACACAGAGTACTTATTTCATTGAGTAGCTTGGTGGATTGGTAGACTGTCTTCAAGGTTTTCGGTAAGGTAAACCGTTAGTGCAGCAGCAATGAAAAATGAACTTGTATATATTTAATAAGTCTGACAGGTACATACAGATCTAATTTTGTCCTTGGAGAGATTCACAAGGCCCCACGTGCGATTTATCAGCAGGTCACCTGCAGGGCTCCGTGGAAGAGATGGATGAAGCCGTAACAGGTGACGGCTTGTGAAGCGCCAATAGTGTGAGTTATGAGTGAACTTGTCAATAAAACTCTCCACAGGCTGTCTTACGACATAGGGTAGTTCATATTAGTGGGTGTAAAGACACACAAGTGACCATGAACGTCGGCAACAGGCCTGTTAAAAGATTCCTGGAGATGGAGGCAGATTAATGCCACTCTGCAGCGAACTGGGTGGCCATGTTGAAGGCACTTGTCAGACGGTTGGAAGCAAACGTGGGAATGCGAGTGATATTTACCTTTGCATGAGAGCAATCATGTGTTTTATATTTACTGGTCGGTTGCTAGGCTTTGCAAAAAAGACACAATTTTCCAGTCCATGATTCAACCAGTCATAAAAATAAGGTTATATAAAGCACGATGAAGGACTCTAGACAGATTACAGGCTGGTTTGATCAAGGTTGCATGTTAATACAAGGATCTGTAGCATATGACCAAGGTACAGTAACACCAACAGAAATGTGTAGTAAACAACATCATTATTTAGACTGTTTAATGCAGTTATCATGTTTGGCTCCACACTTCAGTCAGCATCATTAGGTAACATTGTCATTCCATTAAACAACAAGACATTTGACAATTTCAATTATAAATAAGACAAGCGTTTTAATGAAAATAACATTTTATAAAAGAAAAGTCACTGTTTCGGTTAATTGTGTGAATGCTCCAAAGCATTCCACATTTTTCACCCGATTCAAACCTTTCCAACTTCAAACTATTCAGCCTATTCAGGAATCGCGGGTTTTCCCTTGACAAATTCCAACAATTCCCAGATTTCCCAGAAGTCCAGGTTTCCTGGACATTTTTCACATTTAAAATGAATTGGCCATTTTTCAAACTTCCACCATTTCAACATTTTTCAACTTATTCAAACCATTACACCTTCAACACATTCCACCATTCTGGAAATTCAAACTTCCCTTTTTTTAACTTCAAAAAAATTCCAGGATTTTCCAGAATTTCTGCTTTTCCAAAGCCCTATTTCCACCCTTTTTTCTGGCAATTACTCCTTCCACATTTTTCAACGCATTTCAACCGTTCCACCGTCAAATAATTCCTCCTAATCAGGACAAAAAACAAAGTTGTTTTTTGAACTCGAAAAATTCCTGGTTTTTCCGGAATTTTGTAATACCATTTCTCAATTCAACATGTTACTACTTCAACATTTCTCGACCGATTTGAAAAATTCCATTACCAACCTTTTCAATTCATTTTGACCATTCAAGTTTTTTACCATTTTCAAAAAAAGTCCCAATTTCCCGAAATTCCCAATCTTTTCTGAAATTATTCTTCAAAGTTCCACAACTTGAAATTTTTTCACCAAATTCAAACCATTCCACCTTTGACACATTCCACCGTTCTGGAAATTCACACTACCCTTTTTTGAAGTTAAAACAAATTCCAGATTTTCCCAAAATTCCCCAATACCATTTACTATTTCAACATTTCTTGCCCGATTTAAACAATTCTAACACCAACCAATTCAGCTCATTTAGGACATTAATGCGCCTAATCATTTTCAAAATGATTCCGCTTTTCCCAAAATTCCAGAAAGTTCTCATTGAAATGAATGGGACATTTTTCCAAGTTGCACAATTCCCACATTTTTCAACCTATTCAAACCATTCCAACATTCAAACTATTCTTACATTCATTCTACATTCTGTCAGCATTTCACTTCAACTTCAGAATTGGAGCATTCACACGCAATTCCTTCAAGAATTGCCTCTTCTAGTTTATAATGATTTTAATCTACATTCTAGAATACTTCCTTGTGGACTAGCTAATACGTTTTGGATATGCTTTGGTGTAAATTTTCCTCCACAGTGAGATTTATGATCTATTTTTTGAATTTGTCTGCAAGATGTTTGTTTGTGGAGGCGTTCCCAGGTTACAAATTAAACCCCGCTCTTTCCAAAAGTATCGTAATTCAGCCTTAATAAAAATGCAGACTGCTTAAATATACATCTTGAAGTCGTCACCGCTAATTTTGTTTTGCAGACACGGTTGAAGATAAATTTCATAAACATAATATAAATTCAACCGGTAACAACATTAGGTTAACCTGCACACTCATTGAGCAATTCAAACCTGTACAAAAAAATCTGTTTTTACTAGCATGTATCGTAAATTCCGGACTATAAAACACAACTGTTTTTTCTACTCTTTAAACCCTGTGGCTAATTTATAGATTTTTTTTCACTAACGGCCATAATGCAAATAGTTTTCATAAAACGCAAGCAAATACACTGAAAAGGTGTGTTATTATTTGTGCTATGGCGCCATATTTTGGACAATTTTGTTTACTGCAGAAGCCATGGGGTGAATGTCTACAGCAGACATATTTAACTACATAATGAAGAGAGCCGGAATCTTGAGAGCCCAAGGGCTCAGGGGCCAGACATCGAAATGTGGATGTTTCAACAGAAAGTGCCTTTGCAGGTTGTATTTCTTTCAGACTGTATTTACTTAATTGCAAAGTAAACACATCGTCTTTCACTCTGCACTGTCAATAAATGTATTATTCTGCCCTCGATACTCGATTCCAGCGTGTGCAGCTATACGGATAGTTAACAGCATGAAGAAACATAAGCTCCAAAAGTTTTGTTGAGGGTTGATGTTCCTTCTTTCGAATGATTTTCCTTCCTTTATTTCTATTTCACTTTTTTTTACACTTCTTCCTTCATTTAGGTTTGTAAGACTGAAAATATGAACATCAAATATACATTACAAAAGCATAACGGCCATTGTGTATTTTACATAAATTCAATACAGACGGTTTAGTGTTAATACATCCACACAATAAACTATATTGTATTAAACAAGCTTTGATTGTCAGAGTTATTTTCAGACAACAAACAACGCGACCATGAATACAAAATACATCACAAATTCAGCAATTTCAATCCAAAATAAACTAAATATATTTATGCACAATATCTACTTACAAAGATTTGACCAAGTTTTGTGATGAAGCTTACAAGTGTGGATTTCTACCGTTGTTGCTGCTTGTCTAGAACAGGGTCTGTCGCTTAAAAGGTCCGAACAAGAAACAATGACTCGAGCACTTGCTCGAGGTAGAACATTCATACTTTGTTGTCCAGTTGTTGTTATAAATCCAACTTTTGCAAGTTATTTTGATATTTTTCAGGGTTTAATGAGCAGTCTTCTTCTATTCAACCCGCTGCTGCTCAATTGTGACACATATGCCTCGCTGTGGCTCCCTGTGGGGTGGCGAGAGTACAGCATACATGAGCAACCAAACAGTAGATTAAATGGTTTCATGAAGCCTATTTGGGTGATGTTCGGCGGGCCAAATGAAAAGCTTTGGCAGGCCTGATGTGGTCCGTGGTCCAACAGTTGAATAAGCCTGGGGTACAGTATTTCCTTCTGTTTAGTGCTTTGAACCGGACGTTCAAGTACTGTTTCGTCTTTGAGGGTTTCTACTCGTATGGATTCTTCATTCATCACTACAAGCAATGTTTATAAGTTTTACAATAAAACTACAACTATTCATACTTACTAAACCGCCCCATGTGTGATGTCTTTAGGAGTGTTTTCATACATATTTGTATTTGATATCATACTGCCATCAAGCTAGTGTTGTTAGCATTAGCTAACAGGCTAACACACTTACGAATTTCTCTGTTAGTATTATTAACTTACAATGGCATTATTTTTGTATTATTTCAGTTTCACAAATTGTCACCGTGGGGTTATTGAGTCTGTTTAGCTGATTGGAGAGCTAGCTTCTGCAGTTGGTGGGTCCATGACAATGGCTTCTGTTTTGTTTGATCAGCCATTTTACTGCCGTGTTACTAATTTCACAGCATATATATCTGCATATATATTTTTTTCCTCTAAAATTTGGCGGGTTTATCTTATATGCCGGTGCTCTCCACAGTCCGGAAAAAAGGTATGTCACTGAATGTTGCAAGTCGTTGATATTATGCTAAGATTATATAAAAATAATACCTTATTTTAACTTTTTTGACTGAGAGCTTGATTTAATGTCTAAATAAGTACGACCACCTCGCAGCGACGTCACAACAAAGCCAGACCGAAAAACCCTATGAACAAAGGCATCCAAAACATTGTGCAAGGTCCACGGCAAAATGCATGAACCTTATAATTTGATGCTTTGGCATTGTTTCACCCGAGTATCCAACATTGTTACAACCTTTATGAATCCCAATAGAGAAAATTCATCGTAGGTCACATTTAAGTATGAATCAGTGTTTAATCTGTATTTATTCCTAAATGATGGTATGATGTTAATTGTGGACAATGAGTGTATGTCTCATGAGATGTGAACTCATTAGAGACAGACTCCTTGACAAAAGATAAACGAGACATTAAATTAGGATTATCCTCCTAATCTAGTTTGTCCTGGTCAAGGAAGTAGTATAATCTGCCTGTACACACCAACTGCATTGTACTGCCACCTAGCAGCAAAAGCAGATAACACTTTCAAAGGCAATTGCAGGATTTTTTTCTTTCCTAAACTCAAAACTTTTTCCTTCTCTAGCTTGGCTCTCTCACACACGCACACACACAAAATGTATTAACCCGAATTCAACAGCAGGGATTATGCCACTATGCTAATTCTGCAAGGATCAAGAGGCCAGCAACACATCCACGGTGTGCAAGCCCTGCTCTGACTCACCAGTCATGCTGTGTGACCAAAGGCAGTTGAGTGCTTGGGGGTATTTTGGTTTGTTCAGATTAAGCCTCCCAGGAGGACGACATTGGCACCTTTCCTGTCCATCAGTGACTGCCACACTGCAGGAACAGTCAATACAAAATGTTTGGGCACTTAGTTACTGTTGTCAGATGTCAGATGCAGCGCGGATTAGACCTCACTTGTCTGCACACGGATGACATTGTGATATGAGGGGGGATGCCACATCTCACCCTCTGCAGGGGGGCACATGGCAAGTGGACAGTCAGATGATAAATGATATTGCTGGTTATTAACGCCATGGCACTGTTGCAATAACCTGCAATGACACATACATCCATTTTCTACTGCTTGTCCCTCGCGGGGTCGAGGGGGGGGGGGGGGGTGGTGGTAGCCTATCCCAGCTGCATTTGGGCAGGAGGCGGGGTACACCCTGGACAAGTCGCCACCTCACCGCAGGGCAAACACACACAGACAAAACCGACAACATTCACACACTAGGGCCAATTCGGTCTTGCCAATCAACTTATCCCCAGGTGCATGTCTTTGGAGGTGGGAGGAAGCCGGAGTGAACCCACGCAGTCACTGGGAGAACCTGCAAATTCCACACAGAAAGACCCCCAGTACCGGGATCAAACCTAGGACCTTCTTATTGTGAGGCACACTCACTAACCCCTGTTCCACCGTGCAGCCGCTATGATACATGTTAAACTGAAATATACTAATCATTTTGGACTGGATGTGTATTTTATACCGACGGATTGAAGGGAGTCTAATTTCTGTCCTTAACAGTGGTACCTCAATTTACAATTACCTTTACTTAAAGGTGCCATGTGCCAGAAAAGGTACTGCAATCATGGTCAAAATTATGTAGTCCCCTCCCCCTCTCCATGACTGAGGTTGCCAGGTACGCAGACGAATCCAAATTCTACTCCAAGGAACTTCAAATGGCAATTGACGAGTCCTACGCTGTAGGTTTATGCTTCTTGCAAGATGGTTTACTAAGTAATTATGCTACATTTTACTGATGTCGATTAGCCAAATGTATTTGTAAAGTTACTCAGCAAAATTTTCGTCGGGAGTCGGGACAGATTGTTGGCATTACCCTGCTATAATGTCTAGTTTGACCGCACGGACCACCGTCGAAATAATTATATATAATAAAATATTATATATCGCAGTGAACCCCAACCTTTTTGTAGCTGGGGACCGGTCAACGCTTGAAAATTTGTCCCATGGACCGGGGGGGGGGGGGGGGGGGGGGGGGTTTGTTGTTGTTTTTTTTCATTAAGAAATACAATCATGTGTGCTTACGGACTGTATCCCTGCAGACTGTATTGATCTATATTGATATATAATGTATATATTGTGTTTTTTTTGTTGATTTAATAAAAATAAAAAATGATTTTTTTTTTTTTTTTTTTTTTCTTGCGCGGCCAATCGGTTGGGGACCACTGATATATCGCATAGGCCTACTTTGATGGCAAGCCAAGGCCAACAGTAAAATTAGCGCCACATTTTGTTCAGCATAACTCCATGTTGCATCCAACCTGACTCACTGCATTCTCTTCAATGTACACACATCACCATCTTTCAGTGCAGAGTGCAATTCTATGAGCCAGCCCACGTTACACATAAACCATGTTACGCATAAATCGTATAGCCTACTACCATGTCAATACCCAAAGTAGAAAATCATTACATGTTATGTATTATATTGTGCCAAGCAAATACCACCCAATATGTGCCTGATGCACAAACAGTACCAGAAAGCGCAATTAGCCGTGCTAATGTTGGAACGCATTTCCTCAGCGTATCTGCATATTGAGAACGAAATAAGCACTGACACTACCCATATCCACATAGGTTTTATTTGTCGAAAATATATTTTGCCCTGTCAGTTGGATGACACATCGACATACAGGCTAATGGGCATATATTTCCCTCTTTAGCCTATATGCCGATGTGTCATTGACCGGGCTAGCATGCTTAGCTACACTAGTGTGATGGTGCTTCGTTCCTAAGCATTTGTTGCACGAACATACTAGCTTTGTTAGACAAGGTCATAGACTGTATTGGACAACATTGTTTACAAAATGTCCATTTCCATTTATTACAAGTAATAAGAAAACGTAAATGTCTTACGTACCTATCAAGGAGGAAATTAGCAAATTTTGCGTCAGATTAAAAAATATTCTCCGCCTTCAATCATCTCCATCTTTCAAAGGCATCCCTGATACAAATCCTCGTTTTGTTCCTGGCTTTGTCATGAATAAGTTGAGAATCGTAACGAGGCCTTTTAGATTTACTAAGATCTGACATGTTTAGTAACTTTACCAGTGGCAGTAGCCAGACGAAGGTGGTGGTGCGTAAGTAGCAACCTGGATGTAACAGACTTTCTAATTGGTCAAACGATGGAGGGTGGGGAATCGAAATTAAAACAATAACAAGATTTCGGGGCTGTAATCTAATTTTGAAATGAGCATATCCCGGCTGAACTACTGTTATCAGTTATAAAGGTATTCGAAAAGAACATGATTTATTAATGCCTTTTGACATATCGGGGCCATTTAATGATGTCTTGACATGAAATTATTACATATAGCACCTTTAGGAGTATTTTCAGATACAGGCAGTTTCTCTGCTTTTTGTCATGCTTAAATTGCAAACATAATTTGAGTTACTAATGTCAACCTCATATGAACATTTTTAACAGTTAAGACATACAAATAATAAAATACTCAGTCTTAACAAACTTCGAGGTTAATAGAAGAGGGCCTAATGCAGAGTTGATACAATGGGTCATCATTAAACCTTTATTAGTTGGACAGGTAATGCTTTAAGTACAATTCTAATATTTTTAATAGTCTTCCAAATGTGAAAATAAGTTAAAATCAATTACTAAAACTCAATTATTTGTCCTCTTGTAACCCAGCCTAGAGCCGCCCCCTTTACACTAGGGATGGGCGATACCACACTTTTAGGATTCGATACGATACCGATACTTTTTCTTGCATTTTCATCGATACCGATACCAATACCAATCATTTCTTATGGCAATTTTTTGTCAGTCAAAAATATTATTACTATTGTTATTATTTAAGACAAATCACAAGACAAATACAGACCATTTATACCACATTTATTATGATCAATATATAATAAAAGTAAAATTAAAATAACATAAATATGAAAAATAAATTAAATATTATATATAATAATACCTATATATTATATATAATAATAATTAAATATTAGGGCTTTCCAATTAACTGTCAAATCCGAATCGCAAGAAGCTGCAGTTATTTTTTAAAGTTTGTGATATAATTAGCAATTAATGAAATATGAAATAGGCTAATGTTTTCGAAATGTAAGAAATCGTGTTACAGATTAAAACCAAAATCACATTCAATCATATATTCAAGATTTTCTTGGAAAAAAATAAAACTGTAATGCAAAGATGAAGAATCTCCAAATTGTATCTCTTTCTTATCTTGTTTTAAATACTCAAGCAATTTTCAACTAACAGTAAATTCCCCTGTGTGGACATTATTTGAATTTAGGATAATCATTTAAACAAAAATATTCAGTAAAAAAATAAAATAAACAATGCCTGACACTGGATATGCCTGGCTGCATCGCTACAGTCGGCTGGCTGTGTGTGTGTTGCACGTTGATGACGCTCATTCGCTGTCTCCTGTCACGTGACTGGGCCAGCTCTATACTCTGCCAGGTACAGGGGTGTCCCAGCACATAGTAAGTTAAGTAAGTCATCAAAAACATCTGAAAGTGATGCTTGCACCCCCCACACGCCGTTTTTTGGTTTATATCGATACTTTTTTCAGAAAAGTGATGCCAAATGAGTAGCGTGTGAGTATCAATATATCGATACCACAGGATCGATACGCACATCCCTACTTTACACTGTCCGGAGAACAAACACTATAGATACACAGATTGAAAGTCGAGAGCACAAGCTAAGAAGCTTGTTGTCTACTGCGACTCTTAAGGCATTAGAGAGTACTTTTGCACATCTGTTACACTCTTTCGCCGCTGATCTAATCTAATCTTTAACTTCCTCGATATGTTTTTCGATTATAATGTTCTTCTAAAAGGCCCTATTTTTAAGGCTGCGAAATAGCCATGTGACAGACTCCAGCTGTCGGGTGGGTTCTCAGGACCATCAAAGACGAACATAGCTGCGGCAGGTTTAGACTTCTTTATTTTTTCAATAAACCTTCGTCTTCTTTCGCCGGGCGCTTTTCAGCTCCGGCTCCACCTGCTGCTCGCTCCGCCGCCTGCTTTTCAGCCGCGTGCGTCTTTGTCTCCCTCTGGCTCTCCTGCGCTCTCGCTCCGCATCCGCCTCTCGTTGTGTCTGCTTTCTTTCTCCGTCTCTCTCCCCGACGTTTACGTCTCCCGCCCTTTTATACGGTGCGAGAGGATGAGCCCCTTGTCCACAGCTGCGCGATCCACGCACCTTGTCCTGATTGCGGCGTCGCTCCCGGCGCGCCCCGCCTCCCTGCTCGCTCGTCGTCCACGCCTCCTCGCCGCCATCTTGGAGCGGGCTCCGATGTGCCCTGCTTCGCCGGTGGACCGCCGCCCACGCCTCCTCGCCGCCATCTCGGAGTCAGCCCCGGCGGGACACGCCTCGCTGTTGGTACACCGGCCCCGCCTCCCCACAAGCCATTAAAAAGCAAAACACGAGTGGATGTAATTGATTTATGCCACTTTTAGCAATATTTCTGTAGAATTCTAAATTGAACGATATCTGAATATAAATTATAAAAAAATAACTGCAAGAACAGTATACAATTTACAGATGTACAGGAACAATTCCAAGTGACTTTCACGCTGATGCAATGCAGAATTTAAAAGTGCCAGCAACATATCAGATTTCAGACAGTTTCTCTGAAATAGGAGTATATGTAAAGGATACATAATGTGAGTTTTATAATTAGGTTACAGCAAGCAAAATGAAAGACTATCCCTGATCATACACCACCGCTGCAGCCAGTGACTAATCCCAGGAATAGGCTCATCCTCCTTTGCATATTAAAGGAAAATGAGGTGTTATTAACACGGCAACAAATTGTGCTAAATCGTTGCTCACCGCGACACAAACACAAACACAAACACACACACACACATTATTTCTCAAAGGGAACGGCACTAAAACACTACATGGATTAAGGATATCGGTTCAGTGTCTGAACTTGTCCTGTGGGATTTGCCTGTCTTTGTGTCCACAGATGTTCATGAGCGAGAAGAATAAATACATACTTGCACATGTAATCCTTTTGCTAAAGTGTGTTGGGCATTTATCCCACTGAGCCGAGCCCCCAAGAGAGATTCCAAGGGATTTCTTGAAGTAGCTAATGCTCCATGTACTAATATGCGAAACATCTTTAAAAGATTGGCGTCTAATCAATGAGTCAACTATTCCCTGGGCAATAGAGACCACAGGTGTGCGATGATACGATTGATGAATTATATAATATTCCTCTTGATCAAAAACAGTGTGTCAGGATGCATAAAATATAGTTTATAAATCTATAAAGTGCTCATGTTTGTGTAGTCATTTTCCATAATATCAATTATTTGTTCAATAATCGCCAAATAACTGTCTTTCATGGTTCATTTACTCTAGTCTCCCCTCCACCCTCTACCCTTTTTTATTTTTTTCCTACTTGGCTTCTTCGTCTCGTTTCTTCTTGTCATAACTTTCTAAGAGCCTCTGTTTTGCTATATTGCTAACTGGATAACATCTTGGAGAATCTTTCCGCTCTACAAGGTAAAACTATGATCAATTTGAGAGCCAGAGCGGACAACTAGAGTGTAACAAACGCACCCAAGTTCCCCGGGTGTCTTTGCCACTACGCAAATTAAGGAGTCACGGGTGGGACCTGATATTCAGCTGGGAATGATTAATACAGTAAATAAACACAAGACATATATAACTATTAGCCACAACACAACCAGGCTTATACTTAATATGCCACAAATTAATCCCGCATACCAAACCCCTCTCCCCTCCCGTCCATATAACCCGCCAATATAAATCAAACCCCTGCACAAAACACTCAATCCCACAGCCCAAAGTACCGTTCACCTCCCCCGCAGTTCATATAACACGTATATTTCCCCAAAGTCCCCAAAGTTACGTACGAGACATGCACACAGCGGCATGCACGTACGGGCAAGCAATTAAATGCAGCGTACTCACGGTACCGCGTCTGCGCATCAAACTCAAAGTCCTCCTGGAAAAAAGTCTTCTGTTGTCCCGGTTCTCCACAGGCCAATGGAAAGTCCACCAAAAAGGTCAAAAATAAGGATTATTCCATAATGTGGCTCCGTAGCAAAAAAACGCTGGGTCTGACAGGTGCTCCAGGTGGTTAGTGACATCAATTTCCGCTTCCGCCCGGTCTGATAGAACCGGATGCCTTTTATATCCCCACATATTTATTACGTTACATATTTAATATTAACATGATTATTTAATATGCCTGTAACAGTTTATAATAAGTAAATGGATGACATATTAAGTATATATACAGTATATATTTATTTTCCCAGCTGAGCACAAGTTAATTGTGACTGGCAATATATATTATATACAGGTACATACGCCTCGATGGACCCCTATGGCCATTACAAGAGTAGACAAACCTATTGAAATGCATCTGCTCGCCCTAACCAAAAGTTAAAGTTAAAGTTAAAGTACCAATGATTGTCACACACACACACAAGGTGTGGTGAAATTTGTCCTCTGCATTTGACCCATCCCCTTGATCACCCCCTGGGAGGTGAGGGGAGCAGTGGGCAGCAGCGGTGCCGCGCCCGGGAATCATTTTTGGTGATTTAACCCCCAATTCCAACCCTTGATGCTGAGTGCCAAGCAGGGAGGTAATGGGTCCCATTTTTATAGTCTTTGGTATGACTATCCTTATCCAATTTTGCTCCCTCTGCACTGGCCTTGGTAAGGTCATGCTGTAAACACACCCATTGACAACATTACAGCAACACATGATCTGAAATCCCCCTTCCTTCAAAGACACCTGGGATGTCACTTTGCGGAATAAAGTCAAAGGCTGTGACGCTGAATGGAGCGACTTCCATCCTTATGGACACACATGCAGCCATAGACTACCACTATGCAGATACGCAAAAACACACCCCACACCTTCGCCGCCTCACCCCCCACAGTATGATGCACACCAAAGCAGCAGCACTAATGGCTGCAGCTTTGGGCCGGATGCCCCCCCACATTCCAAGTCTCGAGTTTTGTATGTCGGAAAAAATGTTTTTGGTTTCATTTAAACATCATTTCAACGGGTGTTGAAATTATGTTTTTGTTTGGTTGCTTGTTTATGCATGGTGCAATCGTGTGTGCGCAATGTATATTATTGGTTCATTATTATGTGTTTTTTGTTGTTATTAAACTTTGTGGCTGTGTGTAGAAGTGGCACTGCTGGAGTGGCAGCTGGTTGCATCAGATCTGCTCTTTTAATGTCTTTAATGCCCTTTGTTTTCTTTGATGTTTCCCTCTTACACACGTTTATGTGTGCTATGGCACACATAAATTAGGTTTTTTGTTTTTCCTTGGCCTCAGTCTGGACCCCGTCTCCAGGGGCCCAGGCTTAGACTGAATATGTTTTGTTTCCTCTTAGACAGGTTGTACTGAAGACAAAGGTTTTTGTATTTTTTAAGTGCAATGACAAGGAAGTTCCATCCCATTCCAACTGTATTTAAAAAGCCCCATTTTTCAATATGCCGCTCCCTTTTGTGTGACGTCGTCTACACTGGAGCCTAATTGCCCGCATTGACAGTGCGGATAAAGGCATATAAAACCATTCTTATAAAAATATATACAAAATATAAACACAATTTTTAAATATGGAAAATGTGTTCATTCAACATATGCTGAAATATGATTGCATTATTCACATTGTGATTTAAAATCAATAATTTGTGATCAGAATAAAACACACACACACAGCAGACCTAATGGCAGACCAGTTCACACCAGTTCATCAGCACTGTGAACACAGATAACCTCAGACGTCTCCCAAAATGCCAACAACCAACTGTGAAAACGGCTCCTGTCACCACCAATATGGCACTTTCAAATGTTTGTTCTCTCTTAAACAAGTCTTTTTATTGTTAATAATTTAATTTTACATCTTAAACTGGACCGTTTATCTTTAACTGAAACATGGCTAGGCATGGATGCATCAGTTGTTCTCACTGAGGTCTCTCCACCAAGCTTTAATTTTTCATTTTAGACTTAGACTTAGACTTCCTTTGTATTTATTTTATTTTTTTTACATTTATTTTTATAAATATTTTTTATTTATTTTATTTATTGTATTATTTTATATAGGAGAGCTGGGAGGGCTGCTTCAATTACCACAAATGAGTTCACCAGCAAACACGTTTTATTTAATCAGTACCCCACCTTTGAATATCATGCCATTGTTCTTAGCAACCCTCCAATTTTATGTGTCTAAGTGTATGGACCACCAAAAAATGTTGCTGTTTTTAGAAATGATTTTTCATCCACACATCTTATAACAATATCATTTTAGCCAGCGTTTTTTACATAAATATACAGTAGGTAATAATTCAGACCCTGTTTTACAGGAATTTTCAAATATTTTAAACATTATGGATTTTACACAGGGCAGCACGTGGAACATGTGCCTCACAGTACAAAGGTCCTGGGTTCGATCCCTGAGCTCGGGGTCTTCCTGTGTGGAGTTTGCATGTTCTCCCGTGACTGCGTGGGTTCCCTTCGGGTCGTCCGGCTTCCTCCCACCTCCAAAGACATGCACCTGGGGATAGGCTGATTGGCAACACTAAATTGGTCCTAGTGTGTGAATGTTGTCTGTCTATATGTGTTGGCCCTGTGATGAGGTGGCGACTTGTCCAGGGTGTACCCCGCCTACCGCCCGAAAGCACCCCCCGCGACCCCAAAAGCGACAAGCGGTAGGAAATGGATGGATGGATGGATTTTAAACATCATGCAACACAGCCAACTCACAACAGGGGACACACCCCAGACCCCGTCATTACTCATGGCTTGTACACTTGTGTGTTGTCTGTTGTTGACTTGGCTGTCGCCGACCATGATTGTGTGTTTTTTAATATCACAGGTTTTATTTAGTGGGGGATCTCGGTGCGAACAGTAAAAAAGCGCTTTCTAACCTCTAAAGTGGCTATAAATTTGATCACAGTTTTAGATGAATATCCTCTTTTGATTTTACCTCCACCTTGTGATTTTATAATAAAACATTTTAACAGTTATGCTGAAGGCAAGCCTTTATTCTGTTGCTCCAGTAATAACAAACACAATATGCATGAAATCTATTACCCCATGGAGAAATAATAACAGACTCAAAGAGCTGAAAAGAAAGTGCAGGGCGGCGGAGGAAAAATTAAGTAACAATCATCAAATATTTTATCACCAATTGCAAATTTACAATAAAGCACTAAATGATTTAAGAAACATTAAAGTTTAAAATTAAAGTACCAATGATTGTCGCACACACACTAGGTGTGGTGAAATTTGTCCTCTGCATTTGACCCATCCCCTTGATCACCCCCTGGGAGGTGAGGGGAGCAGTGGGGAGCAGTGGGCAGCAGCGGTGCCGCGCCCGGGAATCATTTTTGGTGATTTAACCCCCAATTCCAACCCTTGATGCTGAGTGCCAAGCAGGGAGGTAATGGGTCACATTTTTATAGTCTTTGGTATGACTCGGCCGGGGTTTGAACTCACAACCTACCGATCTCAGGGCGGACACTCTAACCACTAGGTCACTGAGTAGGTCGCTAAGTAACATACTTTGCTAATACACTTTTTTCCTACAATCATATATCCAACCCTGATTTTAATCGCTCACAAAGAAGCTCAACCGACTCTCTTTGTGAGGAACAAAGTAACGCGTTACTGTAATGCTGTTATTTTCGGCGGTAACTAGTAGTCTAACGCGTTATTTTTTATATTCAGTAACTCAGTTACCGTTACTACATGATGCATTACTGCGTTATTTTACATTATTTTTATATAGTATCGGCTAGAAACTGAGAAGATCTGAGTCTTCCTGTGTCACAAGGAAGAGAAAAGGCGCGCTGTGTGTGGGTGTGTGTGGGGCGGGGGCGGTGATGTGCGTGTCTGTGTTTACTAACAAGACATCATGGCGGAGCCGAAGCTGAGTTTCTTAACATGGAGATATTCTCACTACTTTTCTTTTGTCGAGCACAAGGAAAAGAACATTTTAATTAAATGTAAGTTGTGTCTCGGATCAAAGATCCTTTCCACTGCCCAAAACAGCAATTCAAATCTGCTGAAACAGCTACAAAAGCAACATGTTTTGACGAAGCTAGTAAAGAGAGACAGACTCCGATGCCACTTCACCTCCACCTCCTCCTCCACCTCCACCTAAGGATTTTACCGAAAGGACTGCTAGCCACGACAACATTGATAGAGCCATTGCAGCGTATGTACTAGAAGACATGCAGGCTATTTCTACAGTGGGTTCACCCGCTTTCAGGCAGCTAATTAGCATGATAGCGGGCGTCAAACGGCAAATGGCACGAAAACATTTTCCAAGTTCCTGTACACAGTGGACAGTCAGCACATAAAAAAGGAAAGCAAGCAAAAGAAAACACTCCAAACTCTGCCTCTGCTAATCATTCAGCACTGAATGTACACACACTCTGTCAATTCTCTTATATACTCTTTCATTCTAGACTTCTAGAGTGTTTGATTATCACATCACTCTAAATGTATAGACTATAAAGTTCTCAAACATAAAGAGGGATCCTAGTGGACCAGGCCAATCGTTCCTTTTCTCTAAACTAAAACTAGGGAAATGCGTAGAGTGTTCTGGGCTTCAGTACAGTGTTGATCTCCTGAAGACATGATTTTATTTCACAATTCCTTGAGAGAAAAAAACGCCTGGTTAAGCGTGTGATTGGCAGTATGTTGGCGGTATATAGTGACATGACATTAAAATCATGTCATGTGTGCCTTCCTTGGGTGAAGCCAGGTTTACAGCTATGTTGTGACATGTTGTTATTATGCGGTTTGTTACTTATGTATGTTATGTTGCACCTATTTAAAATAGTTTTGTCAATTTGTCCTGGCCCAAAATAAATTGGCCCTTTGAAACACATTGTCTTTGTGTGTTGTATGTAGACCACATTGCTTAGCAGAGTTCAGTGATGCAAATGCATGTCAAGTTGATCAATAGATTGTATTATTCTCCAGTGCAATAACAGTACTGAAATGAAGGCTAAAAGGGCATTAATGGGAGCCTTAAAAAAAAAAAAAAAAAGTAACTAAATAGTTGCATTACATACTATACATTACCTTTTGCACTATGTTAATGTATATTATTATGTGTTGTCAAGTTATTATTATTTGTGTATGTCATTACCTGAAATAAATAAATAAATGAAAAAAATGAAAAAATAGTTACTTTTCACAGTAACGCATTACTTTTTGGTGTAAGTAACTGAGTTAGTAACTGAGTTACTTTTGAAATAAAGTAACTAGTAACTGTAACTAGCTACTGGTTTTCAGTAACTAACCCTACACAGGTGTTCATACCTGAGGAAATACTGGGTAGTTTTGTTCTGGTTAATGCTGAAATGATTGATAATAATATAATAATAATGGATATGATTTTATGTCACACTTTTCTTTTATTAGATACTCAAAGCGCTCACAGAGAAGTGGGAACCCATCATTCATTCACACCTGGTGGTGGTGAACTACTTTTGTAGCCACAGCTGCCCTGTGGTGACTGACGGAAGCAACGCTGCCAGTTTGCGCCTACTGCCCCTCCGGCCCCCACCTATCATTCATTCATCATTCATTCACCAGTGTGAACGGCACCGGGGGAAAGGGTGAAGTGTCCTGCCCAAGGACACAACGGCAGCGATTTGGATGTCAAGAGGTGGGGAGCGAACCTGCAACCCTCAGATTTCTGGCACGGCTGCTGTACCCACTACGCCATACCGCCCCTAAGAGAGGGTTTTCTCCAAGTGAAGCCCACCACATGGGTTTTACACCCAATTCCTGCTTCATTTTTTAAAAAACATTTTATGGAGTTTTTGAAGAGGAGCTTTTAAACATGATGAATTGCTCACTTCCTTCTGTCTTTAAATCGGCAGTGGTGAAGCCCCTTCTGAAGAAGACCTATTTAGATTTAGAATTAGACTAGTGTCCAACTTACTATCTTTAAATAACATTCTAGGAAAACTTTTTTTATTTAGCTAAATTATTTTTTGTAAAAATAATTTTAATGTTGTGGAGAAATATCAGTCTGGTTTTAAAATGAACCACAGTACAGAGACAGCTCTTTTAAACCACCAAAGGGTAAATTATGACTCACAAAGGGTCTCAGTGCTGTTCCTACTTGATCTAAGCGCAGCCTTTGATACTGCATCGTAGACGACACTATTCTTTAAAGGTCGGCCTCTCTGGTACTGTGCACAACTGGGACAGACAGAACATTCATGGTAGGTATTGATACATGCTCCTCCAAGCCCCATAAAATGACATGTGGTGTGCCCCAATGGTCGGTTTTAGGCCCTGTTCTTTTTAATTTGTATATGCTCCCTCTTGGTGATATCATCAGTAGACATGGACTCAATTTCCACAGTTATGCTGATGGCACACAGCTGTACATTTGGATGCACTTTTTGCTATTAAATCTTGGATGTCAAAACACTTTCTCCAGCTTAACCAGGCCATGACGGAGGTTTGGGACCCATAATAAATTAATAAAAGAACCAAACATCATGAATGTTTTTTGTGACCAACAAGTATGTGCTCCAATCACCATCACAAAAAAATAAGAGCTGTAGAAATGATTAGAAACTCAAGACAGCCATGACATTATGTTCTTTACAAGTGTATGTAAACTTTTGACCACGACTGTATATGTGTGTGTATTTTCCCTCTGTTTTAAATGTTATTTTTTAGTCTGACCTTTGCCTGTATTTCTTTGTGATGTACATCCCTTTGTTTTTCAACTGTTGTTGTTTTTAAAGGGCTTTATAAATAAAGTTGGTATGGTATGGTATGGTATCATGCAGCTCCTGGTGCACTCGGCTCCTTAAGATAGTGTTCTCTCACCTGGTTCTTCCGTGCTCAGACACATATGTTTTTACATGACTTTCATTCTGTGTGCATGTGTGTGGTAGAGGTAAAAGGGGGTTTAGGGTGGGGGAGGCTGGCGGGGTGCTGACAGTTTCAACCTGGGATTATGTAATGAGGGCGGGATGCACTGTTTTTTCAATGTTTTTTAATGAAAAGCACTGTGTGCTACATTTTATGTTTATAAAAAGTGTTATACAAATAGTTTGATTGATTGATGTAGATGTGGCTGTGATGGGTCTCATCTTCCAAAATGATTTTGTGCACCACACACATTCATACCACAACACAAAGTAATAGGCATGTTTTATCTAAATCAATATGTTTAATGGTATGAACGCACTCTTGCCTAAAGAAGAATTCATTGATTTTAGGGGTTTTATTCTAAAAGGGACATATTTCCCATACAACAACGAAACAATCTAAGGTCCTAACAATTGTTATAATGATCATGTATCACATAAAGCAAGAATAACAATCACCAAGGTTGGCAAAACATGGAGAAGAAAAGGGAAGGTGTATGAGCACTTGAGCAATAGCCTTGTCTTAAGTGATTACATTAAGCCAGGCCCAATCTATTCTCTTGAAAATGGTTACAAGGATTTTTTTTAAGTACATCAAATCCTACAATTTATTATGTCCAGTGTCTGAAATCAACAAATACTGCAAACTTTATGTATTGTATATTATTTTATGTATTGAAGAGCCTATACCAGAGAAACAAATTACATGCTAATCAATATGCAAATGTCCGATATGCAATTTGATTTAGGCTTTATATACTGTATGCACCACCACAACAGATTTGGAATCAAATCCATAGCACATCCTGTATGATTGAAGTGTATGCATTCAGCTTGGAATGCTTGCCGCAACAACAACATACATATAATCATAATAACACATCCTGGTTGTTGAATCCAAAACTATGAACACAAATAATTTGTACTCCGTTATTTTTTGAGAAGATAAGCCTCTCTTTAGCTCACATTTATTTGATCGTGTTCTACTTGTGCTCTTTCTTGTCCAACAAGGGTGAAGACAGAGTGACTTTTGTTTTTTGTAATATGAACTCTAATGCAGCTTAATGAGGAAGATTGTCACGGCCAGGGCGCATTCCAATGCACCCTCATCTTTGCGTCCTGACGAGCGCACCGCAGGACACGCCCACAGGCGCTCTCTCTCTGCTACATCGTCCTCCTCGACTCTGGCTCCAAAGACATTGTCCTCCTTAACTCTGTCTCCAAAGACATCGTCCTCCTTGTCTTTGGCGGGCCTTTCCACAGCGCCGCCAGCCTCCTTGTCTCCTGCATCGTCGCTACCGTGACCTCACAGGCGGCCTACAGTCGCCCGCACGCGGCGCCCTCTGTGGCCAGTGCATGGACGCATTCTGCGCCAACAGCAGCAGCACCCAGGACAGAGACATGATCCTCTTAGGCTGCTATGGTTCTGGCGCCACTCTGGCCAAGAAGGTGGCCTTGGTCGACCGCCTCTCCGGCCGCAGCGGCAGTCTTCTTGCCGCCACCACCAGACCCGTCCCCGATGTTTTCGGGGACACTTGGGCCGGCGACCCACCACCAGTTCGCCCCTCCGCCCTCCCTTGACTTTTGTTCCTGTTTTTTGGGGGGTTCGATTTCTCGGACATCTGGAAGCTGTCCATAAGTGGGGATACTGTCACGGCCAGTGACAGTATCCCAGGCTAGCCCCCGATTTAGCGCCAGTCCCCAGGCCATCCCCCGAGCTAGCACAATTCCCCAGGCTAATCCCAAAGCTAGCACCAGTCCCCATGCTAGTCCCCGAGCTAGCACCAGTCCACAGGCTATACCCCGAGCTAGCACCAGTTTCCAGGCTAGCCCTCGAGCTAGCACCAGTCCCCAGGCTGGCCCCTGTGTCCGTACCAGCTCCCAGGCTGGCCCCTGCGTCCGTAACAGCTTCCAGGCTGACCCCCGCGTCTCTATCAGCTTCCAGGATGACCGCCGTGTCTCCACCAGCTTCCAGGCTGACCCCCGCGTCGCCACCAGCTTCCAGGCTGACCCCCACGTCTCCACCAGCCCCGACCTCTGCACCTCGCCCAGCAGCGCCGACCTCTGCTCTTCAGCCAGCAGTGCCGACCTCTGCACCTCGGCCAGCAGCGCCGGCCTCAGCACCTCGGCCAGCTCCTCAGCCGCCCCCCTTTTCTCCGATTCCGACGATGTCTGCTGCTTTCACACTTTCGATGACGACGTCTGCTGCTTCCACGCCTCCGACGATGACGTCCGCTGCTTCTTTGCCGCCGACGTCCGCTGCTTCCTCGCCGCAGATGTCTGCTGCTTCCTCGCCGCCGATGTCTGCTGCTTCCACGATAGCCTTATCGGTGACATCGTCCTCCTTGACTCCTCCTCAACTCTGGCTCCAAAAACATCGTCCTCCTCGACTCTGGCGGGCCTTTCCACAGCGCCGCCAGCCTCCTTGTCTCCTGCATCGTCGCTACCGCGACCTCCGGCTGGCCGGTCGCACAGGCGACCTACAGGCGCCCGCACGCGGTGCCCTCTGTGGCCAGTGCATGGACGCATTCTGAACCAACAGCAGCAGCTCCCAGGACAGAGACATGATCCTTTTAGGCTGCTGTGGTTCTGGCGCCACTCACGTCCGCCTTCCCGACGGCCAAGAAGGTGGCCTTGGTCGTCCGCCTTGCCGGCTGCAGCGGCAGTCTTCTCGCCGCCGCCACCAGACCCGTCTCCGATGGTTTCGAGGACACTTGGGCCGGCGACCCACCACCAGTTCGCCCCTCCGCCCTCCCTTGACTTTTGTTCCTTTTTTTGGGGGGGTTCGACTTCTCGGACATCTGGAAGCTGTCCTTAAGTGGGGGATACTGTCACGGCCAGGGTTCTGCGCCCTCATCTTTGCGTCCTGACAAGTGCACCGAGGGCCACACCCAAAGGCGCTCTCTCCCCGCTGCGGGCGTGCCTCCTCGCGCCTGCAGACAATCTGCAATCCACGCACCTGCCTGTGATGAGCGAGCTGCCTTCATAAGCCGGCACAACCTGCCATCCCGCGCCGGAATATAACATTCTGTTCGCGTACAGTAAACCACGTCCTGATTGATGCAATTCAGCTCTCTCTGTGTTTGCCCCTCCATGTTTTCAGTGTGTGTTTTCTTGTGTCGTCCCCGCAGTACCCTCTGTCGCCTTGAAAGTGAGCTGTGAGTCTCACTTTTCCCTGGATCTCCCTCTGGACTCTGACTGCCTCCCTCGATCCTTGACTTCTCCTGCTTTGGACTCAGACCTGTAGACTTCTTTCTCCCCTGGACTTCCTCGTCTCTCGTTCAACATTTACGGTAACACTCAACAGCTAATCTACACACATAGTCTTACACCATACGCACTCTTGGATTTTGTCATACTCCATTTCCTTAGTTAGTATATTTAGTATTGTTTGATGATTATATATATATAGTCTATATATATAATACATCTTTTAACATTACTGCCCCGTGGTGTCTGAGCCGTCATCTCCCCTCCGTCCAATCCATAACAAAGATGGTCAAGTTCTTCATGTCGTCATGTTGAGGGTGTGTTGGAATCCACAAAACAAAATATGAGAGAAAGTTGGCAGCAAATCAAGTTAATTAATCCTAAAGTAAATTCCAGAGCATCCATTGTCAGAGCAAACATGCCAAATAACACCAAACAGTCTGGTCATCAATATGAGATACAGGTGTGAGACAGGGGCTAGAGATACCAGGTGACCTCAGGTTCATTTAGTTTTTGATCGATTGAAGAGACTTCTAGTGAGATCTTAAAACATTTTTTTTAAGTGTTGCATTCATGCTGTTATAGTTTAAGCACATTTGTCTACATCAGGGGTCCTAAATTTCATTTGTCCAAGAGCAGAAACTGTAAGTAAGGACCAATATCTTTAAAACAGTAATACATTTTTGCCCTTCCAATGGTTACAATGTTGGCACTTATTTCATAATTATGGGCCTAAAAATACAGGTAAAATGTCCTCCCAAATAGACACAGTAGTGATTTTAGGCCTGTTTTCTGACAAGTTTGAGCACATTTTGGAAAGCGCACTTTTAGCTCCAAAATGTTGGCGGGCCTGCATTAGCCTGCTGATGTCACCTACAGAAGACTGGAGAGATGTTCATATTGTGTTGTATGTGTTTTGGTAGCATCTTCATCACAAATCACAATATTTTTGCACATAATTTGAAAGAATTAGCAAATATGTCTGCCAGATGCAGAGTAGTAGTAATACAACTAAAGAAGGGGTCAGTCTGCATACATTTCCAAATGATGGAAACATGATGAAATTGTCCAAGCGAGAGGATTGGGATTTGCAGCAATGAAGGTAATCTGCCTGCATTCTATTGTGGTTTCTCTTCTACTGATGTAATCCTCAAGATACTTGAGGAAATGCTAAAAGAGCATGAGGAAACACAGATTATTGTCATGTCTGTGATCATGTTTTGTTTAGTTATGTTCTGCTTGGTTTTTGGACACTTTTCAGTTCCTGCTTTCTCTCCCTTGCCTTGTCACCATGACTACTCATTAGTTTCACCTGTCTCACATTTTGCACTTGCGCACCTGTCACAAATCATGTCTGTATTATTTAAGCCCATTGTTGCCAGGAAGTCAGCCTGGCGACATTAACTCTGTTTACCACATTACCCTTGTCACTCATGCTTGTATTCCATGCCATCATTTTCATGCTGTTTCACGCCACAGTAAGTGTTGTTTTCGTTTTTATGTCCATAGTTCTGCCTTTGTGCAAGTTTTTGTTTCATTAGCCAAATTTGTACTTCCGCCTTGTGCGCGCTTTTTGTTTCTTTTGTTAGTGTTAAAATAAATAATGTCCTTACCTTCACGCCTTGCCCGCTCCAACTTTCCTTTGCATTGCGGGAAAACAAACGCCAAAGTCCACGCTTTGTCAGAATGTCGCCAACAAAGACGTTTTTCAGCAAGAAAGTTGGACGAGTTGGACGAGGGAGCGTGGGCGGTCCTGCGCGCGATGGAGGAATAAACGCTGCTTTATTCCTCCGTGGAGCGCAGAGACCTGATTTGGGGGCCAAATGGAGAATTGGTGCCTTTGAGCTCCATTTGGTCCGAGGATGGCGCTGCGTCACAGCAGTCCCGGAAACGCCGGCAAAAGCGAAAGCCATCAGGAAAGGCTTCTCCGAGCCGGAAGGACACGCCGCTCCCACAAGCTCCTCCCCCTCTGGGCGGAAGCAAGCAGCAGAGAGCCCGGCTTCGCCCTGATGACATCACAGACCAAGATTTTTTTTTCCTGAATTATTTTTCTTTTGATCACCCGCCCCCAGCAAAAGACTCTAATTCCATGATTGAACATTATCAAAACATGTTCTTGAACGTCAGGTCTAGTCAGTCCAAGCCACGTCCCAAATTTCATTCCCCGTCCACCAGGACTCAAGCCCCGCCCATGTCACGGACATTTTCTTTTTGGGCTCCAGTTCTGTAGATGACATCACACCAAGAGGGGGCGACATATGGATTCTGGCGATGGAAATGGGGTCTTCAAGTTAAAGTAAAGTAAAGTTAAAGTACCAATGATTGTCACACACACACTAGGTGTGGTGAAATTTGTCCTCTGCATTTGACCTATCCCCTTGTTCACCCCCTGGGAGGTGAGGGGAGCAGTGGGCAGCAGTGGGCAGCAGTGGGCAGCAGCGGTGCCGCGCCCGGGAATCATTTTTGGTGATTTAACCCCCAATTCCAACCCTTGATGCTGAGTGCCAAGCAGGGAGGTAATGGGTCCCATTTTTATAGTCTTTGGTATGACTCGGCCGGGGTTTGAACTCACAACCTACCGATCTCAGGGCGGACACTCTAACCACTAGGCCACTGAGTAGGTTAGTAATGTTAGTTACACCAATTACTCAAAAGCTAATTGATATTATGACATGACTGCCAGATTCATTTACAAGAGAAAATCCTACTTAAAGAGAACTTGTTAGTGTAATTTCTGTTCGCTGTGGGTTCTTTTAATGTAATAAAGTTCTGCTTGGATTCATTCAAAGCACCAGTAATTGACCAATAAGATTCTGGTTTTTATTTAACAACGTCCATACTTTAACTACAGAAGTAACGTAGTAAAAACTTTTAACAACTACGACAACAATGATAAACGTTAAACCAATGGAGCGTGTCAATGCAAATGTAAGCATTTTAAGCTTTACTCTACATAGTCTTCAAAAATAAGACGGTTGAATTTGAGGTGAGAGGACTTTTTGTGTTCATCATGTGAAATTGAAAATATTCAGCACTTGTTAGCCCTTATGCTAGCAAGAAATTCCAGTTTGGTTTGGTCGTCCCGCTCTCTTTGTGGTTGGTGGTCATTGTATACTCATACATTTATACAGTAGGCTGGCCTAAAGATGTTTCCTGTCCATGTTCCTCCCTCATTTTGTTTTAAGCTTCATTAAGATTAGGGATGAGTACCTTTCACATTTGAACCGATACAGTTCCAAGTCTCAGTACGTAGGAATCGATACCGGTACTCAACAGTACATATTTTTGGTACTAGGGTGTATGTGTGTGTTAATAAATGTTAATTGTAAACTTTTATTTTTTATTGGCACATTTGGCTTTTTCCATGAACATTCAGCTTATAGTTGTAGTTTTCCCTACCAAATTTAGAGGTATTTAAATCGCCATGTAAAAGCGCTAATGCTATTAATAACATGTCTATGGCATATCCAATGTAAATGAGCATCAAGTGATTTTTGAAAGCGTTAGGCTTACTTTATGTTTCAATGTTTTCTACCAAACAAACTTGCTTAGTTGCTGTTGAAAATTGCAACAATACTTAGAGAGAGTTTGGCTTAGTCCGCCCTAATTGCTGCTTGACTAATTGCAGGTGCCAATCCCTAATTTAGATAAATATTTTATAATTTATTAATGCAGTTAAACTTTATATTCATTTTCCCCATTAAGAAAACATTGCGATTTTCACAATGTGAAAAATAATTTGTGAATTATATTTATATAGCGCTTTTCATAGTGAAACCCATTTTCAATTTTTTTAGACACATTTAAACCAGTGTAGGTGGCACTGGGAGCAGGTGGGCAAAGTGTCTTGCCCAAGGACACAACAGCTGGGACTAGAATGGCGGAAGGGAATCGTTTGAATGAATATTGGCAGATGTCTTGATGATGAACAAGTCACACGAGAGTAAAATGTGTGACAACCAACCCTAGAGAATATTTATATCTCTGACAGATATACCATTGATTGAAGGGTACGATTAAATGGTTCATTGTAGGTACTAGGGTTCTACGGTATACCGGTACTAATAAAGCACGGCAATACTAATTAATAGGAAAGGGTACTATACTATCTTTGAAAAATACCGGTACTGTTCTTTCATCCGAATGCTCGCCGTGCGGGGGTGACTACAAAGTGGAGGCGCATGATGTTGAGTGTGTCAAAACGTACAGAACAAAGTCTATACATGCAATAGTTTCTTGGAGAGGATGAATGGCAAAAAACGACAATTCTACTGGTTAATAAAGAGGGTGGTGAAGTGCTATAGGGAGGTATTTGGGTTTCAAAATTAACAATAAAGGTGACGCTTTAAACAGGGAGGTGCCACGCTGCAAATGTTGCTTTAATACACGGCTCGCCAAATGTGGCGATTAATATTACCACCTTTGCTTCAAACTTAGGTTAATATTTAAATAATAGGCATTCAGATCTGCACAGTGAGTTATAAAGAGTGACAGGTAAAAATGTAGTTGTTACACCTTTCCTGCTGTTCAGCTCCGGTGCAGACTGTAATCGAGGAGCACAGAGCAGACGTTCCCTTCAAGGTTGATGTTTTTGTTGGGGGTAACACCCTTCACTTTACCCGGCAATGGGTCTACTAAGCTCTGCTTTCGGGTCGTGACAAGGCCGCCGATTTGTGACAATCTGGTTGCTTTATATTAGTTTTGCAGGACACAACCGGACCCGTTCATCCTTCTACTGCGCAGTGCACACGCTACTGCTCTTTCTCTTTACTCGCCCACTCACTCACTGATGTCACTCAGCCAACACATTGCCATTCTCGCAAACACTCATACGGTGCTCTCATAAGTTAACGTAAACACACACAGCTGCTTGGCTTAATGCCAAATATTAGCGGAGTTAAGTCCGCCCAATTAGCGTCAACTCATGCAAGTGAAATGACTGAATTTAGTAACAAATTGCTACAATTTGTGTTTTATCTTTTACAAACATGTATTTTACCTTCTATATGGCTTATCTATGTACATTTATCCATAGTTTTGTTTTTAGTACGTACTAATAATTGTATTTTTCATAAAGCACAGGCTAGAATAGGCAACTATAAATCATGAAGCATTTAATATAATGTCAATAAAGCTTTTTATTACATTCTAATCTAATCCTTGGTTATAGCAGACAATATGTAATATGGAAAATTGTAAATTGTTCTTTGAGTGCAACAAGAAAAGCCCAATGTGTTTAATGTCCTTTAATTTATATTTTAACATTGTAAAATTGTCATTTGAGTGCAATAGGAAACATATGTTTAATGTATTGTAAGATTTTCTGTTAAAATTAAGCCAATATTGAAATTTTTCGTAGTTATTTTTATTTGGAAAAATATCAAAAAGTATCGATATACATTTGGTACCGGTTCACAGAGTAACTTTACAAAACATCTCTGACAAAGCATGATCGTAATGTAAGACATTTTTATTTTGTTAATGTAGTTCAACCGGATGTATAGCGTAGTGATTTTATTTTGAAGCCGAAAAAGTGTGAGATTGGTTTGGGAAAGTGTCTTGACATGTTTTTGGTATCGGTACAACCCTAGTAGGTACATTCAACTTTCTTCAGGCACACCAAACATGAATCAACGATGTAACACTTTTTTTTCAAGGTCTTCAAACAAAAAAACCCTCAGGGGTCCTCTGAAACATCCCTGTCACTCTTATTATCTCATATTGTGCAAGAAAGGGGAAAATGTGTTTGATTTTATGCACAGTCAGTTCCGATGAACGTTGGCCCCCTTGTCACTGTCCGCGGTGCTGAAGAGACAAACGTCTTTATTGTCTCCTTGCACACAGCGGCATACGGCCTCGTTCCTCATGCCCTATGAAGTAGTGCCACATAAATGATTGCTCGCTCTCAGGATTAGGAAAAGTCATCCCTGATGGTTTTCCCCTCATGCATACAGTTGCTGTTATCTGAGAAAAGCACTACCCACTGCGGCCCCAACCTAATCGTCAGCATATCAAATAGGTGGCACACACACTGCAGGGTCTATGTTGACAAGAGTGCATCGACAGGGAAAATAATGCACCTAAGACATAAAGGGAATAAAAACATATAGACTTTTTTTTATTAACTGTTCCCTGGGCTCATTTTGTACAAATGAGAACATTTTGAGAACTGCTTTGGTAGAAGTAGAAGGGGAAAGAAGGGGCAGGATGCTTCACTCTGCTGAAGGTAATATATCCAGGTAAAGCCTATAGAATTATTTTAAATATGGTCATATTTCACAAATGCACCATTCGGCCTGTATAATAACCACAGTGGGTACCTCGCCATAAAAGCTTAATTGGTTCTGGGACGGAGGTCTTAACTCAAAACACTCGAATCAACGTCTCCCATTGAAATAAATGGTGCCTAATTTTAACATGTAAAATGCCTTTTAAAAAGAAAAACAAATGTTCTACTGTATTTCCTTCAAGCTGCTTGGCTGTCAAACACGCCATCAGCATCTTTTCCATATTTTCAATGAATAATTGTTTGACATTTTCAAATTATTTTTACGTCCTTGGCTGGTGCTTTCCACTCCTTCTGTTTCAGTATGGTGAAGACTAGGGTTGTACGGTATACCAGTACTCAAAGTACCGCAGTACTCATGAACAATACGGTACAATACTGCTTCTGAAAAATACCGGTACTTTTTTCCCCCTGCCATGATGGCACGTCGTGACCTTGCTCGTAGTATAAGCAGAGGCGCATGTTAGGCAGTATTTGCAAGCAGTAACGGTGTGGAGACAAAAGAGGGAGAATGGACGTATTTTGGCTTCAAAACTAACAATAAAGGTAAAACTATAAAGGCTGAGGTGCTTTAAAACATTGCTAGCTAGTGGGTAACGTCTGTCCGCAGTGTTTTATCTACTTCTAAATCACTAATCCTGCCTTCATGGCGACAAATAAAGTAAGTTTCTTACAAGTATCATCCCTGCAGGACGAGGAATAGCTAAACATGCTTCACTACACACCGTAGGAGGATACAATAGCTCACCGCTAACAGCAAGCTAGGGCTCCTGAATGTAAACAAATGCCATGGTTGCATCTACACAGACATCGACTGCAACGGCGTACATAGTCGATACTACTGTTACGGCGCGAACGCAGGCCGCCAAGCATTCCTCGACGCGCACCGCTGGGCACGCTCCTGCTCCTACGCTCCTACAATGCGAGCGCATCCCTCTGCACAGTCCTCAGTGCGCTCCGCTGAGCGCGCCTCAGGACACGCCCACAGGTGTTCCTCTCCTGCTGCAGCCGCACCTCCTACACGTCTCTAGCTCTATGTGCATTCGCTCTCTCTGTGTTTCTCCTCCTCCGTGCTCATCGTCTTGTGTCCTGCGTCATCATCCCGCAGCGTTCCTCCGTTTCCTGGTTTCGAGCTGTGTGTCTCGTCTCCCCGAATTCCCTCTGGTTCCCTGGCTGCCTTCCTGGATCTCGACCTCTCGCCTGGACACGGACCTTGACGCCTCGCTGCAGCCCCTGACCTCCTGCCTGTCCCTGGACCTCCGAGCCTGCCTTGCCCTTTCTGGACTTCCGCACCTGTGTCAACACGCACCTCCAACACCTCCCGGTAACACTCAACATATAATCGCCTCACATAGTCTCACCACACATATTTGGATTAGTTACACGCCTCATTTCTTGTTATAATAAATATGCCTAGAGCTAAAAGACGTCCCTGCCTCTGTGCCAGCTCCTTCCCCCACTGTACCATAACAACTACAATGATTACATCTCTTTTTTCTACTATCACAAAATGTTTTGTCATTTTTATTGTTTATAAACCCAGAAAAAATGTCCCTGGATACAGGAGAACTTTACCATTGGATGAACATGTGATTACTTGGTATTGGACAAATTGTGGAGTATCACCCAAAACTTATGTAAAGAACAAGTGCAGAAGTGCAGATAGTGTCTATGGTGTGAAACACAGAGGAGGTGGAGTACAAAGATGCGTGGGCAAAGCGGTAAATCGACAGTCTTTAGTAACAAAAATACACATAACTGTCATGGCCCGGGCGCACGTCAGTGCGCATTCATCTGTGCGCTCTGCTGAGCTCGCCTCCAAGAGCGCGCAAGGCGTGCGCCAGTCCGTTGGTAGCAAGCAGCTGCAATCAACACACTTGAAGCTGATGATGACACCTGCCTTCATAAGCCGGCGCAACCTGCTATCCTGGGCGAGAACATAGTCATCTGTTCCTGTACAGTAAGCAATTATCTAGCTCTATGTACTCTTGCTCTCTCTATGTGTTCTACCCCATTGTGTTGAATTGTCTCGTGTTGTTTGGGCGGTGGTGTGTTTGTGCGGGTTTGGGTTGGGGTGGTGGGGTCTTTTGGTGAGGGGGGGGGGGGGGGGTGTTGGTGTCTCTTGTTTGCGTGTTGGCGTTTGGGCTTGCTGGCGGGCTGGCGCTGGCTGGTCTCTGTGATCCTGTTGGCGTGTGGTTGCCGGTCGCGTTTTTTTTGTTTTTGTTTTTTTTTGATCGCTTTGATTTGATTGGGTGGTGCTGGCTGTCTGGGGGTGTTGTGGCTGCTGTTTCTGCTGCCGTTTGTTTGTGGTGTGGGCGCCCGTGGCTGCGGGGTCTGGTGCAGGGGGGTGGCTGATGTTGTGACTGGTGGCAGCGCGCGCGCGTGGTGGTTGTCGGGGCTGACAAACTGTGTATATGTATGTGTATGTATGTATGTATGTTTGTATATGTGTATGCATTTGTATGTGTGTGTATGTGTACATGTGTATGTTTATGTGTATGTATATATATAGGTATGTATATTTCTGGGGGTACGTTCTGGGCCTGCCTGTCGGGTGGGGGTCGGCGCCTCAGGCTACTGCATCTGGACTGCGTGTCTGCAGCTCCTGGGTCCCACCGTCCATCCCTTCCGGGTGCCCATCTTGGTTGGGGCCTGCTGGGTCTGGTCCCTGCGTCTACTGTGGTAGCTTGGTGCTGCAGGGTATTCCGAGGTGTTGCGAGTCGGCCAGTTGTTGGGGTAGCGACTTTGTGTGTCAGCATGTCTGTGATCTTCTTTTAATTCTTTTTTTTTTTTTTTTTTTTTATAAATAGATTTAATTTTTTATTTATTCTTATTTTTTTAAATATATTTTATTAATATTATTATTATTATTATTATTATGTATTTATTTATTTATTCCCCTACCTCAGGGGGGGGACTCGGCGGGGCGGTTGCTGGTTGTTCCATCTCCATCGTTGGGGTCCCTGCGGGTGGGGTGGGTGGTTCCCGTGGCCCCGTGCTGGGTGGTCCTGTGGCGGCCGGCTTGGGTGGGGTGGCCGTGGGCTGGCCTCGCCGCACTCTCCGGGGGTGGGGGAGGGCTCGTGGGGGCCCTATTGCCGGTGGGGCAGAGGCGGTCTTCCCGTCCGGTTGCGGGGGGTCTCCGGGCCCCTCGGGCGGGGCGTCCCGCCTTTCTGTCCGTGTGGGGTGTGGTCTCTCGCTGGCTTGGGGTCTGGCTGCTCCCTGCTTTTCTCGTGCCTTGTCCTCTGCCGGGTGCGTCTGTCTGCGGCCTTCTGCTGGCCCTTGTGGGCGGCGCGGTGGGCCAGGCTCTGGGGTTCCTGTCGCTGTCCGGCTTGGCTGCGTGGGGGCGGTGGCCCCTGGTTCCCTGGGCACCACACCTACTGTTTGTGGGATGGGCTCTCTGGGAGGCTGGGGCCGTACTCTGGCTCCCGCACACACTGGGAGTCAAATGTATTGTACATGCAAATTCACATATACTCACACACATACATA
This sequence comes from Entelurus aequoreus, assembly GCF_033978785.1. Lineage (NCBI taxonomy): Eukaryota > Metazoa > Chordata > Actinopteri > Syngnathiformes > Syngnathidae > Entelurus > Entelurus aequoreus. Next base: position 36,807,105 of record NC_084733.1, read on the forward strand.
GGTACCTACGCTCCCACATACATATACAAATAAATACAGTACATATTTACACACCCAAAGTTCGTACATCCACACGCACATTCATTATACAAACATACTGTATACACATACTGTACATATACACTCACTGTACAAACACACACATACACATACTACACATATACATTCACTGTACAAACACACACATACATATACTGTACATATACATTCACTGTACAAACACACATATACACATACTGTACATATACATTCACTGTTCAAACACACATACTGTATACACGTACTGTACATATACATTCGCTGTACACACATATACACATACTGTACATATACATTCACTGTACAAGCACACATATACACATACTGTACATATACAAGTACATATGCACACATACACTCATGCACATAATCACGTTTCATCAAACATATATTAACGTTGTTGCCCTAGGGTAAACTGGGTACAACACATGGCACACTGACAAAGCTTAACCTATTGTTACTATAACAATCTACAAGGTTAATGTAGGTTGCTTCTCTTTCTTCCCCTCATTTTTCTGCATTCTTTCGTATCTCAAGTTATCATTACGTATATGTATTGTTGCATTTGAACAATTGTATTGTTGATAATAAAGGTAAAGTATTGGTATTGTTTATTATCAATAGCACTATTTCTATTGGTATTCATATTGCTCCCTTTTCAGTGTAATAATGCTCATTGTCATTTCTGTATTTTTTTTTTTTTTTTCGGTAACTGCTTATTTGCTATTACTTTTACCATCATATTTGTACATGTCGTATTTGCTGATGTTGCTCTGTTGTTGTTGTTGTTGTTGTGTTTGCTGTTGTTGTTTTTGTCTCTCTGTCTAATCCCCCTCTTGTCCCCACAATTCCCCCCTCTGTCTTCCTTTTTCTCTCTTTCTATCCCCTCCTGCTCCGGCCCGGCTGCACCAAATGATAATATAAATACATTTAATAAAGTCAAAATACAAGTAAGGCAACAAGAGAAGAATCCTACACTTCTCTTTTGTAAAGTAAATCTGAACAGCCGATGTGGGCATCTACATCTGCTATATGATTTACCCGAGAAGCTGGGCAGGACATTATAAAAAATAAAAAAATAAAAAAAGAATTGTCTCGTGTCCTCCTTGTCGTCCTCCCTGCAGCCTGCTTTTGTTCCCACGTTACGAGCTGTGTGTCTCGTCTTCCCACGTTCCCTCTGGTTCCCTGGCTGCCTCTTGGATCTCGACCTCCCGCCTGGATACGGACCTTTGACGCCTCTCTATTGCCCCCGACTGCCTGCCTGTCTCACGGACCTTCGAGCCTGCCTATCCCCTCCAGGACTTCCGCCTCTCGCTCAACACTTCCGGTAACACACAACAGTTAATTCCCACACATTGTCGCACACCATACACTTTTGGATTTGTCACACTTCATTCTGTAGTTTATTAAGATTATTATTAGTTATTTATATATATATGGTATATATATATATCTAAATAAATAGAGCGTATACGCCATCCCTCCTGTCTTCCTCCTGTACACATAACAAGAATGGCAGGCACTCACAAAAAACAATGGTGCCACAACCACCTGGAGGGGGAACCAAGAAAAATGGAAGAGTGAAAAGTAACAAACCCAAATGTTGAGGTCGTGCCGGCAAAGGAAGAAGGTGCGGCGGCAACTCACAAGGATTCAGGATTACGAAGGTAGAGCTTGGAAACACAGGAGGAGGCCACGTGGCGTGGGTAAAGCAGAATGAATCTCCCAATGCTACCAGCTGGGCGTGACCGGACTAAATACCCCTGCTGATGTGAGCACTCTACACTCCGCCCACCCTGGAAGTGCTGGCACTGAAACATATAACCCCAACATACAAAAAAGATGCATAAAACACACTGACAAACCAACAGATAATCACCACATAAAACGTAACCTAAACCATACTGACCAGATGTCACGACTGGTGCGACAAGTAGTTAATATTCCATTTTCTACCGCTTGTCCTTCATAATTTTGACAAAATAATACAACCAGAAATGTCTCAATATGTTACTGCATACATCAGCAGCCAAATTAGGAGCCTTTGTTTGCCTACTTAACACTAAAAAAGAAGTTGTCTAGTGTGTTCACTATGTTTTTTATTGCCAAAATAGTGTTTGGATTGCAAAAAGAAATATATGTTTAATGGATCATAAGATTTTATGTTAAAATAAAGCCAATAATGAATAGTTTTTCGGGTCCCCTTTATTTTGAGAAGTATCAAAAAGTATCAAAATACATTTTGATACTGGTACCAAAATATTGGTATCGGAACAACCCTTGCGCAGATGAGCATTAATTCACTCGAATTGCATCAATCAATCAATCAATGTTTATTTATATAGCCCTAAATCACAAGTGTCTCAAAGGGCTGTACAAGCCACAACGACATCCTCGGTACAGAGCCCACATACGGGCAAGGAAAAACTCACCCCAGTGGGACGTCGGTGAATGACTATGAGAAACCTTGGAGAGGACCGCATATGTGGGTAACCCCCCCCCTCTAGGGGAGACCGAAAGCAACGGATGTCGAGTGGGTCTGACATAACATTGTGAAAGTCCAGTCCACAGTGGATCCAACACATCAGCGGGAGTCCAGTCCACAGCGGGGCCAACAGAAAACCATCCCGAGCGGAGACGGGTCAGCAGCGCAGAGATGTCCCCAACCGATGCACAGGCTAGTGGTCCACCCGGGGTCCCGGCTCTGGACAGCCAGCACTTCATCCATGGCCACCTGACCTATGCAACTCCCCCTCGCAAGGGACAGGGGAGAAGAGGAGAGAAGAAAAGAAACGGCAGATCAACTGGTCTAAAAAAGGGGGGGTCTATTTAAAGGCTAGATTATACAAATGAGTTTTAAGATGGGACTTAAATGCTTCTACTGAGGTAGCATCTCTAACTGTTACCGGGAGGGCATTCCAGAGTACTGGAGCCCGAATAGAAAACGCTCTATAGCCCGCAGACTTTTTTTTGGCTCTGGGAATCACTAATAAGCCGGAGTTCTTTGAACGCAGATTTCTTGTCGGGACATATGGTACAATACAATCGGCGAGATAAGCTGGAGCTAAACCGTGTAATATTTTGTACGTAAGTAGTAAAACCTTAAAGTCGCATCTTAAGTGCACAGGAAGCCAGTGCAGGTGAGCCAGTATAGGCGTAATATGATCAAACTTTCTTGTTTTTGTCAGAAGCCTTGCAGCCGCATTTTGTACCAACTGTAATCTTTTAATGCTAGACATAGGGAGGCCCGAAAATAAAACGTTACAGTAATCGAGACGAGACGTAACGAACGCATGAATAATGATCTCAGCGTCGCTAGTGGACAAGATGGAACGAATTTTAGCGATATTACGGAGATGAAAGAAGGCCGTTTTAGTAACACTCTTAATGTGTGACTCAAACGAGAGAGTTGGGTCGAAGATAATACCCAGATTCTTTACCGAGTCTCCTTGTTTAATTGTTTGGTTGTCAAATGTTAAGGTGGTATTATTAAATAGATGTTGGTGTCTAGCAGGACCGATAATCAGCATTTCCGTTTTCTTAGCGTTGAGTTGCAAAAAGTTAGCGGACATCCATGGTTTAATTTCATTAAGACACGCCTCCAGCTGACTACAGTCCGGCGTGTTGGTCAGCTTTAGGGGCATGTAGAGTTGAGTGTCATCAGCATAACAGTGAAAGCTAACACCGTACTTGCGTATGATGTCACCTAGCGGCAGCATGTAAATACTAAAGAGTGCAGGGCCAAGAACCGAACCCTGGGGAACTCCGCACGTTACCTTGACATAGTCCGAGGTCACATTGTTATGGGAGACGCACTGCATCCTGTCAGTAAGATAAGAGTTAAACCAAGACAAGGCTAAGTCTGACATACCAATACATGTTTTGATACGCTCTAATAAAATATTATGATCGACGGTATCGAAAGCGGCGCTAATATCAAGAAGCAGCAACATAGATGACGCATCAGAATCCATCGTTAGCAATAGATCATTAGTCATTTTTGCGAGGGCTGTCTCCGTGGAGTGATTTGCCCTGAAACCGGATTGAAAAGGTTCACAGAGATTGTTAGTCACTAAGTGTTCATTTAGCTGCTGTGCAACAATTTTTTCGAGAATTTTAGAAATAAACGGAAGGTGGGAGACCGGTCGGTAGTTTACCATGAGGTCAGGATCGAGGTTAGGTCTTTTGAGCAGAGGATGAATAACCGCTTTTTTGAATGCTAGGGGAACAGTGCCGGAGGAAAGTGATAAGTTTATAATATTTAACACTGATGGACCTAATAATGCAAACAGTTCCTTGATAAGTTTCCCAGGAAGTGGGTCAAGTAAACATGTTGTTTGTTTTATCCCACTTACACGCTGTAATAATTCCTCTAATGTTATTTCATCAAAAATAGAGAGACTATTTTGGAGGGCAGTGTCCGTCGTATATACAGTCGTATTTGTGTTAATAGAACCCAGTTGTAGCTGGGATGCGTTGTCTTTAATCTCCTTTCTAATGAGTTCAATTTTCTTATTAAAGAAATTCATAAAATCATCTGCCGAGTGGGTGGAGCTACTGGGAGGAGTCCCTTGTTGGGTTAGCGATGCTACTGTACTAAACAGAAATTTAGGATCGTTTTTGTTGAGGCGGATGAGATTTGAGTAGTATTTAGCTTTAGCTAAGGTAAGCATGCGTTTATAAGTTATTAAACTATCACTCCATGCTTGATGGAAAACCTCAAGTTTAGTCGCGCGCCATTTGCGTTCCAGTTTTCTACATGATAATTTATGAGCTCTAATTTCTTCTGTAAACCATGGGGTGCGCCTTTTAGGGGCCCTTTTTTGCTTTAGCGGTGCTATACTATCAATAATTTTGCGCGAGGCATCGTCAAAGTTGTTAGTGAGGTTATCAATAGAGCCGACATAATTTGGGAATGGTGCCATTACCGAAGGCAGTAGGTCAGCAAGAGTCATCGTTGTGGCAGCATTAATGTTGCGGCCGCTATAGCAGTTATTATTATTATTAGCTTGTTGACAAAGAGTCAAAACTTCAAATTTTATAAGGTAATGATCGGACATTACTTTATCACCAAGTCGACTATACGCTTGGTTATGCTTTTGATGATTTCTTTCTTTAATTCAATGAATATCATCCACATCTTCTTCTCAGGACTGTCCTTCACACTCACCTTTTTCCTTCTAATGGTGATGTCCATCTCGAGCTTCACTGCAAATTATGACACTTGCCAAGATTTAAAATTTGGTTTCTTTACAGATCCGCAGTTTTGTTTGTAATACATTCCCCAGGTTTCCAAATTTACCGACTGACACAGTTTTAGATGTTTTTTTTTTATTTTTTACATAACTTCTGACTTTAAAAGGATCAATTAGACGTATTTACAGTCTCTGAATTCAATTAATTAAATTTAGTATGACTTAAGGATAGCTGGACAGAGATTTTAAGTATAGTTCATAAGTCTTTTATTTCTGCTAGACACAGCCTTGTTCAATGCATGCTAACACATGGTACTTAATATACCAAGGTCCAACTGGCTAAAATATATGACGGAATAACGTATTATGTGATCATTGTCAAAATTCTCCAGCTAACTTAATACATATGTTTTGGCTTTGCCCATCCCTGTGCAGTTATTGGACTGAAATGTTTATTACTTTTGTCTTTTGTAATTGGCAAAAACATTGACCCGAATCCTCTAAGCGGACTATTTGAGGTAGCATCTTTGTCGTGTTCTCTAAGCAAATCCAAAAAGAACTTGGTAGCATTTTTGTTGGCCAGAAAACTCATTGTGTTGAATTGGAAGGTGACAGCGCCTCCTTGCCACACACGCTGGATGAGAGATACTCTTTATTTCCTTAAATTGGAGGAAATTTAGGCTGACATTTTTTTTTTCTAGTTTATTATTTTTATTTTATTGTATATATATTGTTTCTGGGTTACTTGATTGGCGGAAGAAAAAAAAGAACATCTGAAATATAAAAAAAATATGAATGCAACTACAAAAAAATATATTTTTTAGAAATGTCCCTAGTTTTAAGAGCTATTTATTTATTTTTAGTCATTGACTAATCTTAATTTTAGCATGGATAATTATATGTTTCCTATTCTAGTTTAAAAATCTTAAAATTTAGAAAATAACTGTTTATAAAAGATATTTTGTTTTTTCCCCCACATCGAACATATTGTTTAAAGATTCTGCAACATCTCGAGGATATTTAATTTAAGAATTGCAAGTTGAATAATGCTTGTTTGCATAATTAATCTTCTTATGTTTTTTATATGTCATTATGAATTTGCACTAAATTAGTTTGCCTGCAATTTCGTTGTACAATGTACAAACCCCGTTCCCATATGAGTTGGGAAATTGTGTTAGATGTATATATAAACGGAATACAATGATTTGCAAATCATTTTCAACCCATATTCAGTTGAATATGCTACAAAGACAACATATTTGATGTTCAAACTGATAATCTTTTTTTTTTTGCAAATAATCATTAACTTTAGAATTTGATGCCAGCAACACGTGACAAAGAAGTTGGGAAATGTGGCAATAAATACTGATAAAGTTGAGGAATGCTCACCAAACACTTATTTGGAACATCCCACAGGTGAACAGGCAAATTGGGAACAGGTGGGTGCCATGATTGGGTATAAAATTAGATTACATGAAATGCTCAGTCATTCACAAACAAGGATGGGGCGAGGGTCACCACTTTGTCAACAAATGCGTGAGCAAATTGTTGAACAGTTTAAGAAAAACCTTTCTCGACCAGCTATTGCAAGGAATTTAGGGATTTCACCATCTGCGGTCCGTAATATCATCAAAGGGTTCAGAGAATCTGGAGAAATCACTGCACGTAAGCAGCTAAGCCCGTGACCTTCGATCCCTCAGGCTGTACTGCATCAACAAGCGACATCAGTGTGTAAAGGATATCACCACATGGGCTCAGGAACACTTCAGAAACTCACTGTCAGTAAGGTCGCTACATATGTAAGTGCAAGTTAAAACTCTCCTATGCAAGGTGAAACCGTTTATCAACAACACCCAGAAATGCCGTCTGCTTCGCTGGGCCTGAGCTCATCTAAGATGGACTGATACAAAGTGGAAAAGTGTTCTGTGGTCTGACGAGTCCACACTTCAAATTGTTTTTGGAAACTGTGGACGTCGTGTCCTCTGGACCAAAGAGGAATAGAACCATCCGGATTGTTATAGGCGCAAAGTTGAAAAGCCAGCATCTGTGATGGTATGGGGGTGTATTAGTGCCCAAGACATGGGTAACTTACACATCTGTGAAGGCGCCATTAATGCTGAAAGGTACATACAGGTTTTGGAGCAACATATGTTGCCATCCAAGCAATGTTACCATGGACGCCCCTGCTTATTTCAGCAAGACAATGCCAAGCCACGTGTTACATCAACGTGGCTTCATAGTAAAAGAGTGCGGGTACTAGACTGGCCTGCCTGTAGTCCAGACCTGTCTCCCATTGAAAATGTGTGGCGCATTATGAATGCTAAAATACCACAACGGAGACCCCCGGACTGTTGAACAACTTAAGCTGTACATCAAGCAAGAATGGGAAAGCATTCCACTTGGAGAAGCTTAAAAAATGTGTCTCCTCAGTTCCCAAACGTTTACTGAGTGTTGTTAAAAGGAAAGGCCATGTAACACAGTGGTGAACATGATAAATAAATAAATGATAAATGGGTTATACTTGTATAGCGCTTTTCTACCTTCAAGGTACTCAAAGCGCTTTGACAGTATTTCCACATTTACCCATTCACACACACATTCACACACTGATGGCGGGAGCTGCCATGCAAGGCGCTAACCAGCAGCCATCAGAGGCAAAGGGTGAAGTGTCTTGCCCAAGGACACAACGGACGTGACTAGGAAGGTAGAAGGTGGGAACATGCCCTTTCCCAACTACTTTGGCACGTGTTCCAGCCATGAAATTCTAAGTTAATTATTATTTGCAAAAAAAAAAACAGGTTTATGAGTTTAAACATCAAATATCTTGTCTTTGTAGTGCATTCAACTGAATATGGGTTGAAAAGGATTTGCAAATCATTGTATTCCGTTTATATTTACATCTAACACAATTTCCCAACTCATATGGAAACGGGGTTTGTACAATGACAATAAAGACATATTCTATTCTATAAAATACTTATTTCAAGCTTAAAAGATTTATAAATATACAAATATTGATTTCGGATTACTTCCATCCATCCATCCATTTTCTACCGCTTGTCCCTCGCGGGGTACACCCTGAACAAGTCGCCACCTCATCACAGGGCCAACACAGATAGACAGACAACCTTCACACTCACATTCACACACTAGGGCCAATTTAGTGTTGCCAATCAACCTATCCCCAGGTGCATGTCTTTGGAGGTGGGAGGAAGCCGGACTTCCCGGAGGGAACCCACGCAGTCACGGGGAGAACATGCAAACTCCACACAGAAAGACCCCGAGCCCGGGATTGAACCCAGGACCTTCTTATTGTGAGGCACACGCACTAACCCTTTTTTTCCACCGTGCTGACATTTTGGATGACTTGCCAAGTAAAATGATCTGTCCTTGCAGCTGGTTGATTTCACTAGGTTTTAGTATGTATTTTATTTTATTTTAACTTTTATGTATAAGATAATGTTAGCAAGTAAGACCAGATTGGGTTCACTGTGACATTTGCTATGCCAACTAGTAAATCAAAATTTTGCTTGTAACTTAAAGCATAACAATTAGCCCAGAGACAACTCATACCTCAAAACACTGTTGGGGTACTCTTAAGGTGAGGTACCACTTTGTTGACATAATAGATGAAACACAGTAGGGTTATAACGTGAATCACCATTAAAAGCAACTATTAAAAAATGCACTCTACTCTCTCATTGTGCAAAATCAGTTCATTAGTCTGCTTGTAAAGATGAAACATATGCAATTATGATCAGTCATACCCCAAACCCACACACGCTCTGGGAAAACATGCAAACTCCACACAGAGATACTGCAGTGCAATCACATCATCATGGTAGCCAAAGCAAAGACCAATGCTATCATTTTTTTAAAATGTATTATTTGGCCATTGGCCTAAAATTTGAACAACAATACAATACATTAACTATGGCAGTTAAGGCCTACTGAAATGATTTTTTTTTATTTAAACGGGGATAGCAGATCCATTCTACGTGTCATACTTAATCATTTTGCGATATTGTTATATTTTTGCTGAAAGGATTTAGTAGAGAACATCGACGATAAAGTTGCAACTTTTGGTCGCTGATAAAAAAAAGTCTTGCCTGTACCGGAAGTAGAGTGACGTCAACAGAGGAAGGACTCCTCAAAATTTCCCATTTTTTTTCAATGCAGCTAGAGCGATTCGGACCGAGAAAGCGACGATTACCCCATTAATTTGAGCGAGGATGAAAGATTTGTGGATGAGGAACGTTAGAGTGAAGGACTAGAATGCAGTGCAAGACATATCTTTTTTCGCTCTGACCGTAACTTAGGTACAAGCTGGCTCATTGGATTCCACACTCTCTCCTTTTTCTATTGTGGATCACGGATTTGTATTTCAAACCACCTCGGATACTATATCCTCTTGAAAATGAGAGTTGAGAACGCGAAATGGACATTCACAGTGACTTTTATCTCCACGACAATACATCGGCGAAGCTCTTTAGCTACTGGGCTAACATGGTAGCATCAGGCTCAAATGCAGATAGAAACAAAATAAATAAATCCCTGACTGGAAGGATAGACAGAAGATCAACAATACTATTAAACCATGGACATGTAAATACACGGTTAATAATTCCCAGCCTGGCAAAGCTTAACAATGCTGTTGCTAACGACGCCATTGAAGCTAACTTAGCAAGGGGACCTCACAGAGCTATGATAAAAACATTAGCGCTCCACCTACGCCAGCCAGCCCTCATCTGCTCATCAACACCCGTGCTCACCTGCGTTCCAGAGATCGACGGAAGGACGAAGGACTTCACCCGATCATCCGTGCGGTTGGCGGCTAGCGTTGGCTAGCGTGTCTGCTATCCAAGTAAGTCCTCCTGGTTGTGTTGCTACAGCCAGCCGCTAATACACCGATCCCACCTACAACTTTCTTCTTTGCAGTCTTCATTGTTCATTAAACAAATTGCAAAAGATTCACCAACACAGATGTCCAGAATACTGTGGAATTTTGAAATGAAAACAGAGCTTTTTTGTATTGTATTCAATGGGGTACCAATACTTCCGTATTAATTGTTGACGTCACGCTCTAGACGTTTTCAACCGGAAGTGTGGCGGGAAATTTAAAATTGCACTTTATAAGTTAACCCGGCCGTATTGGCATGTGTTGCAATGTTAAGATTTCATCATTGATATATAAACTATCAGACTGCGTGGTCGGTAGTAGTGGGTTTCAGTAGGCCTTTAAATGATTGAAAGTGTACAACATACATAGTGTTATTGGGTGTACAATGCCACAATGACAACCAACCATAGACAACTCCTAATGACTATTAGGTTGCTTAACAAGCTGTGTTACAAAATCTAATCACCTGAACACCTTTCACTCACTCAGGGGCATCGGGGCAGAACACCCATTAGGGCTCATTGTGTTGTAGATTAGCATTCTCAGTTTGAGTTACAGGGAATGGAACTGTTTATTTTTATTTTTTTATTTAAAAGCGAACTGCTGTTAGGAGCTGCAGGCGAAGTGTCTCGTTCTAGAATTTGCTGAGGATTGTGTCTATCCACTCAGGCATCTGCAGATTAGCTCTCTCTAAAGGTTAACTGAGCCAGCTGTGCCTCGGACTCAAACAACAGTGTTGGGTATTGGCATTCCTTTATACAATAAAGAGGACCTATGACGATTTTTATTTTTGCTCCACAGTCCCTTTAACAACCTGTTTTTCTGACAAGATGCAAATGAAACCACATACCCACCACTATGAGGGGAATGGGGGGCATGCTAGTAATGCCTACATTAGTACAACCGTCAATCAGTGTCGTCACTGATCCCCCACTGTTAAAAAAATACTCAAACACTGTGCAGAGGCATCCAAAACTGCGTTCAAGCGTTCTGATTTGACGCGTTGGCATTGTTTAACACAAGTATCCAACATTGTAACATCATTATAAGTCAGAAAAGAGGAACATTTTCATTAATCGCCTGAAAAAACTATAAGCCGTGCACATCTGCATATTGAGAGTAAGTACTATGCTACAGATGGACGCTAATGTAGACAACATTTTAAAAACAAATACTTGAGTGGATCAACAAAAATATTCTTATTTTTAAAAGATGCTAATGTAACGCAACGGCGACAAAACAATGAAAGTCAAAGAAGTGGGCGAAAAGCGCCATAGGAGCAACAATTTAACAAAAAGTTGAATTATACGTGGCACAGATAATGCATAAATTGACCTCGTCAGCGTCCTTGTTGTGGAGATTTTATCAACACTGTAATGGGCAAAATGGCCATTTTTGAAAATAGTGTTTCAATTCCGCAGGGGTTAGTGCATGTGCCTAACAATACGAAGGTCCTGGGTTCGATCTCCGGGCTGGGGGTCTTTCTGTGTGGAGTTTGCATGTTCTCCCCGTGACTGTGTGGGTTCCTTCCGGGTACTCCGGCTTCCTCCCACCTGCAAAGACATGCACTTGGGGATAGGTTGATTGGCAACACTAAATTGGCCCTAGTGTGTGAATGTGAGTGTGAATGTTGTCTGTCTGTGTTGGTCCTGTGATGAGGTGGTGACTTGTCCAGGGTGTACCCCATCTTCCGCCCGAATGCAGCTAAGATAGGCTCCAGCACACCCCGCGACCCCAAAAGGGACAAGTGGTAGAAAATGGATGAATGGATGGAATTTCAGACTGTCTGTGAGGCCATGAATGTGTCCTAACTAGCGATTGAATGAGCGAGTGTGCAATGTCAGTGAAAGACACGACTTGCAACATACGCAATGTAACGGTGGCGCAAGCGACATGGTCCCTTTATTAGGAACGGCAGGCAAAAAGAGCCACACAGGTATACAATTTGTTCACTGTGGCATTTAGGAAACAGTGAACCAGCAACGTCAGAAGGTATAAAAATACTCCTAATTAGTTTTCCCGGCAGGTGAGTCTAATCAGCAAGCCGGTACAGGTGTAGACAATCAGCACTCCAACAGGAAGTCATAAAGAAGGGAGGAAAGAGCACTGACAGAGAAGCAAACACCAAACACAAGAAGAATGTAACTAAGGCCCCTTCTACAATAATGTTATCCAGGGTAAATCCCACCTAAAATTATCCTTGTCCACATACACACACAATGGTCGTTTAAGACCCCCTCTGTCCGCCGTCGCAACGAGACCTAGTAAGCATGCGCGGAAAATGCGCACGTCATAGTCACCTCCAGTGTTGCTTTGTGTGCAAGTTCTTAAATTAAATTTAACTTATCTGAACAATATCCAGTATTGTGGTATTTCAATTAACTGGAATCCAGTGTGCTGTGGGGCCCTATTGTAGTAAATCACACCTGAGCCATCATAAATTAATCAAATCATTATTAGACACGTGAAAGTAAACAATGTGATAAAGAACATTTTACATCAGTCAATCTAGGAATCTAGATATCTGGTCAGGACACTCCTCACTCTTTTGCCTTCACCTTCATTGTCCATTCGTTTTTGGTGACTTAATATACTCTGGACCTAGACGTTGAGTCCATGACATACATGGCGGACAATAACTGATACAGTCTGCTCTGCCAGTCCAAATGCATTAGATGTTTTTCGTAGTCTTCCCTCGATGGCCAGGTAATACAAAGCACACGCTACCCTTTTTATCACATCCACGGGAGCCCGCATTCTCGTTGACTCTCCTTTGACAAAAGGACAAAGTTTTTCGGTAAGTAGAATCACAGCAGACCTCAACATTTGAAAGTTCTCTTGCCGTCTGAGATGTGCAGTATCCAAAATAGCTGCAATCGCGCGTTTCCTTCTCTTAAGGTATTCATGTGTGATTTCCACAAGCGTCTGTACATGTAGAAGAAGGAGAATATCTGGATGACTCGCCGCTATCTTTCCAGTGGTTACCTCTGGTTGTTATAAAGCTGGCTGTGGCGCGTTGTTTGTGATTTCACTTCCTCTCCGAACTCAGTTTGTAAACGATCAATGAGTCCATACAAAGCTAAGAGCCGGAGATTCAAGAAATACACGGCACACTTACCCGTGTAAAAAATTATCCAAGGAGGGGAACCTTAAACGATAGATTAGCGTGGCTGAAACGGGGCTTAGGATAAATAATTATTCGTTTAAGGGGTTATCCGGTTTAGTGTAGACATGGCCTAAACCAAAACAAAGTATGCTAACCATGAACATATGCTGCTAAATTTTTTTTAGAAAAATGTGTTTGTGACGGACTCAAGCCGTCTCGTGGGTTCCCTGGACGATCAAATAGAGACATCTTGAGCAGAGTTGACGTTTGTTTTATTTTTTCAAACAAAACCTTCAGTCCAGGTCGCTTTTCAGCTCCTCTCCTTCGCTCGTCGTCGTCTGTCTCTCGCTCTCCTCCTCTCTCGTGCTGCGTCAGCTTCCCTCTGGTTTCGTCTCCTTCCGTCTCTCCTTCCGGTCCTCCTCCCTCTCTCTGCTGCTCCCCTTTTCTTTAGCGAGAGGATCGTGCCCAGGTGCGCAGATCGCGCACCTGGGCACGATTGCGGCGTCGCTCCCGGCGTGCCTCGCCTCGCCGCTTGCTCACCGGCCACGCCTCCTCGCCGCCATCTTGGGCCGGGCCCCGGCGTGCGCTGCTTCGTTGCTCGCTCGCCGGCCCCGCCTCTCCACAGTCCTCCATCGCCGGACGCAAGCCGGGAGTCCGACCGGCTAAGCCTACTCCCCCCCCCCCCTTTTTCCGAGGGAGCGGGAAGTGAGGATGGCCAGGTTCTCCTGTGGCCCCGGTCTTCTCCTTTTCTGTGTCTTTTTCTTTGTCTTTTTGGTCTTTTTCTTTGTCGTCTTGGTCTTTTTCTTTGTTTTTTCCTTTGCCGCCTTGGTCTTTTTCTTCAACTTCTCCTTCTTCTTCTTCTTCAACTTCTTTTTCTTCAACTTCTTCTTCTTCAACTTCTTCTTCTTCTTCTTTTTCTTCCACATCTTTTTCTTCAACATCTTTTTCTTCAACATCTTTTTCTTCTTCTTCGTCTTTTCCTTTGTCTTGTTCTTCTTCTTGTTGAGCACATGAGTGGTTTCCCTCCTGTGCTTCTTCTTCCACCACTTCCTTGGGGAGCCACTCGCCGCCACACCCCGCCTGGACCGCTAGCACCTGCAGGAGCTGCAATTGTTTGCGGGACTCTTCAGGACGCTGGCGGCTGCCTGCTGCCAGTTCCGTGAACGCCCCCACGAGGGCCCACAGGAAATCGTCCTCCCCCGCCTCCGATGGTCCAGCCAAGTTGGGTGCCAAATGTGACGGACTCAAGCCGTCTCGTGGGTTCCCTGGACCATCAAATAGAGACATCTCGAGCAGAGTTGACGTTTGTTTTATTTTTTCAAACAAAACCTTCAGTCCAGGTCGCTTTTCATCTCCTCTCCTTCGCTCGTCGTCGTCTGTCTCTCGCTCTCCTCCTCTCTCGTGCTGCGTCAGCTTCCCTCTGGTTTCGTCTCCTTCCGTCTCTCCTTAAGGTCCTCCTCCCTCTCTCTGCTGCTCCCCTTTTCTTTAGCGAGAGGAGATTGGATGATCGTGCCCAGGTGCGCAGATCGCGCACCTGGGCACGATTGCGGCGTCGCTCCCGGCGTGCCTCGCCTCGCCGCTTGCTCACCGGCCACGCCTCCTCGCCGCCATCTTGGGCCGGGCCCCGGCGTGCGCTGCTTCGTTGCTCGCTCGCCGGCCCCGCCTCTCCACAGTGTTTAATTCTGCATTAACAGATTTATTTGAACTAAAATAAATTAAACTTCAAAAAGGTTGAAACACTTCTACTAAGACTGTTTCTTTAGTGGAAAAGGGGAAAACTGGTTATTTTTCCTGGCATAGGCGACCTGATTCCTCTGACACGTAAACAACATAGGATTAAACAGAACCGTATGTAAAAGTCATGTTATTTTTCTGACCTGATGCATCTCTCTCTCTCTCGCACACACACAGTCACACACACACACCACAACCAAAAATTCAAGATCTTTACGAAAATGAGAAGCATATTCCAGGTCCTTCCATCCGCGCCCACCCGCCTTCCCTCATCACTGGCAACAGGTAAGTGTGAATACATCCATTAAATTGGATTCTCAAATTGGATTCATGGCCTGCAGGGAGTGACAAGTAGAAAAAAGGTGGTTCACTCTGGGAGGAAGGATATTCATTTGGGGGGATGCAGCAAACAGTCTGTGTCCTAATAACATGCCTATTTGGTCTTCTCAAGCTTCAATTTTCACAGTGCTGGACACAGGACCACAATCAACATGACCACAATGGAGGAAATAGCTGTGACAGGCGACCACTTTCACAAAAGGAAATACATATTGAGAGGAATTTGTATGCAGTGTAAAACAGTCGCAGAGGATGTTTGCATGATGTGCCACAACGCTTTCCAGTTTTATTGCTGCTTTATTTTCACACTCGAGCGCCGCAGTCTCACTGAATGGAAAACATGGATCAAGTTGCTTGGCTGTCCATCAAATAACAACTAATTACCAAAGCAGCACACACGCTTGACAATTTTTTCCACAGTAACCTCATTATTCACCTGTTGCCTGCTAATGAGGAGGCTGCAGGCCATACTGTATATGTGTAACAGAGGGAATTTATGATCTCAATTGCTTACTGTCTTACTACTCTTCTTATTTTAGTGTCATTTTATTTTAATGTCATCTTATCTAATTTATTATATTCACACATTATGTAATGTGACTCTTTATTTTGCAAATTGTACTATTCTAAGTTTAGTACTGTAATGTCCTATTTTTTTATGGTCACTGAACGTCACATGTCCCAGCAGACTTCCAGGCTGTAGCCCGTATGTGTAGTCAGTCTGCTATCTTCCATGTGACTGTAAGTTGTGCTCTCTGGCGCCCCGTGAATTAGCTTTCAGCTAACTTATTAGCAGGCTAGCTGTGTTGCTTAAGGCTTAAAGGAGACACATTTATGTTAAGTTTTGTTTTATTTCTGTGCAGGTTTAGAATGTATAGAGAAGGCTGATTGAAGACTCTTTATGACTGTTTTTACCAGGTATTGTGTGTTTTTTTATCGTGTGATTAATATGTTAGTCAGTCTGCTATCTTCCATGTGACGGTTTAAATGTATAGAGAAGGCTGATTGAAGACTCTTTATGACTGTTTTTACCAGAATAAACCCTGTTTGAGCCAGAAGAAAGACTGGGTGTCATCTTTTGGGGAAAACACAACGCAAAGGAGTACTACATCGCTACAATGGTGCCGTGACCCGTTCTTCTTCCTGGTGTACCTGCGGGCTCAACGTGGGACAAACAACTCTCCATCCATCTGCTCCACGTGTGGTTTCATCAGCTTTCTGACGGTGCAGTGAGTCGCTACTTGTGGCTTGGAGCCTCATATACTGTATATTAGCTACTGTGGACTGTATTATATTTAAGGTAGCCTCAAGATAAAGAAAAAACAAGTGTTTTCTCTTTATTTGAGATTTAAATCTCAAAGGAAGAAAAATAAGTGATAAGAGGGATTTTTTTTTTAAGTGTTAAAAGAAAGAAAAAGTGGGGAAAAAAAATATTATTAATTGAGAATTGTTTTTCCCCTTTTCTTTTTCACTGACTATGAATGGGTTTAATATGTCAGGTATTGGTCGGGGTGCAACAAGGTGGTTTAATGAGTCACCGGCTGTGGGTGGGCTTAGGACGGACAAGAACTTTACTTCTACTCCTCACCGTGCTAATGTTGCTCATACTGTGTATGATGATGCAGGTGCTACGGCAGATATTGGGGTGGGTGAGCAGTCTGTACCTCCCAGTCAGGATGTTGAACATGTCCCGGTTTCTCTTCTCGGTGACTTGGTGAGGCAGATAGGGACCAGTATAGGTGAAAACATTGTTTCATGTCTACAGTCCATCCCAGCTGCTAATGCTAGCCTTACTCGGTCAAGTATAGCTGATCTTTCTAGGGTTAACCTGACTGTTTCTCATGATAGTTATGAACCACATACTTTCAGGGGAGACCACACTGACAGACTTCCCATCTCTGAGTCGGAGGAAGCCATCAGGCTTTATCTGAGTAGGAGGGGCATTGAGTTAAGTGAACAGGTAGATGAGGTTCTGAGTAAGCTAAGGTGAAGGGCACGTGATTTTGTGACTGTTGGACTGCGCAGCAAACCCTCCTTGGACTTAAAGTCTTGCCCGCAACCTGTGTTTGACATTCTTAAACAGCACTTTGGTGACTCTGTGACCTCCTTTATGCCTCTAGCCGACTTTTATGATACAAAGCCTCACTCCACCGAGAATGCTGTCGATTACTGGATTCGGCTTAACAAAGCCATTGACAATGCAATAGAAGGACTAAAGAGACAGGGCAAGACTCTTGAAAACCCTTCTCGTGAAGTAACAGTCATGTTTATCACGCACTGCCCTGACACTGAACTGTCTCTAGTCTTTAGCTGCAAGCCGTTAGAGGAGTGGACAGCTGCTGATATTCAGGTGAGGCTGGATGAACTCCACCGCAGAAGGCGTCTCCAACAGCGTCAGTCCACATGTCCAGCTGACAACTTACAGTCTACCCAGCCTGCGAGAGTTCTGCAGAGTCATGCTCAGTCTGTTGAGAGCCCTCCTGCCGCACAAACAAATACATCTGGCAGAACATTATCACCTGAGGGTCAGTCACTTGATTATGTCATTGTTCTGCTAGAACGCTTATTGCAGCGGGAGGCCTCCCAGGCTTCGAGGCTACCAAGATCAAGAAATGGCGGCCGCACGAGATTTCAAGGTCCATGTAACATTTGTCAGGATGATAACCATGACACAATGTCCCACTGCAGGAGAGAACGCCTCTGTTTCTGCTGCCATGCTGCAGGACATCAAGCTGTAACATGTACTGCTGCTCCGGTCAGGGACACACCTGCTGCTCAACCTAGTGGTTCCAACCAGCAGGGAAACTAAATGGCCCACATGACCAGGGGACTAGTGGAGGGCCAAAAGACATGTCCCCAAAATATTTTGACGATGCTGACCTTGAGTCTATCTACTCACAATTCTGTGCTTCAACAGATGATGGCTCTAAGGTGATATTTCAAAACACACAGAGACTTTCTGCGACAGATAACCTTTTCCACACTGATGTGTTGATTCAGGATGTTGTGGAGCTGCGTGCCGTGTTGGATAGTGGTTCGATGGCCTGTTCTTTGAGCTCTCGTATGCTTCCTCTCCTTGAGCAGGCTAATGTTATCTCTTCTAAAATTGATCTCTCCCACATCTGTTACCCTTATTGGATGTGGCGGTTCAAAAACCAGACCTGTTGGCGTGTGTGAGCTTCAGATGACAATCTTTGACTGTAAAATCTCAGTACCCACACTTATTGTGGACGGTCAATGTGATGACCTCATTCTTGGCAGCAATGTCATAAAACACCTCATTCGCGTGCTGAAATATACTGGGAATTTCTGGGAGCAAGTGTCACTTTCAGACAAGACATCCGTGGAGGAGGAAAGTTTGCTGCAGCTGCTGGCCGCTGTGGAGACATGGAGAAATGGTGAGTGCCCTGACAAGGTTGGCGCTGTCAAACTCAAACATGCTGTGACCTTGGAGCCCATGACAGAACATTTAGTTTGGGGTCGCCTGCCAAGCCATGCATGTCTCTCTGCTGGCAGCGCAGTGGTTGTAGAGCCAAGTGAGTCGCGCACAGTGCCACGAACTATAGTAGTGGGGCGGGTTGTAACGCCATTATGGGGCGATGGGTGGGTCCCAGTGAGAGTCATTAACCCCGCTACTAAACCAGTAACCCTGAGACGCAATTGTATAATTGCAGACGTGTCCCCTTGTGTAGCACTAGAGGACTTTGACACTGACTACTTGTACGACAATAACCAACCCAATGATGTGAAATGCACAGTTACCAGGACGGTTGACCAGACTGACACAGGTAGTGAGAAAAGCTTGACAGTTGACTCAGAGTATGCTGCGCACAGACCTTACAGCTCGACACTCCATGATTTGGGACTGGGGGACATTGACATTGACTCAAGTAGTCTGTCTCCATTCTGGAGGACAAAGCTTGTTGATCTGTTGGCCAAGTATGAGTCCATCTTCTCCCGCAACAGTTTGGACTGTGGAAAAGCCAAAGACTTTGTCTATCGCATCCGGCTGAGTGACAACAAACCCTTCAGACTGCCATATCGTCGCTTGTCCCCATCTCATTATGAGAAGCTGAAGGTAGCTCTGAATGAAATGGAGGAACAAGACATCATAAGGAAGTCCACAAGTGAGTACGCCTCACCACTTGTCCTAGTCTGGAAAAAGAACGGTGACCTACAGCTCTGCACAGACTTTCGCTGGCTGAACGCACGCACCATCAGAGACGCACATCCCCTGCCTCACCAGGCTGATGCCTTGGCTGCTCTTGGAGGAAACGCTTTCTTTTCGACTATGGACTTAACCTCAGGCTACTACAATGTGGAAGTTCATGAGGAGGACAGGAAGTTCACGGCGTTTACCTCTCCTTTTGGACTGTACGAATATAACCGGCTCCCTCAGGGGCTGTGCAACAGCCCGGCCACGTTCATGAGGATGATGATGACTATCTTCGGTGATCAAAACTTCTTGAGCCTTCTCTGCTATCTAGACGACATCTTGGTATCTGCTCCCACTGAACAGCTGGCACTGCAGAGGCTGGAAATGGTGTTTGAGAGGTTACAGACGCACAACTTGAAGCTTGCTAATAAAAAGTGCCACTTCATGAGACCATCTGTGAAATTCCTGGGACACATCGTTCAGAGAAATGGCATTTCTACTGACCCTGACAAAGTCACAGCCATTGTTGGCCTGGGGGAGAAAGATTTGATGGAGGAGGGCACCGACATACCTTCTCCTTCCAAGATCAGATCCTTCCTTGGTATGGTTGGATTTTATCAACAGTTCTTTGAGGGATACTCGCGCATTAGCAAACCTCTGTTTGCACTGACATCTGGGGTGAAGAGGCCGCGAAATACAAAGGACAAAAAGCGCCCACCTGTCTCTAGGAAGCTCTCTTCTGCTGATTGGACCCTGGAATGCAGTGAAGCTTTCAGGAAGCTGAAGCAGGCTATGTTGGAGAATGCCACCCTTGCTCATCCTAACTTCAGTAAGCCTTTCCTGCTGTCGATTGATGCCTCCTCCAACGGCCTTGGAGCTGTTTTGTCGCAGTTGGCTGAGGGTGATGATGTTGCACGAGCTGTCGCGTTTGCCAGTAAGTCGCTCAACTATGCCCAGTCCCGCTATCCAGCACACAGGCTGGAGTTTCTCGCGCTCAGGTGGGCTGTTTGTGACAAATTCAGTCACTGGCTGAGGGGACAGCCATTTACCATCTGGACTGACAACAACCCCTTAACGCATATCCTCACTAAGCCAAAGCTCGATGCTTGTGAGCAGAGATGGGTGTCAAAGTTGGCCCCATTCAACTTTGAGATCAAATACATACCTGGCCCTAAAAATGTGGTGGCAGACGCCCTCAGCCGTGAGCCATTTGTGCAGCCAAGTGTGCTTCATCGCCTTACGAAGGTCCCTTATGGTGCACTCTTGGAGGAGGCAAGTGCCTTACATTCTGACTGTGTTCAGGACGCTTTCCGTCTGTCCTGTGACCCAGTGCGCCGGCTGCAGCTGCTCCAACCCCTCACTGTGGCCTCTGAAAACACTGTGGTGGTGCCCAGTGGTCAAACTATCTCTGCCCAGTCAGTGGCTGCTGTCCTTGAACAGTCTTTCGATCAAGAGTGTCCACCTCCTCATGCTTTCCTCTTGCCTCAGCTCACCCAGTCTGTTCAACCACCAGAGCTGGCTGATTTCCCCTCTCTTCCGAGAGATGAGCTAATTGCTAAGCAGCGTGATGACCCCTGCCTGGGTCGTGTGCTTCACTTTGTGGGACGGCAGCGGAGACCATCAAGACGAGAACGTCCACACGAACCTGCCGATGCTCTGCGACTCCTCAGACACTGGGACAGACTCATCGTCAGGTCGGGTGTGCTATATCGCACTTCCAAATATGTGGTAACAAAGAAAATGACTTACCAGTACATTGTACCCTCTGCTGTTAAGGAGAAAGTTCTCAAAGGAGTTCATGACGAGGCAGGTCACCAGGGGCAGAGAAGGACGCTCTACCTGGCCCGACAGCGGTTCTATTGGCATGGGATGGAAGGGGATGTCAAGGACTATGTGCGGCGTTGCCATCGTGTGTTCAGCAAGTCCCCTGAACCTGAGACCAGAGCGCCACTCGAGAGTGTCAAGTCCTCCAGGCCTCTTGAGTTGGTTTGCATTGATTTCTGGTCAGCTGAAGATTCCTCCAACAAGTCCCTAGATGTGCTTGTCGTGACTGATCATTTTACAAAGCTTGCACAAGCTTATCTCTGTCCCAACCAGTCAGCTAAGGCTGTCGCTGAGCAGCTCTGGAACAATTTATTTTGTGTATATGGCTTTCCTGAGCGTGTGCATTCTGATCAGGGGGCGAACTTTGAGAGCAATCTGATCGCTGAAATGCTCAAAGTTGCTGGTGTGGAGAAATCTCACACGACTCCTTACCACCCCATGGGTAACGGAGTGGTTGAAAGGTTCACTCGCACCCTTGGAAATATGATCAGAGCCCTTCCACCGAAGGCCAAGCAGCGGTGGCCCCAGCTCTTAAAATCTCTCACCTTCTCCTATAATGCCACTGTACACGAGACTACAGGCTTTGCCCCTTTTCAACTCATGTTTGGCAGAACACCCAGGTTGCCTGTGGACATGATGTTCCAGTCTGTGCTGTTGGATGATCAGGTGGTGGACTATGATGATTATGTCCAGTGTCTCAGGCGTGACTTGGTGGATGCTATCAGGATAGCTCAGACCTCAGCCACTAAACAGCAAGAGAGGCAAACCGACCTTTACAACCGCAAGCTGAGAGGTGCACCAGTGGATGTTGGAGACAGGGTCTTGTTGGCTAACAAGGGTGAGAGAGGCAGGAGGAAACTTGCTGATCGCTGGGAGAACCAAATCTACACTGTTGTGGAGAAACAGGAGAGCACTCATACCTTCAGACTCAGGAACTGTGCTACAGACCAGGAGAAAGTGGTCCACAGGAATCTCATCATGCCTGTGAATTTTCTACCTGTTCCGACTGAACCTGAGGACCCTGGTTCTTTTGTCAGTGACCTGACTGATGTGGATGGATCTGCACTGGATGTGGACATTGAGAGACCGTCTATACCGCCTGACAGTGTACAGGACAGGACTGTCACGTGGGTGTCCCAGCTCCCAGTTTCCACTGGAGATCAAATGACAGCTGTGGCAGATGTAGCTGCCATGGATGACTCAGTGGAGCCTGCAGATGAACCTGACCAGTCCGGTCTGTGTGATCTGACTGAACCCCATTCCGCTATCACCATGCCTCCAGATAATGTGCTGCCTTCTTATGCTGGTTCTGTTGTCACAACAGGGGCAGTGCGTAACCTTATCAGTGATAGGACACTCGATGTGAGAACAAGGTGTGGTAGAGCTATTAGGCCAGTTGTTAGGCTTATTCAAAATATGCACCAGAAAGTTCTTGCTGGTCGCTAAATGGTTTTGCTGTGCGATGTTTTTGAGAAATGGTGTACGTGTTTGATTTCAGGTATTTTGATGGGGGGGTCTGATTTTTGTTTTATTTCCTTCTGTCAGAACAGGGACATCTGTGTGGGACTAATGATACAGTATGTATTCAAGTGATGTCTATTGGTACTGTTTAATTTGATTTGTGAGTGACTTAACATGTAGATGGGCATGTTTTCCTATGGGTGTCGAAAGGCTTTGCTAACCTTTCCCATTCTAATTCTTCAGGAATAGTCTTGTGACTGGTATACTCAGAATCAGTGATCTTAGAAGCACTGTGCATTTGAACAGGAGGAACATTTTTTTCTTAGTGGGTTTTTTGGTACCTGGTGTGTTTTTGTTTCATATTGTCTCACAGTCTACTCTATTTTTGTGTGTGTTTCTTTTGGTTGAGCTTGAAGGAGCAAGTTGAGATCAGTAGGGGGGAATGTAACAGAGGTAATGTATGATCTCAATTGCTTACTGTCTTACTACTCTTCTTATTTTAATGTCATTTTATTTTAATGTCATCTTATCTAATTTATTATATTTACACATTATGTAATGTGACTCTTTATTTTGCAAATTGTACTATTCTAAGTTTAGTACTGTAATTTCCTATTTTTTTATGGTCACTGAACGTCACATGTCCCAGCAGACTTCCAGGCTGTAGCCCATATGTGTAGTCAGTCTGCTATCTTCCATGTGACGGTAAGTTGTGCTCTCTGGCGCCCCGTGAATTAGCTTTCAGCTAACTTATTAGCAGGCTAGCTGTGTTGCTGAAGGCTTAAAGAAGACACATTTATGTTAAGTTTTGTTTTATTTCTGTGCAGGTTTAGAATGTATAGAGAAGGCTGATTGAAGACTCTTTATGACTGTTTTTACCAGGTATTGTGTGTTTTTTTATCGTGTGATTAATATGTTAGTCAGTCTGCTATCTTCCATGTGACGGTTTAGAATGTATAGAGAAGGCTGATTGAAGACTCTTTATGACTGTTTTTACCAGAATAAACCCTGTTTGAGCCAGAAGAAAGACTGGGTGTCATCTTTTGGGGAAAACACAACGCAAAGGAGTACTACATCGCTACATATGTATGCAGCTAAATTAGGGCCAAAGGTTTTGTATTTGGGAAAAATAAACTTTGAAATGGTATTTTTTTTAAATGCACCAGGGTTTATGGTTTTCTGAAGGGTGACAGACATTAAAGAGATGAGACTTGCTCAATATTTATTTTTCAGACTTTTTTCAGATATTAGTCGTTTCTATAGCCGATGACAAGATTTGGATCAAAATTTTAAAATTTTCACCAATTTATACTCGGCTTGTGAGAAATATTATGTTGTGAATTCATTGTAAGCATTCCATAAGGTGGTACATTATGCCCATGCTTTGATCGTGAGATTCTAAGAAACTTAGCTTACTTGTCTCTTACTTGGCACAACAAAAACTACAGAAACTATGCAATTCAACTTTACCATAAAACCTTCCACACAAAATGAGTTTTGTCACTGTTGCACATAATTGCTGGTGGCCTGACCACAAGATGCAGAGATGGTAGGCAAAGGGCAGAAAATAAGGTATTTCAATTAAGAATAGTCAGGTAAATATCCAAAGGCACACCATTAACATTTGTTCCGAAGCTGTCATGAGCGATCATGACAATTTTAACAATACAGAAAAAAAGCCTATACATGATAACTCTAGAATACTTAGTGTATAAAAATTGAAATAAAACAAAAATAATAACTACAAAAAGGCCTGCTACCTGCGCCATGGACCTCTGGCCAGGGGGTCGCTGGAAGCTACCATACTTAGAAGATGGTGCCGAGTGTCTTAATCCGTTTTAAGTGTAACAGTACAAAATAAGCCACAGAGCTAGCCTAAAACAGTACCATGTTTACATAAAAAAAGCTAATACTTAGCATGTGTGCTAACGATAGCATGATAACAGTCAGCATGTTTCATATACCAAGTTATATGACTCAAAGGTGTATGGCTGCGGAAATAGAAAAAAAAGTGTAAATGGGGGTTCGTTGGCCGGTTCGTCTCGTATTAGACAAAAGGTGCGTACCCATTCAATTGGCCTATTTTTTTTTTGTTCGTGAATAGCGTTGCCATGGTAACACGAAATGTTCCCAATTTAGATGTCCTCCATTGGCGCAAACAAGACCTTTCTGACGGCATAACATATGTGGGGGTTAGTTGGCCGTAAGAGAAACATGCGGAACAAGAATAACAATAAAGTTTGAAGTATAAGTAATAATAATATGGGCTGCTTGCATTGCAGCAGACCCATAATAAGTACAATATATGTATATGAATGCAGTGCACTACTCTTCCTGGTGTGTGTATACCAAAACTTGGCTACTTCAGAAAACAATGGACCAGAAAAGTGCATCCTAATGTTGCCACAATTATTTTGACTGTGGCTCATTTTGTGGGGTGTTTTAGTCGATGTGACTCCAGTTTAATCAGACGGCACACATATTATGAAGGCAGCGTAGGCAATTTGCATTCAAAAAGACTCCCAAACGAATTGGTTCTTGTCGTTCACCACAAAAAGCCATTCAAAAGACTCGACTCATTCACAAACCTCCCATCTCTAAACAATATATTCAAAATAAAAATAAGTGCACATATAATATAGTTATTGTAATTATTTTTATTTAATATATTTGGATATTTCAGCTTCTGTTTTTTTTCCGACTCAATTCTATTTTTTTAAAGTTATAATTTTTTTTAAAGTTTCAGATACTTTGCAAATTCAGACTTTTGGCGCTAAGGGCGGGGCATCAACCTAAAGGCGTGTGGAATTATGACAGACTGCTGAGCAAAAAGGGTCGAGGACAGCCAAATAAAGTTGGGAAAAAGGAACGGTCAGCAAAACGTAATGACACAAAACGACGTATTGATGCCAAAAGTGGGGCTTTCTTACAGAATATTATTTTTTACAATTAAGTATTTGCAGCCATGGTCTGGTGGTTGGGGGCCTTCAGTGTAGTCTACATAAAGTGTAGAGTTGAATTGATTTATGTCCAACACTCCCTGAAGGCAACATGGTATAGGACATCCGTTTATCTCGGCTTTCTGTTATGATTCCACGCACCTCACAGTTGATTTCGAAAGGTGGTCCAAAAGTCTGAATCTGAAAAAAAAGATTTGAATCTGAAAAAAAGTGAAAAAACAAGATTTTACAAAAAAAACCTAAAACCTCAAATATCAAAATATATGAAAAAATTACTAAAGTGAATCATTATATTTAACCTGAAAAAAAGTGGGCACTTGTTTAAATTTTGAATACACTGAACGTGGGTGGAGTGAACGAGTTGAGTCTTTTCAACAGCTCTTTGAAATGAATGACGAGAACCAATTTGCAATTGGGAATCGTTTGTTTCGGAAAGACCTGGGCAAAATTTGGCCAGATGTTTCCAAATAAATTTTTTTAACCTTTAACATCAAAACTGTGGCCACCATTATGATGAGTGCTGTTTTCAAATTGCCGTAAGTCTTATACTATAGAAAGCATTCCAATGGTTGGAATCTGCGCTTTTGGGTGATATACTGATATACAGGTTGTTATGGTTATCTGCGTCACAGCAGCTCCAGGCAGACGAGGCAACAAGCAGAGTGGACGGGGTTTGTTTACAGAGCAGCCAGCGACCGGCCCGTGACACGAGTGTCAGGAACAGGAAGCAAAGTTTTACAACAAAGTTCTGCAGAAAAGTGATACTATATCAGACTGTAGGTGTTTATTGCCATTTGCGTTCATATTTCGCTGTGTTTGTTGCATTTTTGTTGCGTTGTGCTTGATTGTAAAAGATGTCGATGAAGGAGGTGGTCTGAGAAGTAAAAGAGGAGCGACGTTCATGTGCTGTTAGTATTCAGTGTTTTATTGTTCATAGTTAATATTGTAAATCCCACATTGTTTAGTTTCATGTACATTATGAGTGTGTCATTTAGTAAAAAAAATACATTTTAGGTGGTCTGTCTGTGTTTGACACATTTTTTTCTTTCAATGTGGCACCCGAGTCAAAATAATTGCCCAGTTCTGGTTTAGGAGCTGTTTTTAAAGCCAAATGTTCAACGCTGCCTTTATGTGCACGCCACCTGACTGGACTGGAGTCACACTCTCTCAAAAAACCCCAAAATGAGCCACGGTCAAAAGAAACATAGCAACATTTGGATGCACTTTTCTGGTTGATTGTTTTGTTAGGTAGATAAGTTTAAGATCAAATGGGAAACAAATAATATTGTACATACTGTACGTATATACAAACGAACACACAAATGTACATACATACATACGTACTGTACATACAATACTGTACATAGATACATACTAACATACATACAAACATACATACAAACACACATACAAACATACATACAAACATACATACAAACATACAAACGTACATTCACACGCACATTAACTGTTCATACATACATATACATATACATACATACGTGCCAGAACGTAGTCTCCTGTTCAGTACAGTAAGCCGTACCGACTAGCTCTATGCTTTCTCTCTCTCTCTCTTGTTCTTTCCACGTCAAGTTCATTGTGTCCTGTGTCGTGTTGTTCCCGCAGCATTCCTCCGTCCCCTGATTGCGAGCTGTGTTTCTCGTCTCCCCGTGTTCCCCTCTGGTTCCCTGGCTGCCCCTTTTGGATCCCCACCTCCCGCCTGGACACGGACCTTTGACGCCTCTCTCCTGCCCTTGACATCACGACTGTCTCTGGACCTTCGAGCCGGCCCTGCCCCTCTCAAATCAAAATATATGAAGGTGAACAATTATTTTTCCAAAGAATTACCAGAGTAAATCATAAATATATTAAACCTGGGGAACAACTGTGTGCAGTTTTTAAAACTCAACAACAATACTAGACTTTTCAGTTTCAAAGTTTATTTTTTCATGTACACATAATTTAGCACCATACATTTGCTGCCAACTTAAACACATCGCATTGGAAAATATGTCGCATTTATTGGATGAAGAGATGTAAACATTACATTCTATATATAATATTTCCTGTGGGTAAAAAACTCATATCAAAGCACAAGTTTGGATTCCACAGAAGATTTTAAACCAGTCTGCTGACATTTCAGAGCTTACACCACGTGTCACAGTATTGATTTTAATCATCTCAATCCAACTTCCAGCACTGCTCTGGTCGCTGCTAATCTGTTGTGTTTATAATATTTGCTGACGTTGTTTTCTTCGTTTGTCTTTTTTTACCTTCCTTCTATTTCACCGTGACACAGGTGCATCCACGGTTGAAATGGTTGCCATCATTATCTGCAGTTGGAGGTGTAATTCAACAAAATGCATATGCAAGACTCAACGGCGACAACGTACTGTTTGTTTCTTCCACATGCTTTTAGTGCTCTCCTCAGTGCTTGCTGGTATATTAAAAACTCATATCAGTGTGATGCACTGCAGTTCTACAATGCAGATCACAATGTTACATATTCATGGATACCGTGGACAGCGTCAATTGGAGCCTATCCCAGCTGCATTCGGGCGGAACGCAGGGTAAGTCAAGTCGCCAGCTCATAGCAGGGCCAACACGGATAGAAAGACAAGGATTCACACTTTAAGGTCAATATTTTTATGCAGCTCTTGTAATAGATTGTATAAGATTGTACAAATCTGCCAAATGTCGTGGGTATTATAGCACACACATAAGGCTACCTTCCTTCTATTTCACCGTGACACAGGTGCATCCACGGTTGAAATGGTTGCCATCATTATCTGCAGTTGGAGGTGTAATTCAACAAAATGCATATGCAAGACTCAACGGCGACAACGTACTGTTTGTTTCTTCCACATGCTTTTAGTGCTCTCCTCAGTGCTTGCTGGTATATTAAAAACTCATATCAGTGTGATGCACTGCAGTTCTACAATGCAGATCACAATGTTACATATTCATGGATACCGTGGACAGCGTCAATTGGAGCCTATCCCAGCTGCATTCGGGCGGAACGCAGGGTAAGTCAAGTCGCCAGCTCATAGCAGGGCCAACACGGATAGAAAGACAAGGATTCACACTTTAAGGTCAATATTTTTATGCAGCTCTTGTAATAGATTGTATAAGATTGTACAAATCTGCCAAATGTCGTGGGTATTATAGCACACACATAAGGCCACAGGCAGTGTTTGCATCGCCTGCAGTGTAAGCAGGTTTAATGAATAATGAATTGTATGCTATTGTACAGGGTGTCCATAGTGGAGCCTAGGGGGCATTTGTGGCCCGTAGCTAATTTTTTTAATGGCCCGCGGCACATTATGAGAGACAAGAACGCACATATTTTTTTTTTCTTTTAAAGATTATTAAAAAAAACACTGGCAGCACGGTGGATCATGGGTTAGTGCATGTGCCTCACAATACGAAGGTCCTGGGTTCGATCTCCGGGCTGGGGGTCTTTCTGTGTGGAGTTTGCATGTTCTCCCTGTGACTGCGTGGGTTCCTTCCGGGTACTCCGGCTTCCTCCTACCTCCAAAGACATGCACCTGGGGATAGGTTGATTGGCAACACTAAATTGGCCCTAGTGTGTGAATGTGAGTATGAATGTTGACTGTCTATCTGTGTTGGCCCTGCGATGAGGTGGCGACTTGTCCGGGGTGTACCCCGCCTTACGCCCGCATGCAGCTGAGATAGGCTCCAGCACCCCTCGCGACCCCGAAAGGGACAAGCAGTTGAAAATGGATGGATGGATGAATAAAAAAACACTTACAAAATGTGGTAAATAGGAGTCACCGTTGTAGCCTTCAAAGCCTCTAAAACAACTTCAAAACTTTCTATCAATGTTTTATATACACACTGCAAGTCAATATATAATGTAGCAACAGACACGTTCATAACAATATGTAATATGTTCAATATTCATCGTATTTTGATAATTTTATGCACAGCCGGAAGTAATTGTTCTGCGCATTTATTTCCGACTTCCTGCAACAAATATGTTCCTACTCCCGGAATAAAACGTGAGTGTGGGTTCTAATCATGGCAGACTTGGTAATAGAAAACGAAGACGACAATTTTTGGACAAATGAGGATTCACAACCTTATCTTTTTTAAACTAAATATACAGAGGATGAACTTCTACTTATAGAAGCGAGCACTAAGAAAAAGCTGAAACGTTGGAGCAGACGGAAGCCGAGAGAGTGTGACATGGTCACGCAACAAATCTGGAACTTTTGAGCCAAGCGATGCAAAATGACACAGCAAGCTCGACGGCGTATGCACTGTAGTGTACGGTGATGTGCTGCATGTATCATGAACAGTATTATAGTGCCCAAATCAACTGGAAACATCCCTGGGCAGCCTTACCAAACAGACAACTGTCACTATAATACTGTTCATGTTACATCCAACACATCACCGTACACTACAGCAGTGGTTCTCAACCTTTTTTCAGTGATGTACCCCCTGTGAATTTTTTATTATTCAAGTACCCCCTAATCAGAGCAAAGTATTTTTGGTTGAAAAAAAGAGATACAGAAGTAAAATACAGCACTATGTCATCAGTTTCTGATTTATTAAATTGTATAACAGTGCAAAATATTGCTCATTTGTTGTGCTTTCTTGAACTATTTGGAAAAAAAGTTATAAAAAAAACTAAAAACTTGTTGAAAAATAAACAAGTGATTTAATTATAAATAAAGATTTCTACACATAGAAGTAATCATCAACTTAATGTGCCCTCTTTGGGGATTGTAATAGAGATCCATCTGGATTCATGAACTTAATTCTAAACATTTCTTCACAAAAAAAGAAATCTTTAACATCAATATTTATGGAACATGTCCACAAAAAATCTAGCTGTCAACACTGAATATTGCATTGTTGCATTTCTTTTCACAGTTCTTTTTGACAAGACATTTAAAAAAAATCTCACGTACCCTTTGGCATGCCTTGAAGTACCCCCAGGGGTACGCGTACCCCCATTTGAGAACCACTGCACTACAGTACATACGCTGTCGAGCCAGCTGTGTACAAACAAAACATGAAATGTGGGCTAATACTTTACAGATACTGTAATATGATTGTCCATGTTTTTCAGTCAGTACAGATTGGTGTCGTGTAGCATTGTGGTGTGCATTACAAACTCAAACGCGTTTCAAGCTAACTACAGAAGCGATAAGTTAGCTTATACGGCTAATACGGTAGCACTCTGATGTGTTAGTACGCTAGTGTGAATGTTTATATTCAACTTGGAGGAAGCAAACCATCGGGTCGGAGTAAATAATGTTTGAGAAAGCCTTAGATGGACATTCGCATGTGGATTGGAATTGGCTCTCTCCTGAGAAGAAGCAATAAAACCAGGCTTCGGAATGCCAGAGTTATAGCTCTATTCTGGCGGAGATATTCCATGTTTACCTTAAATGTCAAGCCTATAAGTTATGCTATACATCTGTTGTTTTCCAGACACTTACACACGAACATCTCCTTAAATGGTCAGGTGGTGCTGTTTGGACTTAGTACCCACCCAGACTGAGGAGAAGGAATATATAAACTGATGGTTTGGCTTCTCCAGTTAGGAGTCCTCCATATTTGACCTGACCTCCTCCCAGGAACTGCAGTCCTGTATAAATGACGCTCGCTTGCAATGAAGCAACTTTTGGTTCAGCAAAGCATCTCTGACGTCTCTTTTGAGCCAACTACCCAGCCGCGTATTCCCTCGACCCGGGTGGGGAAGACAAGACCAGAAATACGCTTCACGAGAAAGAAAGTTCCTCAGTGTTCGCTATTACAATAACAATGTCGCTACAATTTGGTTATTATACAGTTTACAGAACGTAAATTTAGTGTTGTTGGCGGTTTTTGAATGCATTTTTAAAGTGATTTAGAGGTAGAATTGATTGCTACCATTAGCTGCATTGCTAGCCACCAAGAACGAGTCGATTTCTATATGTTAGACTGCCAAAGAAAACAAAAAACCTTTTGTCTTCTTCTCTCTCATAATGATTGTGAATGATTGGCAAAATTCCAAAAAAGGGCTATTCCCCTTTAAGAGCAGTGTTGGTTACCTAGTTAATAGCTTGGCCTTTTAGT
This sequence comes from Entelurus aequoreus, assembly GCF_033978785.1. Lineage (NCBI taxonomy): Eukaryota > Metazoa > Chordata > Actinopteri > Syngnathiformes > Syngnathidae > Entelurus > Entelurus aequoreus. The sequence continues at coordinate 36,838,912 of NC_084733.1, forward strand.
TTGGTGGGTAGCACGCTCCTCTCTCATGCTGGACGACCCAAGTTCGAGTCCAAGGCGTAACAGAAAAGCAGGGACTAAGCGAGGCGGGTTACACGTGGACAATAACAAGATGGCCGTTATGACAGAGATGCGAAGAATCCTTCTTGGAGTGCGTAAAGGCATAGCAGAGGAGGCGAGGAAAGTGCGTTAGATCCCAGGGGGATTACTTTGAAGGGGAAAACATGTAGTTTGGATATGATACGTACTTTCTGTCAGACTTTGTGGTTCATCATTTCAGCTCTTTTGATTGACTTTGACTTCCATATTCAGTGTTAATAATCTAGTCAAATTTTGATGCAGCTCACAGTTTAATGCACAGTGGGAGAGTGTTGTCACCTCACACTATGACTGCTCTGGTTTGAACTTGCCAACCATCTGTGTTCTTTCACTGTGCCTCAATGGCTTTTATCTGGATCCCCCGACTTGCCAAAGACAAAAATCATGCTGCGGAGCGTAAAAGAGATTTGAAAACATCCACAGGGTGATAGAGACTTGGGATATGGGTTGTGAATTCTTTAAAATATGTCTTAGTCCTGGCTGAGCTCGTTATCTAAATTTCAGTCACGACATAAAAAAAAGTACTTGAATAGCTAATGCAGAAAATATTATCATTAAAATAGTTGTATACATTGAGATTAGAGTTACTGATAGGAGGCAAATGGGCAACAATGTCCAGATGCTCCAAACATTAGAAATGATCCGAACCCAAACAAACACAAACACCATCAAACACATGCAACGGGAATATATGAATAAATATGCATAAATGAGAAATGCTGCAAGTTTAATGGACCTTTCTCAAATTCACACTTCATCAAGTTTCTCAATTTAAAAAATGTGTGTACTTGAGGCATTCAAAATCACTTTAAAATACAGACAATCACTGAAATTAAATGCCTCAGGATATTGTATTTTTCGAACTAAGGCGTATTATAAAATCCTTTGATTTTTTTCAAAAATCAACAGTGTGCCTGTTAGAATAATTATGTATAAGTTATCACACAACTCTTATGCTTAAAGGCCGTTGTTATAGTTATTATCAATTGTGCTGAAGTTGTACTTTTCTATCTGTGCAAAGGCACACTACTTGTAATCTTCCATTGGGAGTTGTCTCGCATCAGCAGTTTGTTTCCAGGCCCTGCCTGCTGACAGCCAAGGACGGACATCGAGTACCTCAACGCAGACAAAACAGAGACAGGGCGAAATCACGAGTGTCAGCACATTTCCATTCTGAATAATCACGTATTGTGGACACTGGGGCTGCTTGCATTACCCCTCCCTTCAGTAGCAGTCAGTGATGTTAACTAGGGAACTCCCGAATAAATAGAGGAGCACATGGAACTGTACCTTAGAGCGTAGGGTGAAACTGTAACTGAGTGTACAGTCCCAATACGTTTCTCCTCATGAGCCAAATTGAACTCTGACTCTGCCTGATTCCTTCTTCTTGTCTTGTGCAATAGATAGTTCGGTGTTTGAACCTGGCAGCGCCTTATAACCCGGTGCGCCTTGTGTACTTATTAATTCTGGTTGTGTTTGTTGACCTCTAACCAATTTTATAAATACAGTTGATTTTATATAGTACATGGTGTAATGATAAGTGTGACCAGATGGAAGTCACACATAAGACATAAGTGTAGAGTGCAGGTTGACGCCTGTTTAATAAATGACGCTAGAAAGTCTCGGTAAGCAGGCAAGACCAACATTTTTATGTTTCATTGAGAATATAGAACATTACACACAGCGCTCCAAAATCTGTTAAAATGTTTTAGTACAACCTTGGTAAGCTACGAAGCCGCACTGCTTGATGAATTGTCGGAGCATTACGTCTATCAGAGTCAGATGTACTGTACTTCAACATATTGGTATTATTATGGTGTCTGTAAAAGGACACCAAAATAGCACATATTACTTTAGGAGACAAATTATTTGGTGTTTTTTGTTTCAATCAATCAAAGTTTATTTATATAGCCCTAAATCATAAGTGTCTCAAAGGGCTGCACAAGCCACAACGACCTACTATGCAAAACCAACTTTTCTTACCTATTAGTACCTGCTGTTGTGTATTTGGGAAATGTAAAAGTCCACAAAATGTGTGCGCCTCCGCCATTGTAGTCCTCGCCACATTCAATATATTCCTTCTTTTTCTCTATCTTCTTGTTGTGGGGCATTCTGTTGCCTTTTTTGAATACAGAGCAACGTACAATTGTAACTTATATATTTAAGTAAACTCGCTATGGAAGCGCTAAAATCTACAACAAACGATGACGGGTAGAAGACGCTGTCAAAATGGAGCCAAGTAAATAAGACCGTTCACAAAACGGCGCACCCTTAATAAAGACGGTGAGAAAGCGGCTTGAAAACATAATTTATGCAAAATGTTGACCAAAGAACCTACATCACATATTATGTAGAACACAAAGAAGTGTTTTAAATGTGAGGAAAAAAAGATAAATGACCCCTCTAGTGCGCCTTATAATTTGGTGCGCCTTGTGTATGAAAATAGACTCGTTAATTGACAGTGCGCCTTGTAATTCGGTGTGCTTTAGGAGCCGAAAAGTAATTCAAAACCCCCAACTAGAATTTGAGATGCACATCTAAAGAGAGGCTCAAAAGTAGCAAAAAGTAATCACTATTGTTTAAAACTAAAAGTACATTTCATACCCATTCAAGCAGCTCAGACGCATGCTATGTTTTTTTTTAGATGTTTCCTATTGTGTAACAGCTCGGGCTCAAGCTTTGCCCACTACAATCAAAACCAACACATCTCTGTACAACCAGGCCTTGAAAATAAAGGATAAAACACCCATCTGCTGGCATCACTGTCAAATATTGGAAAAACATTACTGTCTTTCAAAAAAACAAAAGTAGACTGAGTTGTATTTATATAACTGGTAACATTCAAAATCTACTTAAAGTTTCCTTAGAGTCCAGATGACCAAAATTGTTCTTACATTTATGTATTTTTTGCTCCTGAAAATAAATCTGGCAGTCATTTCCCATAATGTCAATTAGTTTTTGAGTAATGAGTAGATAACTAACTGTACTTGGAACGCCTCCTTTCCATCGCCAGACTCGATATGCCGCCCCCTCTTGTTGTGACGTTGCCTACACAACCGCAGCCTATTTTCCCACAGAGTGGCAGTGTTGATAAAGAAATACGTAACTATTTTTCGATCACTTAATTGCATGTTTTTGTTACCCTGGTCCATAATTACTTCAGAGAGGAAACGGTTAACATTATTGAGCAAAAAAAGTAAAATAATCTGGAAATAGACCATGTTATTGAATTTGATTACTAGTTTGGACAAACATGGCTTCTTTGATTCAAATTCTGATTCTGAGATTTTCATTCGGATTCCCCTAACGACCACTGACTTTAACCACGGACTTCAACCATATTGTTTTCAGCCTGAAACCGAGGAGGTGTAGGCAAATCCTGACTGGGCCCCGGCTGTGGGTGGTGTACTCTTTCAGCATTTCTTCAAACATATTGAGGGAAATATCAGTAGAAGAGGACGCAAAATAGAACACAAGCGGCTTGATTTATTTTTCTCTCATTTTTGAGCGCCGGGTCTGCTCTTCTTTCTCTACTTTTCTGTAGGTTCTGACTCAGTCTATCCCCATCCAGGGTGCTCCTGATTTTCGGGATCGCATTTGGTTTGAGTCTTTTATTATTTTTACATCCAAGCTCCAATCAAAACCCTCCTTCTTTGAAGTCCAAATCTTTAAAATGATTGCTGCAAATTACACTCCTCCCACTTGGTTAGTTCCATTTTGCGGAGTCAATATGACTGGAGAGGTCAATCAATCAATCAATCAATCAATCAATCAATCAAAGTTTACTTATATAGCCCTTAATCACAAATGTCTCAAAAGGCTGCACAAACCACAAGTAAGGTCCATATTTAATATTAATAAAAATAATAATGGATTAGATTTATATACTGCTTTTTTATTAAACACTCAAAGCACTATACAGAGAAGTGACAACCCATCATTCATTTACTCCACATTCACACGTTGATGGCGGTAAGCTACATTTGTAGCCACAGCTGCCCTGGGGTAGACTAACGGAAGCCTGGCTACCAATTTGCGCCTACGGCCCCTCCGACCACCGCCAAACATTCAGTCACTTTCATACAACGGTGTGAGCGGCACTAGGAGCAAGGGTTAAGGGTCATGCCCAAAGACTTGGATGGCAGAAGCGGGGATCGAACCTGTAACCCCTTAATTTGTTGGCCAACCGCTCTACCAACCACACCCCTTCTTTAGTTGTATCGCTACAACCTACAACATTTGATAATTCTTTCAAATTCTGCACAAAATAAACATGATTCGGGATGAAGAGGCTGTCAAAACACAAATATAAAATTGCCTTCAGCCTGATGTCAGCAGGATGATGCAGGTCAGCCCACATTTTGGAGCAATGTTATACCTGTTAAAAAACAAACCTAAAATCACTACAAACCTCAAATCACTACTGCCCACATTTTGGAGCAATGTTATACTTGTTAGAAAACAAACCTAAAATCACTACAAACCTCAAGTCACTACTGCCCACATTTTGGAGCAATGTTATACTTGTTAGAAAACAAACCTAAAATCATTACTGTGTTTATTTAGGTGGAAATTTTACCTGTAGACATAATTTTTAGGTCTAGAACTATAAAACAAATTGCCAACGTTGTCAGAATTAGAACAGCCCTTTTAAGCAGATCTTCCCTTAGGTCAGGGGTGTCCAAAGTGCGGCCCGGGGGCCATTTGCGGCCCGCTGGTCATTTTTTAACGGCCCCACGGCACATTTTAAAAATACGATGAAAAAAAAAATAAAAAACATAAAAAGTGGTATAAAAGAGCAAACAGGTGAAATGTAACAAGAAAATGTTGCATTATTTACTCTAATAACACAAAGCTGCCATGCAGGCTGTTTCTTTCTATAAAAAATAATAATGAATCAAAATCAATGTCATTATGAATTATTGACCTATTCAAGGCTCCATTTACTTCACATTAAATATTCCACAAAAACAAAGTTTTTTAAAGAAGTGCCTAAAACGAACAAACAAAAAACATAAACAACAAAAGAACTTATAATTGACGGATAGATCTGAAGTTGATCTTGAGACTATTGTGGTAAAAGTTAAAAAAAAATGTTGGATTTATTTTTTTAAACTTTACTGAGCAGTACCCTTTTGGATCCCCAATAATTTTAGTTGGACTTTTTTTTTTTTTTTTAAGTGTCATTGCTCAAAAAAATAATGAATTAAAATCAATGTTGTTATGAGTTATTGACCTTTTTAAGACTCCAATTATTTTATAATCTCAAATATTCCACTTTAAAATTTTATTGGGGGAAAATATTGCATATTTTGTGTTTTTTTTCCATAAAAAAACACGGTTTTCCTTGACAAAAATGGCATACAACTTAAATCTTTAAAAGCGTTATATTGACAGATAGACCTAATGTTGATCTAGAGATTTAAACCTTGAATAATAATAATAATAATAATAATAATAATAATAATAATAATAATAATAATAAAACTAAATAATTACACTTTTCTAATATTTTTTTTGACCAAAACCTTTTGGGGTCCCCGGGATCAAGTCTGAGTGGAGGCCTAAATGTATCTTTTTTATACATACAGTATATTGTATTGGTTTTTAAAATAAAAAATATCAAAATGGCCCCCGCTTGCTTTGATTTTTCAGTGTGCGGCACTCAGTGGAAAAAGTTTGGACATCCCTGCCTTAGGTAGTACAGCCATCATTGTAATGCTATTTTGTTGGTAATTTGTCATTAAATAGGAGCATAATGTCTGAAATGACTTACCTTTGTTGTGAAGGCATTTGCAGTGTACAAAGTACAAAACAACATAACAACAAACAACCAACATACCAAGAAAATATGACAATAACATAATGATTTGTTTAAACATAATGTTTTGACAAATTGCATGTTTTATTGTGCATAAACCTTAGACTTATTTAAAATAGCTCTAGAGCAGAGATATTAAATTAAACTGTTTTGGAGACCACATTTCCAGAAAGCTATAGACTTCTCCTTCTTTAGTAGTCCTATTTTGTATATTCTAGAGAATGCAGTTGACAATTAATTTTGGTCTATTTGGTGTATTTCTGCTGTTTTAAGGACCTTCTGCCAAAAAGGTAGTCAAAGACCATCTCTATGACAGCACTCTGGTGTTTTTAAGAATCTGCTGCAATAATGTCAGTCTCTCACCAGTTTTTGTTGACCAGCCGAAAAGATGAAAACACAGGGGACCTAAAATTGAACCTTGAGGAACACTAAAGATGTAATATAAAGACTATTCACTGTGTCTGAAGTAAACAAGCATCATCAACACATTGGCTACATATACTGAACAAAATTATAAATGCAACACTTTTGTTTTTGCTCCCATTTTTCATGAGTTGAACTCAAAGATCTACAAAACACAAAACCAGTGAAGTAGGCACGTTGTGTAAATCGTAAATAAAAACAGAATACAATGATTTGCAAATCCTTTTCAACTTATATTCAATTGAATAGACTGCAAAGACAAGATACTTTAGGTTCGAACTGAGAAACTTGTTTTTTTTGCAAATAATCATTAACTGAAAATTTCATGGCAGCAACACATTTCAAAAAAGTTGGCACAGGGGCATTTTTACCACTGTGTTACATGGCCTTTCCTTTTAACAACACTCTGTTAACGTTTGGGAACTGAATGGACCAATTTTTGAAGCTTTTCAGGGGGAATTCTTTCCCATTCTTGCTTGATGTACAGCTTAAGTTGTTCAACAGTCCGGGGTCTCCGTTGTCGTATTTTAGCCTTCATAATGTGCCACACATTTTCAATGGGAGACAGGTCTGGACTACAGGCTGGCCAGTTTAGTACCCGCACTCTTTTACTATGAAGCCACGCTGTTTTAACATGTGGCTTAGCATTGTCTTGCTGAAATAAGTAGGGGCATCCATGATAATGTTGCTTGGATGGCAAAATATATTGCTCCAAAACCTTATGTGCCTTTCAGCATTAATGGTAGCTTCACAGATGGGTAAGTTACCCATGTCTTGGGCACTATACACCATACAATCACAGATGCTGGCTTTTGAACTTTGCGCCTACAACAGTTCGGATGGTTCTTTTCCTCTTTGGTCCGGAGGACACAACGCCCACAGTTTCCCAAAACAATTTAAAATGTGGACTCGTCAGACCACAGAAAATGTTTTCACTGTGCATCAGTCCATCTTAGATGAGCGAAGCCGGCAGCGTTTCTGGGTGTTGTTGATAAACGGCTTTTGCTTTGCTTCGTAGAGTTGCACTTACAGATGTAGATACCAACTGTAGTTACTGACAGTGGGTTTCTGAAGTGTTCCTGGGCCCATGTAGTGATATCCTTTGCACACTGATGATGGTTTTTGATGCAGTACCGCCTGAGGGATTTCCGAAGGTCACAGGCATTCAATATTGGCTTTCGGGCTTGCCGCTTACGTGCAGTGATTTCTCCAGATTCTCTGAACCTTTTGATGATATTACAGACCGTAGATGGTGAAATCCCTAAATTCCTTGCGATAGCTTGTTGAGAAATATTGTTCTTAAACTGTTCGACAATTTGCTCACACATTTTTTCACAAAGTGGTGACCCGCCCCATCCTTAGCTTTGAATGACTGAGCATTTAATGGAAGCTGCTTTTATACCCAATCATGGCACACACCTGTTCCCAATTAGCCTGTTCACCTGTGGGATGTTCCAAATAAGTGTTTGATGAGCATTCCTCAACTTTCTCAGGTTTTTTTTGCCACTTGTGCCAGCTTTTTGAAACATGTTGCAGGCATCAAATTCCAAATGAGCTAATATTTGCAAAAAATAACAAAATGTACCAGTTTGAACGTTAAGTATCTTGTCTTTGCAGTGTATTCAATTGAATATAGGTTGAAAAGGATTTGCAAATCATTGTATTCTGTTTTTATTTATGATTTACACAACATGCCAACTTCACTGGTTTTGGATTTTGTATATAGTAAACCTTTACTATATACACAAAATACCTATTCCTCTCAAATATTGTTCACAAATCTGTCTAAATCGGTGTAGTAAGCACTTATTTTTTGCCAAGATAATCCATCCCACCTCACAGATGTGGCATATCAAGATGCTGATTAAACAGCATGATTATTGCACAGGTCTGCCTTAGGCTGCCCACAATCGAAGGCTGAAGTGTGCAGTTTTGCTTTATTATGGGTGTGGGGGGGTCAGAAAAGCAGTCAGTATCTGGTGTAACCACCATTTGCCTCACGCAGTGCAACACATCTCCTTCGCATAGAGTTGATCTGGTTGCTGATTGTGGCCTGTGGAATGTTGGTCCACTCTTCTTCAATGGCTGTACAAAGTTGCTGGATATTGGCAAGAACTGGAACACACTGTCGTATCCGCCGATCCACAGCATCTCAAACATGCTCAGTGGGTGACATGTCTGGTGAGTATGCGTGCCATGCAAGAACTGGAATGTTTTCAGCTTCCAGGAATTGTGTACAGACACTTACAATATGGGGCCATGTATTGTCATGCTGCAACATGAGTTGATTGTCTTGGGTGAATGGCACAACAATGGGCCTCAGGATGTTGTCATGGTATGATGTTGATGTTGCATTCAAAATGCCATCAATAAAATGCACTTGCTTTCGTTGTCCATAACATACGCCACCTTGGGCCACTCGATTCACAACGTTTACATCAGCAAATCACTCTCCCACACGCTGTCTACCATCTACCCTGAACTGTGAAAACCGGGATTCATCCGTGAAGAGAACACCTTTCCAACGTGCCAGACACCATCGAATGAAAGCATTTTCCCACTGAAGTCGGTCACGACGACGAACTGCAGTCAGGTTGTGACCCCGATGAGGACGACGAGCATGCAAATGAGCTTCCCTGAGACGGTTTCTCACAGTTTGTGCAGAAATGTTATGGTTATGCAAAACAATTGTTGCAGCAGCTGTCCGGGTGGCTGGTCTCAGACAATCATAGAGGTGCACCTGCTGGATGTGGAGGTCCTAGGCTGGTGTGTTTACACGTGGTCTGCGGTTGTGAGGCCGGTTGAATGTACTGGCAAAAACAAAAGTGTTGCGTTTATATTTTTGTTCTGGTAAATCACAGCACAGCAAAAAAATTGGAATTGCCAAAAAAGAGAGGGCTTAGTCTTGGCTGAGGACTTGAGGAACACTTCAGTTATGTAAGGCCCCATTTACAATAAGCCAGATAAGGTTAGCCAGGGTAAATCCCACCTAACCTTATCCATGTCCACACACAACAATGCCACAGTTTAAGATCCCCTACCCTCTCCATCCGCCGGCGCAACGCGACCTAATACGCATGCGCAGAAAATGTGCACGTCATAGTCATCTCCATTGTTGCTTTGTGTGCAAGTTCTTAAATGTAACTTATCTGAACAATATCCAGTGTTATAGTATTTCAATTAACTGGAATCCAGTGTGCTGTGGGGAATCACACCTGAGCCATCATAAATTAATAAAATCTTTATTAGACACGTAAACAATGTGATAAAGAACATTTTACATCAATCAAACTAGGGATCTAGATATCTGGTCAGGACACTCCTCACTCTTATCTTCACCTTCATTGTCCATTCATTTTTGGTGACATTATATACTCTGGACCTAGACGTTGAGTCTGCGACATACATTGCGGACAATAACTGATACGCAGTTTTCCGTAGTTTTCCCTCGATGGCTAGGTAATACAAAGCACACGGTACCTTTTTTATCACATCCACGGGAGCCCGCATTCTCGTCGACTCTCCTTCGACAAATGGACAAAGTTTTTCGCTAAGTAGAATCACAGCTGACCTGGACACTGGAAAGTTCTCTTGCCGTCTTAGAAGTATTGTATCCGAACTAGCTACAATCGCTTTCTCTTAAGGTATTCATGTGTGATTTCCACAAGCGTCTGTACAGACGGAAGGAGAAACACGGGCATGTCCGGATGACTCGCCTCCATAGTTCCAGTGGTTACCTCCGAGTTACGAAACCGCTTTATTATGAAGCTGGCTGTGGCGCGTTCTTTCTGACATCACTTCCTGTGTGGGGCGCTGTCTTTCTGGCGTCACTTCCTCTCCGAACTCAGTTTGTAAACGATCAATGAGCCCATACAAAGCTAAGAGCCAGAAATTCAAGAAATACATGGCGCACTTACCCGTGTAAAAAATTGTCCGAGGAGGGGGACCTTAAACGATAGTTTAGTGTGGCTGAAACGGGGCTTAGGCTAAATAATTATTTGTTTAAGGGGTTATTCGGTTTAGTGTAGACATAGCCTAAATCACATGTTTGGATCCCAGTGTTCTATGTTTTCTAGCAAGGTTAAAATGTCAATACTTGGATCTGCCAATGATTTTACAGTGGTCCAAGTTCCTCTACATCAGGAGCCCTCTCCTGTCTTTAGGAATGTCCTGCAAAAATGTTTGTCTCGCAAGTTTTGAACTAAACGTCATCTTACGCTAGTTCGTCCTCAGTGCCTAATCATGGTCGCTACATAAAGCTACATCTGCAAGATTGATAGTGACAATATAGTAAAAGGTGTGTCTTCTTTTTTAGGTCACAAAAAGTTAAGCACACAGCAGGGATAGAAAAGTTCAAAAAGGCTTTAACAACAGTGAAAGTAATAATTTTACTATTGCTATGTTGTGTGGTAAGAAACACACCCAGAGGGACATCAGAGCAGCTGATGGAACAACTCTGAGGTCAGATTGATGGTGGACTTTGTACCAGAAAGCAGCTGTCTCCACATTCACCTACAATCATGGGTTATTCATTCAGAGGGACTTAATTAAACATGCCTACTCAGGGTAAGGTGTTGGCTGTGATTTCTCAAAGGACGCAGCAGCCATTAGTCCATCATCCAATAGATAATCCTCAGGTGCACAGCATTACCGCCTGCCATCTGCTGCTATTTTAGAGCTCGATTGGATGACAACCTTAGAATGAGACTCTAAAAAAATATGTCCCCAACCTGTGATTTTTTCAAAAAGTGATGAGGAGAGACAAATGGAGGACATGGGAGAATATCCTTCCAGGTTTCCGTTAATGAGGTTAACATAGAGTTTAAAAAAAAAACTATGAAATATCAGAGGCTGCTGATTGCGCCGTTTTGCCATGTCATCTAACATGCCATGCATGGTCAGCACACAGGACTCAAGGGATGTGCATGTTGTGCTACCCTTCTGTACAAATTAGTCTCGCTTATAGACGATATGGTTTGCATTTTCAGAGGCAACAAATCACTGCAGGCATAAAGCTTACATTGGTTCTGTAACTGTATGTGTGTGTGGGCAACACACAGAGAGAGGGGGAGAGAGAGAGAGAGAGAGAGAGAGAGTAGTGGGTTTATGTGAATGTCCCTTTGGTGAGTATGATGTGCAATTAGAATGGTGATTTGTGTCCAAAGGGCCAGAGGAAATTTCTTTGCAGATGTGACAAACTGAGCAAGTCCCTGATGGAAGCCACAGGCGAATATCAGCAATAACCAGCAACCGGAAAGCAGTCCAGTTAATTAAGGATGAAGGGTGCTGGATTCAGGTGCAGCTCTGTGTGATTCATTTTTTTGAAGTGGCGGAATATCAACTTTCAGTTTTATATCCCCTGAAGGAAATCAGACAGCATTTGCTTTATGATATAATTGTCTTTTGTGAACTATGGAGCGCCTGGAGCTATAAAACTGTTTTGCCACACAGGAATTGAATTTGTCTCCATAGAATGTTGATAATAAATAGATGTTATTACCTCACAGTGCAGGGAATAATTATTTGATCCACTGCTGATTTTGTAACTTTACCCCCTTCCAAAGACACTCCATAATACTGTGGTATGTTTATTTTAACGATGTCAAATTTAATGAGTATAACTCAGTCGATTATTCACAAAAATATGACATTATACATGTATCAACACAGATTAATCACCCAATTTATTTTGACTGTACATGCTTATTTTGTTTTGTTCCCCCCATATAGAGACATGAGAAGTCCAGAATATTGTGGTAAGTTTACTTTAGGGCTGTCAAATGTAACAAGTGAACTGCAATTATTTAATGTATAATCACAATTGTTTTCTATAATTTGTTGTTCATTAGCAGGCCACATTGTAAAATGCACTATGTCATGTTAATGCATTTGTTTAGTACATGATCTATTTGTGGACACTAGCAGTGTGCTGTCATTGCAGAAGTGTTCAAAATGTGCACTTCATGATACCAAGTTTTGCGCAAATAAATGACCATTTAAGTAAAACAGTCAAAAAATGTCCGCGTATGACATTCTGACAATAAAATTGCATTTGTGTCCAAATACTTCGCTATTTTCTAAAGTTAATTGAAATTATGCAAGCAAGTAAGGTATTGTGATTTATCACAGTTCAAAAGTGTGGTTAATCTGATTTAAAAAAATATAATTTGACAGTGCTAGTTTATTTGAACAAAATATAAGCAACAAATCCCAAAAAATCTCACATTAATCATATATAAACGCAATTTATTGCATTATTTTTCATTGGCAAAGCACATTGCCACTGCTGCTGCCCAATGCTCCCCTCACCTCCCAGGGGGTGATTATGGGTGATGGGTCAAATGCAGAGAATAATTTCGCCACACCTAGTGTGTGTGTGATAATCATTGGTACTTTAACTATATTATACACTGAGTTATGTTTTGCATGTGTTTAGTACATTATCTATTGGTGTACATCAGCACCGTAAATGCAATATTATTGCAGGAATGTTAAAAATGTGCACTTCATGCTATACTGTTACTAAGTTTTGAGCAAATAAATGACGTGGATTCAAGTAGAACAGTCAAAAAATGTTTGCTTATGACATTCTGACAATAAAATTGCATTTTTGTCAAAATACTGCAGTATTTTTTAAAGTTATTGAAATTATGCAAGCAAGTAATTGACTGTGATTACTCACTATTCAAAAGTGTGGTTAATCTGATGTAAAAGATACTAAGTCCGTTGATTATTCACAAAAATAGGACATTATACATGTATCCACACAGATTAATCACCCAATTTATTTTGACTGCACATGCTTATTTTGTTGTGTTCCCCCTTACAAAGACATGTAAAGTCCAGAATATTGTGGTATGTTTACTTCAGGGCTGTCAAATTTAACAAATTATCTCAAGCAATTATTGAATTTATAATCACAATTTTTTCTATCATTTTTTGTTCATTAGCAGGCCACATTGTACTATGCGCTATGGCATGTTTATGCATGTGTTTAGTACATGATCTATTTGTGGACACTAGCAATGTGCTATTATTGCAGAATTGTTCAAAATGTGCACTTCATGATACCAAGTTTTGCGCAAATAAATGACGTTGATTTATGCAGAACAGTCAAAAAATGTCCGCGTATAACATTCTGACAATAAAATTGCATTTGTGTCCAAATACTTGGCTATTTTCTAAGGTTAATTGAAATCATGCAAGCAAGTAACTGTGATTCATCACAATTCAAAAGTGTGGTTAATCTGACTTAAAAAAATAATGATTTGACAGTGCTAGTTTATTTTAACAAAAATATAAGCAATTAATTCCAAAAAAAATCACATTAATCATACAAACCCCGTTTCCATATGAGTTGGGAAATTGTGTTAGATGTAAATATAAACGGAATACAATGATTTGCAAATCCTTTTCAACCCATATTCAATTGAATGCACTACAAAGACAAGATATTTGATGTTCAAACTCATAAACTTTATTTTTTTTTTGCAAATAAGAATTAACTTAGAATTTCATGGCTGCAACACGTGCCAAAGTAGTTGGGAAAGGGCATGTTCACCACTGTGTTACATGGCCTTTCCTTTTAACAACACTCAGTAAACGTTTGGGAACTGAGGAGACACATTTTTGAAGCTTCTCAGGTGGAATTCTTTCCCATTCTTGCTTGATGTACAGCTTAAGTTGTTCAACAGTCCGGGGGTCTCCGTTGTGGTATTTTAGGCTTCATAATGCGCCACACATTTTCAATGGGAGACAGGTCTGGACTACAGGCAGGCCAGTCTAGTACCCGCACTCTTTTACTATGAAGCCACGTTGATGTAACACGTAGCTTGGCATTGTCTTGCTGAAATAAGCAGGGGCATCCATGGTAACGTTGCTTGGATGGCAACATAAATTGCTCCGAAACCTGTATGTACCTTTCAGCATTAATGGCGCCTTCACAGATGTGTAAGTTACCCATGTCTTGGGCACTAATACACCCCCATACCATCACAGATGCTGGCTTTTCAACTTTGCGCCTATAACAATCCGGATGGTTCTTTTCCTCTTTGGTCCGGAGGACACGACGTCCAGTTTCCAAAAACAATTTGAAATGTGGACTCGTCAGACCACAGAACACTTTTCCACTTTGTATCAGTCCATCTTAGATGAGCTCAGGCCCAGCGAAGCCGACGGCGTTTCTGGGTGTTGTTGATCAACGGTTTTCGCTTTGCATAGGAGTTTAAACTTGCACTTACAGATGTAGCGACCAACTGTAGTTACTGACAGTGGGTTTCTGAAGTCTTCCTGAGCCCATGTGGTGATATCCTTTACACACTGATGTCGCTTGTTGATGCAGTACAGCCTGAGGGATCGAAGGTCACGGGCTTAGCTGCTTACGTGCAGTGATTTCTCCAGATTCTCTGAACCATTTGATGATATTACGGACCGTAGATCGTGAAATCCCTAAATTCCTTGCAATAGCTGGTTGAGAAAGGTTTTTCTTAAACTGTTCAACAATTTGCTCACGCATTTGTTGACAAAGTGGTGACCCTCGCCCCATCCTTGTTTGTGAATGACTGAGCATTTCATGGAATCTACTTTTATACCCAATCATGGCACCCACCTGTTCCCAATTTGCCTGTTCACCTGTGGGATGTTCCAAATAAGTGTTTGATGAGCATTCCTCAACTTTATCAGTATTTATTGCCACCTTTCCCAACTTCTTTGTCACGTGTTGCTGGCATCAAATTCTAAAGTTAATGATTATTTGCAAAAAAAAAAAAGTTTATCAGTTTGAACATCAAATATGTTGTCTTTGTAGCATATTCAACTGAATATGGGTTGAAAATGATTTGCAAATCATTGTATTCCGTTTATATTTACATCTAACACAATTTCCCAACTCATATGGAAACAGGGTATGTACATAAATGCAATTTATTGCATTATTTTGCATTGGCAGAGCACATTATACACAGAGTTATGTTTTGCATGTGTTTAGTACATTATCTATTGGTGTACATCAGCACCGTAAATTCAATATTATTGCAGGAATGTTAAAAATGTGCACTTCATGCTATACTGTTACCAAGTTTTGAGCAAATAAATGACGTGGATTCAAGTAGAACAGTCAAAAAATGTTCGCGTAAGACGTTCTGACATTAAAATTGCATTTTTGTCAAAATACACCGGTATTTTTTAAAGTTATTGAAATTATGCAAGCATTTAATTAATTGTGATTACTCACTATTCAAAAGTGTGGTTAATCTGTTTTAAAATATACTAATTTGACAGAGCTTGTTTATTTTAATATATCAGCAACCAATTTAGGACAAATATAAAATAAAGGATTATGAATTCATTTTATTTAATTTTATAGCTGTCAAAGTTAGCGCGTAAACAAACAACAAAAAAATCCCATTAATCAAGTATAAATGCAATTCATTGCATTTTTTCTTCATTTCTTGCCCATTGTACACTGCACTCTGAGTTATGTATGTCAAGGCGTGGACTGTGGTGTGGTTTGTTTTCCCGTGGTGCAAAGCGACTTGACACGACGTGAAGCTAAGGACATGTTTAATATTTACAATAAAAAGGAACAAACAAAAGGCGCTCACAGCGGAGGTACAAAACTTAGCTATGAAAACAAAACTAGCACAAAGGCAGAACTATGGACAAAAAAAAACAAAAACACTTACTGTGACAAGAAACAAGCAGCATGGATCATCAGCATAAATAACAAGGGTGTGTAGAGAGTGATGTCACCAGGCTGACTGCCTGGCAACTAGAAGCTTAAATAATACCGACATGATTAGTGAAAACAGGTGCGTGACTCAAAATGTGAAACAGGTGAAACTAATGGTTGCTATGGTGACAAAACAAGGGAGTGAAAAAGCAGGAACTGACAAAATCCAAAAACCAAACAGAACATAGCCAAACTAAACATGATCACCAAGTCATGACAATGTACATCAGCACTTTAAATGCAATATTATTGCAGGATTGTTCAAAATGTGCACTTCGTATAAAAAGTATACTGTTTTGAGCAAATAAATTACATGGATTCAAGTAAATGATTTAAAAAAAATGCTTGTATATGACATGGTGACAATAGAACAACATTTGTGTAAAAATATTGTGGTATTTTTAAAAGTCAATATGAATTTTTAATTTTCTGCGAAAAATGAAATTAACTGCAATTATTCATAATAAGAACAATTTAAAAATTTGTCATGACCTGCCATGACAAGTCTGGCTATACAAATAATTTTCCAGTCTTTTGTGTTTATTTAGAGCAGGGGTGTCCAAAGTGCGGCCCGCGGGTCATTTTTTAATGGCCCCACGGCACATTTTAAAAATACGATTGGAAAAAATTAAAAACATGAAAAATGGTATAAAAGAGCAAACAGGTGAAATGTAACAAGAAAATGTTGCAATGTTTACTCTAATAACACAAAACTGCCATGCAGGCTGTTTCTTTCTTTAGAAAATAATAATGAATCAAAATCAATGTCATTATGAATTATTGACCTATTCAAGGCTCCAATTATTAAATATTCCACTTTGAGATATTTTTTGGGGAAAATGTTGCATATTTTGTGTTTGCCATATAAAAAACTGAGCTGTTTTTTATAAAGAAGGGCTTCAAACGAACAAACAAAAAACATAAACAACAATAAAATTTATAATTGGCGGATATATCTGAAGTTGAGATTATTGATATTATTGTGTTAAATGTAAACAGTAAAAAAAATGTATAATTTATTTTTTAACACTTTAATGAGTAGGACCCTTTTAGATCCCCAATAATGTTAGTGTGATTTGTTTTTAAGTGTCATTGCTCAAAAAATAATAATGAATTAAAATCAATGGTGTTATGAGTTATTGACCTTTTTAAGGCTCTAATTATTATATAATGTCAAATATTCCACTTAAAAATTATATTGGGTGAAAATATTGCATATTTTGTGTTTTTTCCATAAAAAAATGGGTTTTCTTTGAAAAAAAGAGCATACAACTTAAATCTTTAAAAACGTTATATTGACAGATAGACCTAATGTTTATCTAGAGACACATTTTTTATATTTTTTTGACCAAAACCCTTTGGGGTACCCGGGATCAAGCTTGAGTGGAGGCCTAAATGTATATTTTTTATACATATATTGTATTGGTTTTTTAAATAAAAAATATCAAAATGGCCCCTGCTTGCTTTGATTTTTCAGTGTGCGGCCCTCAGTGGAAAAAGTTTGGACACCCCTGATTTAGAGTGTTAGCGCTCCTTCTTCCCAGTTTTGTCACGACTGGGTTCTTGGGTTTTGTTTCTCCAGAAGGCAACGGAAAGTTGGCGCGAGCCGGACGTGAGTTTAAATACATGATTTATTATTTTTTAACACTAATAAACTACAAACAAAAAGGAAGCAAACAAATGGCGCGCACAAAGGCGGAAATACAAACTTGACTAAGAAACAAAAGACATGCACGTGGGCACAAAAACTATGAACAATAAAACAAAAACACTAACTGTGGCATAAATGAACAAAACTTACTTGGTAAAGAACTGTGACACGACATGAAGCAGAGTGACGAAATAGTGTGAGGACGCCAGGCCGAACAACAGAAACAGACAGATTTAAATAGTGACGTGATCAGTGAAAACAGGTGCGTGACTCGAAACGTGAAACAGGTGCGTGACAAGACAGGTGAAAACTAATGGGTGACCATGGAAACCAAACCAAACAAGGAAGTGCACAAAAAGTCCAAAACCAAATCCGAACATGACTAAAACAAAACATAATCACAGACATGACAGAGCCCTCCCCCTTACGGACAGATCCCAGATGTCCAAAACAAGCAAAACAAGGCAGGATCGAGAGTCATGGGAGGGCGGGAGGGGGACATGGCGGTGGGTCGCCAGACCAGGTGTCCCCGAATCCACCGGGGCAGGATCAGGTGGCGGCGACGCGTAGACCGCCGCTGTACCTGACGAGGTGGGCGACCCGGGAATGGCCATATCCATGGCCGACGAGGAGGTGGCCGCACTTGGCGTGGCGGCCGACCAGGTAGTGGCCACATCCGTGGCCGACGAGGAGGTCGGCGTACCTGCCGTGGCGGACGCCCATAGACTGGCCACATCCATGGCCGACGAGAAGGCAGGCGCTTCGTCGACGTGGCAGTCGCAGATGACGAAGCTTGGCGTGGTGCGTCGTGCGGCAAAGCTTGGCGTGGCGTGTCCTGGCAGCGTGGGTCTTGGTCTTGGCAGTCTTGGTCTTGGCAGTCTTGGCAGTCTTTGCAGTCTTGGCAGTCTTTGCAGTCTTGGCAGTCTTGGTCGTCTTGGTCTTGGGGTGGTGTGTCTTGGTCTTGGCGTGGTGTGTCTTGGTCTTGACGTGAGGGGTCTTGGTCTTGGCGTGAGGGGTCTTGGTCTTGGCGTGAGGGGTCTTGGTCTTGGCGTGAGGGGTCTTGGTCTTGGCTTGAGGGGTCTTGGACTTGGTCTTGGCTTGAGGGGTCTTGGACTTGGTCTTGGCTTGAGGGGTCTTGGACTTGGTATGAGGGGTCTTGGACTTGGTCTTGGCTTGAGGGGTCTTGGACTTGGTCTTGGCTTGAGGGGTCTTGGACTTGGTCTTGGCTTGAGGGGTCTTGGACTTGGTCTTGGCGTGGAGCTGCGACTGGCGGCACTTGGTGTCGTGGAGCTGCGACTGGCGGCACTTGGCGTCGTGGAGCTGCGACTGGCGGCACTTGGCGTCGTGGAGCTGCGACTGGCGGCACTAGGCGTCGTGGAGCTGCGACTGGCGGCACTAGGCGTCGTGGAGCTGCGACTGGCGGCACTAGGCGTCGTGGAGCTGCGACTGGCGGCACTAGGCGTCGAGGAGCTGCGACTGGCGGCACTTGGCGTCGTGGAGCTGGTAGCGGAACTTGGCGTGGAGCTGCGACAGGTGCCTGGCGTGGAGCAGGTACTGGTGGCGCTTGGCATGGTGGATCTTGGCGTGGAGCTGGGCGTGGAGCAGGTGGAGGTGGCCTAGCTGGAGGTTGCGGCTTGGCAGGCCGAAAGACCGGTGGTGGTGACCGAACCGGAGGTTGCGGCTTAGCAGGCCGAAAGACTGGTGGTGGTGGTCGTGCTGGAGGCTGTGGCTTGGCGTGACGAAATACTGGTGGTGGTGGTGGTCGTGCTGGAGGCTGTGGCTTGGCGTGACGAAAAGCGACCCCACCTGAACAGTCCCCAGCCCTAGCCCCCCCCCCTCAAGGAGTGGATCCCAGACGCGCTCCCTGCGGTCTGGAACCGTCTTTTGGGGTGGGTGGAGGGAGGTCAGGAGGGGGGCAGAATCTTCCCCTCCAAACTGTCCAAAAAGTCTTTCTTCCTGGGATTGAGTGGGTGAAAAAAAATAATTGTGTGACTTGGGCGTGGCTTGAGTTCTGGGGGGCGGGGCATTAAAACTGGGTGACTGTCACTGACAGGATCTAATTTGTAAAAACATGTCCTGATAATGTCTTAACATGTTTTTAAAGTATTTTGCTGGAGGTGAGTGATCACAAGAAAAAGAGTTCAGAGAAAAAAAATCTTGAGCTGTGATGTCATCAGGGTGACGCCGGGCTGCCTGTGGCTTGCTTCCGCCCGTAGGGGGAGGAGCTTGCGGGAGTGACGTGTCCTCTCTGCTTGCGGAAGCCCTCCCTGACGTCCTTCGTCGGGAGTGGCGCCTCCGGGACTGCGGTGACGCAGCGCAGTCCTCGGACCAAATGGAGTCTCTGTACTCCATGGAGGAGTAGCGCAGCGATTCCTCCTCCGTGGCGCGGAGGACCTCCCTCGCTGCCTCGTCAAAACCGTCCAACTTTCGTTTGGAGAAACTGTTATGCTGGCGTCCTACTGTCACGACTGGGTTCTTGGGTTTTGTTTCTCCAGAAGGCAACGGAAAGTTGGCGCGAGCCAGACGTGAGTTTGAATACATGATTTATTATTTTTTAACACTAATAAACTACAAACAAAAAGGAAGCAAACAAATGGCGCGCACAAAGGCGGAAATACAAACTTGACTAAGAAACAAAAGACATGCACGTGGGCACAAAAACTATGAACAATAAAACAAAAACACTAACTGTGGCATAAATGAACAAAACTTACTTGGTAAAGAACTGTGACACGACATGAAGCACAGTGACGAAATAGTGTGAGGACGCCAGGCCGAACAACAGAAACAGACAGATTTAAATAGTGACGTGATCAGTGAAAACAGGTGCGTGACTCCAAACGTGAAACAGGTGCGTGACAAGACAGGTGAAAACTAATGGGTGACCATGGAAACCAAACCAAACAAGGAAGTGCACAAAAAGTCCAAAACCAAATCCGAACATGACTAAAACAAAACATAATCACAGACATGACAATTTTTCTCCACTGCCTTTGCGCTTTCACAGCCAGTGTGGACACAACTGTCTCTGTTTTGATTAGATGTTGACAGACACCACCGGAGCGCTTTATACTGTATGCCAAGGCCGCGAGGTGCGTTGTTGTGTGCATGTGTTATTGTTGTGCAGAGTTCTGCATTGCTTGGTGTTGCGCCTAAGTGTTTGCATGTCTTCCGCCCTTGCTGCCTGCTTTGCTACTGCTTTGGACAATCACCTGCACGTCGTCCACTGTCGCTGCATCTTGGGGTCACGCCTACCGCCGACCTGCGAGTTAATGACAGATTATTCTAAAAAAAAATAAAATCGTTCAACAGCACTAACGTAGCGATGAGGGAGTTCTTTTTCAGGATGTTGGTAACCGTCACATGCGGTGTGGTGCGTTCGCAGAAGTAAACATGGCCCACAATCGTTTATGTCTCAGTCCTGGTGCATTTGTGGCAATTTCAAGGATTTTGTGCAATCAGAGTCATACTTTTTTTTATGATTTGAATAAAATTGGAACTGTACAGTTCTCTCTAACACAAAAAATCAGATACCTGTCAAATATGACTTGACCTGCAGTGTGAACATGGTTCTCGATGACATGGGCAGCTGTCAGAGCAGAGGAGAGAAAAGCTGTCACTTATCATCCTGTGTGTGCGTGTGTTTGCGTGCGTGCGAGCATGTGTGTGCGTGCGTGCGTGCGTGCGTGCGTGTGTGTGTGTGTGTCGCAGACATTTGTCTCTCTTTGTTTCTACAGTACATGATTTGGGAACAAACGTGTGATACATGTACACAACAAAAGATACATTTAATTATTAGTGACAGTATTAAATGCAAGCAAAATAAATTACCTGACTGTTTGCATGACAAACTTGCACAATAAATGGTGACAACAGTATTTTTGAAGTTCTGATGGGTTGTTTAGTCTTTAATTTGCATGGAAATTGGTTGTTTTTTTTAGGACACGCAAATCTGATTATTTTCTGTGAGTTTACAAAACTGAATTATCAGCCTTTGTCTATTGTGGAAAATCATGTTTTGTCTGCCTGTCAAAATTGGGTACTTTAATCTCATAATATAAAGTTATTCAAATCAGGGCATGTCTACTCATAGTTTATATGAAGGAATTTATATTTTGTGGAATGAAGTAGAGTTTATTTCAAACATATTTAGACACTAAAATGGGGCCCTAAGCAAAAAAATAGTTTGAGCCCCCTCGTTACAAAATTTGATCACACTTGTTTAATTTCTGTGATTTTTTTTTTACACTTTTGAAATCAAACTTGAATTTATTCCGGTGGATGTTTTGTACTAATAAGAATTTATTGGAAAATTAACTCTTCGATAAATTATTATTTTAGTGCAAAATAATACACTTAAAATTATAATCATAATTTTACACGTTTTCATGACACAGATTTAAACCCAGTATTTCTGCTCACTAGCACCACGGCACAAAACTGTGGACTTTGTGAATTACTGGGAACATTTGCCATTATATTGTTATCAGTGACAGAGCAGGAAGAAGCTAAGAATCAGTTTGCAGTAAAATTTCATATGAAGCGCCCAGCCATTATTTATTGACATTCATGCAAAAAAGTGCCCCATAATGGCCTAATTTAGCAATGAAGATGACAAAGAGTAGTGATGGGCAAAATGTGTTGGCATTTGTGGTCATATGTTTCTACTGTTGGGTGACTTGCAAAGACCAAAAATAAGAGTAAGTTTGGATGGAAACCTACAGTGCATCCGGAAAGTATTCACAGCTCTTCACTTCTTCCACATTGTGCTATGTTACAGCCTTATTCCAAATTGGAAAAATTCATTTTTGTTCTCAAAATTATACAGACATAATCAACCAATCAAAGTTGACTTATATAGCCCTTAATCACTATTGTCTCAAAGGGCTGCACAAGCCACGACGATATCCTCGGCTCAGATCCCACATCAGGGCAAGAAAAAACTCAACCGAATGGGAACAATAAGAAACCTTGGAAGGGGCCGCGGGGGAGTGGACCATCCCGGGTCCAGACTTGGAACAGCCAGCGCGTCCTCCATGGAAACTGATCTGTGGCCACCTAAAAACCTCTCCACGTAGGAGAGGAGGACAGAGCAGAAAAGAGAGAGGGCAGATCAACTGGTCCACCAAATGGGTCTATTTAAAGGCTAGCGTGTATAAATGAGTTTTAGGATGGGACTTAAATGCTTATACTGAGGTACTTTCTCTAACTGTTACCGGTAGGGCATTCCAGAGTACTGGGGCGCGAATAGAAAACGCTCTAAAGCCCGCAGACATTTTTGGGGCTCTAATAAGATGGAATTTTTGGAACGTAGATTTATGGATGGAACGTAGGGTACAATACGATCAGCAAGGTAGGATGGAGCTAGACCGTTTGGTATTTTATACGTAATAATAAAACCTTAAAGTCACATCTTAAGTGTACAAGAAGCCAGTGCAGGTGAGCCAGCATAATATGATCAAACTTTATTGTCCTTGTAAAAAAGATAGCAGCCGCATTTTGTACCAACTGTAATCTTTTAGTGCTAGACATAGGGAGACCCGATGATGCATCAGCATCCATAGTTAGCAATAGATCACTAGTCACTTTTGCGAGGGCAGTCTCAGTTGAGTAATTTGCCCTGAAACCGGATTGAAAGGGTTCACAGAGATTGTTAGTTGCTAAGTGTTCTTTTAGCTGCCGCGCAACAATTTTTTCAAGGATTTTCGAGATAAAGGGAAGGTGGGACACTGGCCGGCAGTTTACCAGGAGGTCAGAAACAAGGTTGGGTCTTTTGAGCAGAGGATGAATAACTGCTGTTTTGAATGCTAGGAGAACATTAACAGAGGAAAGTGATACGTTAATAATATTTAGCACTAATGGTCCTAGTATTACAAACAGTTCCTTGATAAGTTTCCCAGGAAGTGATTCAAGTAAACATGTTTGTTTTGTTCCATTTACGAGTCAGGGGAGTTCCTCTCATATTATTTATTTTAAAAAAGGGAGATTATTTTGGAGAGCAATATCCGTCGTACATACATAATTATATTATCTGCGTGCGTTACTAGATGAGAAAAAAATTCAGATAATTTGCTGATAAAGTCTGAATAGAGCCCAAGCGGGGCGATAGATAACAGCCAGATGGAGATGTAGCCCTGTAACAGACCTCATATTAAGCACTTCAAATGATTTATATTTATTACTAAGGTTATGGCTAAGGTTTTCATTGGATATTACTCATATAGTTAGGAAGAGATGCCTCGTTAAGCGGAAAAAAATAATATGGTTTTAGCCAAATCTCACTAAGACCAATGGCAACATAAGGTGGCAAGAGAATCCATTAATAATGAATAAAGCAAAATATGTATTGGACAAAAAATCAATCCATATTCTCTACTGTTCGCTAGTGTTACCATATTTAAGGTATTGTTTAAAAATATGCGGAAATTACTACAAAAGCACACTTCATTTACCAACTGTGTTACAAAAAAGGTCAGTAAGAATAATACATAATATTGGTTATGGAGAGCATTCAAACCCTTTATTTATTGAAACACAAATACTGAAATTCAACAATACAGTGAATACGCAAACAATTAAATATTATGTACAAAGCAATCTATAAACTGCTAACCAAGAACATCCAACAATTCTTCTCAACAAAAGAGGAAAATTATAACCTCAGAGAAAAATTTAATTTAAAACATGTGTATGCACGTACAACACTTAAAACCTTTAGGATATCAGTATGTGGAATTAAATTATGGAATCGATTAAGTAAAGAAATCAAACAATGTTCCAATATGATCCACTTTCGGAAATTGTACACACTGAAAGTGTTTACAATGTACAAAGAAGAAGAATAATGATAAGCATTTTGAACTTATCAAAAATGAAATAATGTTTTTTATCTCACTATGTGAATTACAACTTATTTTACTATTTATGTTTTTTTAGAATTGTGTTATTAATGGAGTAAATTGTGTACAAATTGACAACAGGAAGTGAATAAATGTGTTAGCAATTATTGTGAAATGGAAAAGGGGTAGGATTAAATAAGGCCTGCTTCTTTCTACTTCTTTTCGAACATGTTGAAAAAAGGAACTAGAAATTGGGATGTATCATGTTGTAATTGTATGCATGTTCGAAATAAACTTCAACCATTAAACCATTAGTATTAACAGCCTTTGCTCAATATTTTTTTCATGCACCTTTGGCAGCAATTGCAGCCTCAAGTCTTTTTGAATACGATACCACAAGCTGGACAGACCTAACCTTAGGCAGTGTCACCAATTATTCTTTGTAACACCTCCGAAGCGCCATCAGATTAAATGGGAAGCGTCAGTTTTCATCCAGGATGTCTCCGTACATTGCTGCATTCATCTTAGTCTGGTCAGCGAGGTGACCAAGAACCCGATGGTCACTCTATCAGAGCTACAGCTTTCCCCTGTGGAGGGAGCAGAACCTTCCAGAAGAACAACCATCTCTGCAGCAATCCACCAATCAGGCCAGTATGGAATAGTGGTCAGACGGAGGCCATTTCTTAGTAAAAGGTACTACCAAAATGCACCTGAAAGACTTCCCAGACCATGAGAAACAAAAATCTCCGGTCCATAAAAGAAAAAGATTGAACTCCTTGGCGTGAATGCCAGGCGTCATGTTTGGAGGAAACCAGGCACCGCTCATTACCAGGCCAATACCATCCCTACAGTGAAGCATGCAGGTGGTAGCATCATGCTGTGGGAATGGTTTACAGCGATAGGAACTGGGAGATTAGTCAGGATAAAGGGGAAAATGAATGCAGACATCCTAGTTGAAAACCAACGCTTCCCATTCAACCTGACGGAGCTTGAGAGGTGCTGCAAAGAGGAATGAGCGAAACTGCCCAAAGATAGGTGTGCCAAGCTTTTGGCATCATATTCAAAAAGACGTGAGGCTGTAATTGCTGCCAAAGGTGCAATAACAAAGTATTGAGCAAAGGCTGTGAATGTACATGTGATTTTTTTTTTTGTAAATTTGCAAAATAAAATTAAAAATTCTGTTCACATTTTCATTGTTGGGTATTGTGTGTAGAATTCTGAAGACAAAATGACTTTATTCCATTTTGGAATAAAGATGTAATGCAGGGGTGCTCACACTTTTTCTGCAGGCGAGCTACTTTTCAATTGATCAAGTCGATCTACCTCATTCATATATATAATTTATATTTACTTATTTATGAAATATGTTTTTGTTAACAAGTTAAAGGTGTTTAATGATAATGCAAGCATGTTTAACACAAATAGTTGATATTGTTAATAAATTAAAGGTGTGTAATGATAATACAAGAATGTTTAATACATATAGTTAATATTGTTAACAAGTTAAAGGTGTTTTAAGATAATGCAAGCAATTTTAACACATATAGTTAATATTGTTAACAAGTTAAAAGTGTTCAAAGATAATACAAGCATGTTTAACACATATAATTAATATTGTTAACAAGTTAAAGGTGTTTAAAGATAATGCAAGTATGTTTAACACATATAGATTCCTTTCTTTCATGAAGACAAGAATATAAGTTGGTGTATTACCTGATTCTGATGAATTGCATTGATAGGAATCAGACAGTGGTGCTGATAACGTCCGCATTTTCAAATGGAGAAGAAAAAAAGTCCTCCTTTCTGTCCAATACCACATGAAAGTGGTTGGTTTTTGGCATCTTATTTGTCCAGCTTCCGTACTCCTTTGTATACACTTTACAAGAAATACATTGGCGGCAAACTCCGTAGCTTGCTAGCTTGTGCACGCAGCTTTCTGAGACTCTTATGTTGTTAGCGCAGGCAGGATGAAGCAGGGCTTTTATTGTGCAACTGTGCAGTCGGTCTTTGGAGTTTTGACGACAGGTACGGCGCCAGAGTCCGTTGAAATAAAAAGAGTTTCTCGCCTTCCTGTCGGTAATTTTTTCTTAATAATGAGCTGGCAGCAGCCAGCATCATCTCAGAAGACCCTCGGGTGCTGTGAATGTCAATCAAGTGACGAAAGTGACGTCATAGTGAAGATTTATGATCGCTCATTTTTAGGACTATTTTTTTAATGCCTGGCTGGGGATCGACTGACACACCCTCCGTGATCGACCGGTAGATCGCGATCGACGTAATGAGCACCCCTGATGTAATGTAACAACATGTGGAAAAAGTGAAGCTCTGTGTATAATTTCCAGATACACTGTATTAGTTTGTGGAGTTGAGCCAGAAGAGACAGTAGATTTTTGGATGAATCCCCAAGCATGCCTCATCTAACAGGTGGGGAAGGGGGTGGATGACTTGATAGATTTATTTATTTATAGAAACTCAAAGAACTACTTTCCCTTCCTCAAGGCTTTATGAAGTGAACTTGTTGAAATTATTTATTTCACCTACAATTGTTTTAGTTGTAACGGTCTTCGTTATTGCTTTATAGCTCTTTGGAGTAATTCAGATCTTCTAGAACCGTTCCTTTCAAAGAGCTGTTCAGGTTTCTTTTTAGAATGTTTTTTAGCAAGGAAACAATCTCTGGTAGCAGTTAGATGATAAGATTTGCATCAGGAAAATTCCAATTTACACATCCCACGAATATAGTCCTTATGGGGAATTATTCTGAAACATTTATAATAATTGTATTTGGTTTTCATTGCAAACATTCCATAAAGTGGTGCCATATCTCATCTGATATACATTTGCAATGAGATAAATATTTTGAATTTTCCCTCACTTATAAAACTTTAATACAGAAAAAATATATAAATAATAGTTGGAATATAATGTCTATGTATAGACCAGGGGTCCCCAAACTTTTTGACCCGGGGGCAGCATTGGGTTAAAAAAAAATTTAAAAAAAAATATATATATATATATATATATATATATATATATATATATATATATATATATATATATATATATATATATATAAACAAAAACAAGCCACATGTCCACTGATGTTTAAAAACTCTACACTTGGAGTCTATATTACGTTGCCCCAACGATTTTGCCATTTTTTCCCCCTAGTACACTAATTGACTGAAAGAGCGTGCACATGATGACGTCATGTTATCGATGGGAAAATGCATTTTTAGACAATATGATTTGCCTGAGCGGCAAGGAGACCCTGAAAGTAACAAGCAGTAGAAAATGGATTTATGGATGGGCTAGAAAGGACAGATTAAAAAAATAATAATAAATAAAACGTTTTAATTTTTTTAATCATGACTACGCGCGGGCCGGACTTTGGATGCTGGCAGGCCGTATCTGGCCCGCGGGCCGTAGTTTGGGGACCACTAGTATAGACAAATATTAATAAAACAGGAATACAAATTTGTACAAAATAAAAATGTCAATGCAAAATTGTACACTTGAACTACTTCACAAATCCACAGCAGAACAATTGCACTGCATGCGAAACACTTACCTTGTCCTACCTGTGCTGACCTGGGATTTTATTTGGTTTGCTATGCGGTCATTTTTTTACATTGTATTTTGCACTACAGGATCACAATCAATTCTATTTTCTCTTATATGTATATATAATTACTTTCAACTGCAAATTGATTCTCAATTAAAGGCCTACTGAAATGATTTTTTTAAATTTAAACGGGGATAGCAGATCCATTCTATGTGTCATACTTGATCTTTTCGCGATATTGCCATATTTTTGCTGAAAGGATTTACCGTATTTTCCGCACCATAAGCCGCACCTAAAAACCACAAATTTTCTCAAAAGCTGACAGTGCGGCTAATAACCCGGTGCGCTTTATATATGGATTAATATTAATATTTATTTTCATAAAGTTTAGGTGTCGCAACTACGGTAAACAGCCGCCATCTTTTTTCCCCGTAGAAGAGGAAGCGCTTCTTCTTCTATGGTAAGCAACCGCCCCCATAGAAGAGGAAGCGCTTCTTCTTCTACTGTAAGCAACCACCAAGGTGAGCACCCGCCCCCGTAGAAGAAGAAGCGTGCGGATATTTCATTTCATTTGTGTGTTTCTGTAAAGACCACAAAATGGCTCCTACTAAGAGACACGCGTACAAGGTTCCACTGACTTTTGATATTCCTGTGAACCGCACTGTGGGTACAACGGGAGCATGTACGGTGAATATCCGTTAGCTTGCCATGCTAACGGCCAGAAACTTCCACCCATGGTGATATTCAAAAGGAAGACCTTGCCAAAAGAGAACTTTCCAGCCGGCGTCATCATAAAAGCTAACTCTAAGGGATGGATGGATGAAGAAAAGATGAGCGCAGAGACCGGGTGACTTTTTTCACGTAGCTCCGTCCCTGTTGTTCTATGACTGCATGCGCGTCCACATCACAGATGGTGTCAAAAAACAAGTGAAGCACACCGAAGAAGAAGAAGAATTCGAGGGATTTGTGGATGAGTAATAACTTCAGAACGTGAGCTTTAAATGTTTATTTTGTGTGTTGTGTGACATTAACGTTCGAGCAACGTTGAGTTATTGATGTTGCTATTGCTCTGCACTATTTTGAGTGTTACTATTTTTGTGATTGCACATTCGCACATTACATTTTGGGAGTGAACAGAGTTGTTAGAACGCTGGTTTGTAATATATTATTAAAGTTTGACTGACCTATCTGACTGTTTTTTTGACATTCCCTTTAGCGCAGCGTAGGTGCGGCTAATAACACGGGCGGCTAATAGGTAAACAAAGTTTTGAAATATGCCATTCATTGAAAGTGCGGCTAATAACACGGGGCGGCTTATGGTGCGGAAAATACGGTAGTATAGAACAACGACGATAAAGTTCGCAACTTTTGCTCTCTGATAAAAAAAAGCCTTTCCCCTACCGGAAGTAGCGTGACGTAAACAGTTGTTCGCTTCCTCATATTTTCCTATTGTTTTCAACGCAGCTAGAGCGATTCGGACCGAGAAAGCGACGATTACCCCATTAATTTTAGCGAGGATGAAAGATTTGTGGATGAGGAACGTTAGAGTAACGGACTAGAATGCAGTGCAAAACATATCTTTTTTCGCTCTGACCGTAACTTAGGTACAAGCTGGCTCATTGGATTCCACACTCTCTCCTTTTTCTATTGTGGATCACGGATTTGTATTTCAAACCACCTCGGATACTATATCCTCTTGAAAATGAGAGTCGAGCACGCGAAATGGACATTCACAGTGACTTTTATCTCCACGACAATACATCGACGAAGCTCTTTAGCTACTGAGCTAACGTGATAGCATCTGGCTCAAATGCAGATAGAAACAAAATAAATAATACCCTGACTGGAAGGATAGACAGAAGATCAACAATACTATTAAACCATGTACATGTAACTACACTGTTAATAATTCTCAGCCTGGCAAAGCTTAACAATGCTGTTGCTAACGACGCTGAAGCTAACTTAGCAACCGGACCTCACAGAGCTATGATAAAACATTAGCGCTCCACCTACGCCAGCCAGCCCTCATCTGCTCATCAACACCCGTGCTCACCTGCGTTCCAGCGATCGACGGCGCGACGAAGGACTTCAACCGATCACAGATGCGGTTGGCGGCTAGCGTTGGCTAGCGTTGGCTAGCGCGTCTGCTATCCAAGTAAGTCCTCCTTGTTGTGTTGCTACAGCCAGCCGCTAATACACCGATCCCACCTACAACTTTCTTCTTTGCAGTCTCCATTGTTCATTAAACAAATTGCAAAAGACTCACCAACACAGATGTCCAGAATACTGTGGAATTTTGAGATGAAAACAGAGCTTTTTGTATTGGCTTCAATGGGCTACTGATACTCCTGTTTCACTGGCTACGTCACGCGCATACGTCATCATTCAAAGGCGTTTTCAACCGGAAGTTTAGCGGGAAATTTAAAATTGCACTTTATAAGTTAACCCGGCTGTATTGGCATGTGTTGCAATGTTAAGATTTCATCATTGATATATAAACTATCAGACTGCGTGGTCGGTAGTAGTGGGTTTCAGTAGGCCTTTAAAAGAGCCGTTTAAAAGATTTGATTTGATTTAATTCACAACTATTAGTGTTTTTCCTTTGTGAGAGTGTATGGAAGGGTGTGTTTAACTGCTGCTGACTTATAGCTGTGGTTGTTCTTGGTCAGGACACTTTTGCAAAAGATGTTTGTAATCTCAATGAGTTTCCTCCTGGTAAAATAAAGGTTCAAAAATAAATACTATAACAACTATGGAGCCATTGTAAGAGGGGTAATGTTGTGGTCATTGCATGCGTATGTATTAACACACTGTACATGATCCATCTTACCTTCACTAGACTCTCAAAGACACCTGACATCCTTATTTTGGGGACAACAATTCAGCTGCCCCGAGGCTGCAATCCAATATTTTCCATGATAAGGACAACATCCACCCACCCATTTTCCTCTACTGCCTGTTCCTGTTTGTCAGGAGGCTGCCGTCTATCCCTAATGACTTGTAGACAACCACCTTTACATCATGTCTCCCAACATAATAATGACAAATAACATTCAAGTTCATCCATGAAATCATTCATTATTATTATTTTGTTCATCATTCATTATTTTCCATTGCGTCTCTTTAGTGATGTAACAAAAAGCCCAACTCTGACTGCAGGTTAGTGTTGTCCAGATACCAATGTTTTGGTACCGGTACCAAAATTATTTTGATACTTTTTGTTACTTTCCGATACTTTTCTAAATAAAGTGGACAACAAAAAATGGCATTATTGGCTTTATTTTAACAAAAAATCTTAGGGTACATTAAACATATGTTTCTTATTGCAAGTTTGTCCTTAAATAAAATAGTGAACATACTAGACAACTTGTCTTTTAGTAGTAAGTAAACAAACAAAGGCTCCTAATTTAGTCTGCTAACATATGCAGTAACATATTGTGTCAATTTCCATTCTATTATTTTGTCAACATTATTAAGGACAAGTGGTAGAAAATGAATTATTCATCTACTTGTTCATTTACTGTTAATATCTGCTTCCTTTCTATTTCAACATGTTCTATCTACACTTCTGTTAAAATGTAATAATCACTTATTCTTCTGTTGTTTGGATGTTTTACATTAGTTTTGGATGATACCACAAATTTGGGTATCAATCCGGTACCAAGTCGTTACAGGATCATACATTGGTCATATTCAAAGTCCTCATGTGTCCAGGGACATATTTCCTGAGTTTATAAACATAATATACATTTAAAAAAACGAAAGAAGATGTGATGGCAAAAAATATCAACGTAATCATTGTAGTATATAATTGATACGCGCCAGTACTTGGTATCATTACAGTGGATGTCAGGTGTAGATCCACCAATGACGATGGTTTACATTTCGACGCCGGTGAGCTATGGTGTGTAGTGAAGCATGTTTAGCTATTCCTCATCCTGCAGGGATGATACTTGTAAGAAACTTACTTTATTTGTCACCATGGAGACCAGGATTAGTGATTTAGAAGTAGCTAAAACACTGCCGACTGCGGATTAACTTTAGCCGCTAGCTAGCTAGCCATCTCTTAAAGCTCCTCTTCCTGAGGGCGTTTCAGTGTTATAACTTCACCTCTATCGTTAGTTTTTAAGCCAAAATGCGTCCGTTCTCCCTTTTCTGTCTACACGCTGTGTCTGCTTGTAAATACTCTGTGTGTGCGCTACCGAACATAATTCTCTGCTCGTAAACCAGCAATGTCACGACGTGACAACGACGAGGACACGGAGTGGAGGACCGGTACTTTTCAGAGGCGGTATAGTACCAAATATGACTCATTAGTATCGCGGTACTATACTAACACCGGTATACCGTACAACCCTACTGCAAGTGTTGACACAGACACGGCAAGTATAATTCAGTAGTTGTCAATAGCAAGGTATTGTCTTGATTTAAATGGCTGTATCATTTTACAGTTTTGATTTTAAAATGTTGTTTTTCGTAGCAGTAGAGTAGAGTAATTTGTATTACCGTACATGTAGCGCTTTGTGCTATTGCGTTACATGATGTCACGTCTGACTGATTGAATATGCTTGGTGGTCAAGCCGGCGTCCGTTCTCAATGGGTACCTGCTCAGTGGCCTTGTGGTTAAAGTGTCCGCCCTGAGATCGGTAGGTCGTGAGTTCAAACCCCGGCCGAGTTATACCAAAGACTATAAAAATGGGACCCATTACCTTCCTGCTTGGCACTCAGCATCAAGGGTTGGAATTGGGGGTTTACTCACCAAAATGATTCCCGGGCGCGGCCACCGCTGCTGCTCACCGCTCCCCTTACTTCCCAGGGGGTCAGGGTGATGGGTCAAATGCAGAGGATAATCTCACCACAACTAGTGTGTGTGTGACTATCATTGGTACTTTAACTTGAACTTTTAGGCGCAATTCAGCCTTTCTCGAAGAAAAATGCCATACGCTTGTGTTGTGTAAGCCTTTTGGAACCATTCAAATTGCGACATGGATCATCCCGAGTCCCTTGAGAGGTAATCAAAAAGGGCGTAAGAGTGCATGATTTTACCAAATGATGGACAAGAGTCCAAGGGAGCAGATTTGAAGAACGCACAAGTTTGCGATGGTCACTTCGTTAAAGGTTTGTTTGTTATACGTTATACGTTTAGTGTTCACCATTTAAGTCTTATATTGGCATTATTTGTATTTCTTAAACACATTTTTGCTACGAGTGTTTCGTAAAGCACCCACTCGGCGAGTCTAAATAAAAAAAAGCAAATCTGAGCAAAACCTAAAAGACTGGTACAGTAAGATTTGAACACATACCCAATGCATATTTGGATGTGTGTTTGTGTTGGGAATATTGCAGTACAGTTTATGGATATTTCTTTACTGCAAGCATATACAGGGTGCGCAATACTTGTACATATTTACTGAGTTGTGTCCGTGCATCTATTTGCTTAAATATCTCTCTTTTCATGGCTATTACACAGCTTGTCACGAGTCGACCACACGACACACCATTGACATTCACACAGGAGGCATACAAGTCAGCCTTGTGAAACACTGCATTATAACGGGATCTTATGCCAGAACCAATCCTGCGGATCTGAATGGCTTAAGAGTCAGCCAAGTGTCGTAAAATATTAAACCCCTTTGTGTCCTGGCCATTATTGCAACCAATCAATCTCCCGTGGTGAGATTTGGGTACTGAGATGTACTAATTGCTTTATTGATTCTGAGGTTTTCTGATAAACCCATCATGAACTTAGGAAAGCATGTGGGCCTACTGAGCTTTACTTTAAAGTTCAACCCAGATGATTTGTAGCGCCTGGGGAATTTAGCCATGGGAAGCTGTGTGCTCTGGTGTGGTGAGAGATGCGACTCTTCTGTTCTTTCCCGTAATTCAGGGGTTTTTTTTAGGCCAAAATGGTAATTTCTATGAATCAAGAGAGAGTGGACCAATGTAATGTTCAATTATACTAAAATGTTGAAAGACCCATATAGGACCAAAAATACAAAAAAAAAATCTGTCTGGAGCCATAAAAAATTAAAAGCTTTATATAAGTGTTATAATGAAGACAACACATAATATAAGTATCTATATTAGCTATATTAGCCTTCTATCAAAGGGAAATCTTCGTTGACAGAAATACTGTATTTACATTTTTATTCTACACATTTTTGCAACATTGGAAATCATTAGTAAAATGGAGGCTTCTCACAGGATGAGATAACTTCTGGTAATTACTGGCTCAGAATGGCCAAAGGTATATATGTGTGTGTCATCATCTAATGAATTTATTAACATTTTTGCAAGCTGGGTAACTATTGTTGTGGTCTGGAACAACATGGCAAACAAACAACTATCAGAAATGCAGCCAATATTACATACAGATAATGGGTCAAGAGACATGCAAATGTAAATTAAATACACAGAGGACATAAGTAAAGGAAATTAAATGAGCTCAAATATAGCAACAATCGAGGCATAATGATGCAATATGTACATACAGCTAGCATAAATAGCATGTTAGCATCAATTAGCTTGCAGTCATGCACTGACCAAATATGCCTGATTAGCACTCCACACAAGTCAATAACATCAACAAAGCTCACCTTTGTGCATTCACGCACAGCATGAAACATTTGGTGGACAAAATGAGACAAAGAACGAGTGGCATAAAACACGTCTTTCTGTGGCAGCATCGGAGAAAGTTGTACATGTAAACAAACTACAATGAGTTCAAGGATCGCTGAAATTAGTAGGACAAAATTGTGCTTGCCAAATAGTCCAATCAGTGAAGCATGTATAACATAAAAAGTGGGATTACTAACAATTAGGAAGGTTTGTGTCATGGTTGTTCTCCTACAGAAAGTATATTAAAACAAAAAAAAATGTTTTCTCCATCTATTTCCATTTTCACACATCTCTGAAAGAGGTCCAGGGAGCCACTAGGGCGGTGCTAAAGAACCGCACATGCGGCTCTAGAGTCGCGGGTTGCTGACCGCCGAATTATACTGTTAAAGTCGAATTTCCCCCATGTGGGATGTATAAAGTTGATATTATCTCATCAAACCACAGTTATTGACACATTTGCAGATAAAGCATACAGTGGAACCTCAATTTACGAACCCCTGTACTTGCAAACTTTTAAATTCACAGACTTTTAGATCGAACCACATCTGTTGCAAATCATGTCTCGGTGTGCAAACACCTCATTCATTTATTTTGGGTACCGGTGGAAGCCTTACGGGGATGTTACTTCTTGTGCAGTACAGTGCACCCAGGTCGCTGCCATTTTGGCCAGGCGGCGCTCCTTACGTCACATCCTGTTTACACAGTCCATTACTCGGTCGCCACTCTTCAGTGCTTTTGTGTGTCTCTTTTCTTGCGATTCACCAAGTTTTGTCTATTTTGTTATTCAATATGGGTCCAAAAAAAGCCAACAAACCAGCCTGGAAGAAAGAGGAAATCGCTGTGGACTTAAAAAGGAATATTTGCAAGGAGTACACACATGGCACACGCATTGCTGATCTGGCTCACAAATACGGAAGAAACAAGTCCTTAATTGCAACCATTGCAAATAAGACAGATGACTTTGCCAAAGGGTTAAAATATATAGCAAGGACAAAGAGAAAGTGCAAAAACAGTTCAAAAAGATGTTGCTCCTGTAGATAAATGAGATATACCTAACAGGTGATAGCATTTCCGACGTTACTATTTGCAAAAAGGCTTGACATTTATATGGCGACTTGATGTCGAGAGAAATCAGCACAGAAGAACAATTTAAGGCGAGCCGTGGTGCGGTATGGCGAGGCTGCTCGCTTTGACAAAGCTGCCACGGGGGAGTTTATTAAGCACTTCTGGGATTTTATCAGTGAAGGGTGCTTTGTACCGCAGGAAGTCTTTAATTGTGATGAGACCAGACTTTTTTGGAAAAAAATGCCAAAGCTGACTTATACTACAGCGAAGGAGAAGGCACTCCCGGGACACAAGCCGGTGAAAATTCGACTCACAATGCTTGTTTATGCTAACGGTAGCGGTGACTGTAAGGTCAGAATCAGAATCAGAATCAGAAGAGTTTTTATTGCCATTGTTTGAGAACGGGTTCACAAACTAAGAATTTTACTTGGCGCAATCGTGCAACATAAAACACGTATAACACAGAATGGAATAACATGAGCTGTAACTGAGCTATCAGATCTTGTTATTGTTCATGTGCCTAATGGCCGAGGGGAAACAACTGTTCAGATGGCGGGAGGTGTGGGTCTGGATGGACCGTAGTCTCCTGCCTGAGGGGAGAGGGGAGAATAGTTTGTGTCCAGGGTGAGAAGAGTCAGCTGTGATCCGACCCACACGCCTCCTGGTCCTGGAGGAGAACAGGTCCTGGAGGGGCGGGGGGAGTTTGCAGCCAATGACCTTCTCAGCAGCACGTACGATGCGCTGCAGTCGATGCTTGTCCCGGACTGTGCCGCCGGGGAACCACACGGTGATGAAGGAGGACAGGATGGACTCGATGATGGATGAGTAGAACTGCACCAGCATCTCGGTCGGCACCTTAAGTTTCTTCAGCTGCCGCAGGAAGTACATCCTCTGCTGGGCCTTCTTGACGAGGGAGCTGATGGTCGGCTCCCACTTGAGGTCCTGGGTGATGGTGGTGCCCAAGAAACGGAGGGAGTCCACAATGGAGACGAGGGTGGAAGAGTCAATCAGGGTGAGGGTGGATGGTGGGGCTTTGACTTTCCTGAAGTCCAAGATCATCTCCACCGTTTTCTGGGCGTTCAGCTCCAGGTTGTTAAGGCTGCACCAGGACGCCAGCCGGTCCACCTCTCTCCTGTAGGTGGACTCGTCGCCATCCGAGATGAGCCCGATGAGGGTAGTGTCGTCCGCAAACTTGAGCAGCTTTACCGACTGGTGACTGGAGGTGCAGCAGTTTGTATATAGGGAGAAGAGCCAGGGGGAAAGTACACAGCCCTGAGAAGTACCAGTGTTAGTGGTTCGACTGTCCGAGACAATCTTCCCCAGCCGCACGTGCTGTCTTCGGTCCGTCAGGAAGTCATTGATCCAACTGCAGTGGGAGTCGGGCACGCTGAGCTGGTCGAGCTTGTCTCGTAGCAGTCCAGGGAGGATGGTGTTGAAGGCAGAGCTTGGGTGTGAACCAGGGCTTGTTGTTGTTATAAAAAGCCCTGGTGCGCGTTGGAATGATGTGCGCCTCATTGAACTGTATGTATGAGGTCACAGTGTCCGTATACTCGTCCAGATTGTCCGTGGCCGCTCCAATTGCCTCCCAGTCTGCGCGCAGCTCCCCCACAGCCTCAGCGGTGTACTTCTTAATGGTCTTCATAACAGGTTTAGCCAGTTTCAGTCTCTGTCTGTATGAAGGGATTAAGTGCACCATCACGTGAGCTGATAGTCCGAGAGCAGCGCGCGGGACTGCATGGTATGCCCTGCTTATTGTGGTGTAACAGTGATCCAAAGTGTTCTCCTCTCTGATCGGGCATTTAATAAACTGCCTATACTTGGGTAATTCCTGGCTCAAATGTCCCTTGTTAAAGTCACCAAACACGATAACAAGAGAGTCCAGAAAAGACTGTTCCACATGTAAGATCTAGTCTGCAAGCGTGCGCTGAGCGTCATGCACGTCTGCGCTGGGCGATATGTAGGCAGCCACCAGTATGAATGAAACAATCTCTGAGTAAAAGGGCTTACAGGGAATAAAAAGATATTCCAGAGCAGGAGAGCAGTGTTGGGATATCACCGTCACAGCCTCTTGTTTTGCCGGAGAGCCCCGCGTCCCAGTCCGCGCGGAGAAGATGAAAGCCCTCCCGTTGAACCGCGCTGTCCGGGACTCTCGCATCCAGCCACGTTTCCGTGAAGCACAAAACACATGAAGATGAGATGAGAAGAAAAGTCCTTGTTTCTTCTCATCAGCAACGCCAGCTCGTCCATCTTGTTGGGAAGTGAGCGGACTTTGGAGAGAAAGATGCCAGGTAAAGGCGTGCGTAATCCTCGTCTGTGGAGACGGACGAGGGCTCCCGCTCTCTTTCCTCTTCGGTACGGTTTCCCTCTTTTGATCAAAGCATGGACCAAATCCGCAGCTGACGCTAAAATGACCGGTAATAAGTCCGTAGGGGTGATTGATCTGATGTTCAGTAGCTCTTCGCAGGTGCAAGAGCACGCAGACACACAATTTACGTACAAAAACAAACAAAACAGAGCGCACGATAGCACCGAGGCAGCCGTGATCGCCATGATGATCTAAGATCATCATGGCGATCACGGCTGCCAATGCTCGTTTTCTACCCTAAAATGTCATAGTGTTCATAGAATGCCACAAATATTTGCAGACACAAGTTAAAAACCCTTTTTAAAAAGGGTTTTCCTTTTTTGTTTATTGTAGTAACATGGTTATTACGCTTTGGAGAGCCACAATGGGACTTTTGTGTGTGCACGCGCGCGTTGGCAGTTGAGCTTGCCGTTGTTGTATTGGTTGGTTAATAAAGAGATTGTCGATCCATTACCCCCTTGTTATGTTGGTTTGAAATATGTACAGTATAAGATAGGGTTGTACGGTATACCGGTATTGGTATAGTACCGCGATACTAATGAAACATATTCGGTACTATACCGCCTCTGAAAAGTACGTCAGCACTTTCAAGCATAAAGATACGAAGAGAAATATCAATACTACAATAGTATTGGCCATTAGATGACACCAAACCAATCAGTGTGCTGTTCAGGATCGAGGCCACGGATTGGTTCAGATTCAGATTCAGATTCAGGTAGCAACTAGCAAGTGTAAAAGTGACTATGTGGATGTCCAGAGGACTCTCATAATGCTAAAAAATATTTATCTAGAAAGTCTTCATGCTCTCACTATACAAATAGTTGCTTCATAATTATGAAAAGTTCTACTTTGCGGAAATTAATTTACCACAGTCAGGCCCAGGACCAATTAACAGCGATAAACAAGGGTTTACTGTAGTGTTATTTTATATCTGTTTGTTTCCAATTCTGATTTCTCCGGGGCTTTCTCTTATGATTGTGTTGGTGTGGAACCCCAGGGTGCAGAGAAAGCAGGCGATGTGCAGGTAAAAAAACTATTTTATGAGGGAAACATAGGTAAACAAAAACAAAGAAGTGCAGCAGGTAAGTGCACAACAAGTAGACAGGCGAAAGTGCAAAGCACAGCAATGACCAAGCCAAGCCAGGCAAATGAAAAGTTGTGGCAAATGGAGGCAAACAGTTAGTGGAAACAAAAATAAGAGCACTGGACAGGAAATAAAACAAAAGCATGAGAAACTAATAATAACTGACATTAAAGAGTATGACAATTTTAGGACATTTAATTGCAATTTTTAAAGAGTGGGGTGTGTTTCCTCCACTTTCCCAATGTTTCAGTTTTTTTGCAAACCCACATCCACCCATAAATACACATCACTGGTTATTTATAAATGTCCTTAAAGAAAACATTCTTAGGAAGCTTCTGCTGATGTGTCGCATCCGATGAAGTTGGGGTGGAGAAGTTAGAGTATGACAATGTTTTATTTGACCTATTCTGCTCTGCTTGCATTCTATCAATAGAGCAGATAAATTTAGCATTGTGAATTAATTAAAACCTCTTTGGTATTGTTTGTTCATCTCTGTTCTGTTATGCATCAGTGACTGTGCTAAAAGCAAGGTGCAACAAGCAAAGAAGAGCAGCCAGTCAAGCACATCCACGCATCAGTGACTGTGCTAAAAGCAAGGTGCAACAAGCAAAGAAGAGCAGCCAGTCAAGCACATCCACATACTTAATTACAAAGTGTAACTAGGAAGAGATCCAACTGCAGTCTTGAGTAATCTACCATCATGTCATTATTTTTAGTTGAGCTTTAACAAGATAGATACAGTACCAGAGTCAATCAAAGCTAAGTACAGTGGTACTTTGGCTGACGAGTCTCCCATCTTACAATGTTTTTGAGATTTAAAAAAAAAAAAATCTGTCTGCCAATATCCATCCATCCATTTTCTACCGCTTATCCCTTTTTTGGGGTCGCGGGGGGCATTGGAGCCTATCTCAGCTACAATCGGGCGGAAGGCGGGGTACACCCTGGACAAGTCGCCACCTCATCGCAGGGCCAACACAGATAGACAGACAACATTCACACTCACATTCACACTCTAGGGCCAATTTAGTGTTGCCAATCAACCTATCCCCAGGTGCAT
This sequence comes from Entelurus aequoreus, assembly GCF_033978785.1. NCBI lineage: Eukaryota > Metazoa > Chordata > Actinopteri > Syngnathiformes > Syngnathidae > Entelurus > Entelurus aequoreus. The sequence continues at coordinate 36,879,223 of NC_084733.1, forward strand.
GTCTTTGGAGGTGGGAGGAAGCCGGAGTACCCGGAGGGAACCCACGCAGTCACGGGGAGAACATGCAAACTCCACACAGAAAGATCCTGAGCCCGGGATTGAACCCAGGACTACTCAGGACCTTCGTATTGTGAGGCAGACGCACTAACCCCTCTGCCACCGTGCTGCCAATATTTTGCTTTAAAATGTAAGTGGAAATTTAAGTTGCGAGCCAGTTTTAGCTAACTTCCCACCGCTACGTCTGCTGAACTTTTCGTGCCTCACTCCCCACACAGCAGAAGACTCCTATACGGATCCGCCTTCAAGTCGCCCAACCCGCGTTACTGTCACATTCGTTTTGGCTCCGCCTAGAGGATACAGCTCCACCTCTGAAAATTGTACGGTCAGACAGCTGATCCTGAGCGGACTTGTGTCTGATTCGCATACGCGGACGCGACAAAGTAAACCGGCGCGCACCGCCTAGAGTTATAGGCTCCGCCTACGCGCGCTGAGCCGACCAATGTCTGCACCCGCAGACGTGGACGCGCCTACTAGCGTGTACGCGCATGAGCCAAGATCATCATTTCTGGACTTTCTTTGCTGGAACACGAACGTAAGTATAGATTTATTGATTTATTGCTACATTCGCAGTAAAGATCGGCCTTTGTGTTTCCATCATCATTTATGTATGATTGTAATGACGTTGTTTGATATTAGGACTAGCAGTAAAACTTCATATTCTTTAAAAAAAGGCTATTTCCAGCGCCGCCTCCCAGAATGCTTTGCATGGGGACGTGCGTCTGACGTCACGTATCCAGAAAATTCGAAATGGCTGCACGCGGTAGGTGAGGCCCGAACGAAGAAAAGTGGAAAAGAGTGTTATTCGTCAAAAAACCCACACAACGACGGTCATTTTTTCGCCGTGCTATTGTAAAATTGTCTTTTATCTGTGTTTTGTGTTCCGGGGGACCCCGACTCCAGAATTTGAAAGTTTCCCGCGTGAAGCCGGTGAGTAACGTTCAATACAGTTAACGTAGGCCATCTTTTGTTAGACGCTGTGAATGTGTGTAGTTTACATGCTACGATATTCCACATATTTCCAACTGCTTGTAATATTTCGTATTACTGCTTGTAATATTTCGTATTACTTTATTGTCAGTGTTGTTTAGGCCCAGGTCGCTACGTTACTTAGTTAGTCAACAACGTAACGTTAACGGAGTGGAAACAGCCGTTCTTTGCTATTAATATGAGTGTGTATTATTTATTTCTTTGTTCTTTAGTGGAGCTCGAGATCCTGTTTACTGTGGACTAGCTGTGTGTGACGCCCTGTTTTTGTTTCCATTAAAAAAAAAAGGTATGTCTATGTGTTTTTTGGCATAGTTAATTGTAGAAAAAAATATAAAATGAGGTGATGTGAGTGGGAAAAATTGCTGCACATATTAAGGATCCTTTTTCTTGATTTATATTTTTGTTATTTGCTGATGTATATATTTTATATACTGTTTTTTATTTAATTAATTTATTAGAGACTATTTTATGCGTTATTTACCTTTTTTTATTATTATTATTTTATTTACTATTATTATTATTATTATTATTTCCACATGTAAGCATAAATAATTGGTCATATTAGTACATTGTTTGATTGCTTTGCTTAATCCATTCCATAATTTAATTCCACATACTGATATACTGAAGGTCTTAAGTGTTGTACGTGCGTACAAATGTTTTAAATTACATTTCTCTCTAAGATTATTTTTCTCCTCTTTTTTTGAGAAGAATTGTTGTATATTCTTGGGTAGCAGGTTATAGTTTGCTTTGTTTATAATTTTAGCTGTTTGCAAATTCACTATGTCGGGGAATTTCAGTATCTTTGATTCAATAAATAAAGAATTTGTGTGTTGTCTAAATCCACATTATATATTATTCTAACTGATCTTTTTTGTAACACCGTTAATGAATGAAGTGTACTTTTTGTAATTATTTCCCAATTATTTCCACTAGTGAACAGTAGAGAATAGGGATGGGCGATACCACACTTTTAGGATTCGATACGATACCGATACTTTTTCTTGCATTTTCATCGATACCGATACCGATACCAATAATTTCTTATGGCAATTTTTTGTCAGTCAAAAATATTATTACTATTGTTATTATTTAAGACAAATCACAAGACAAATACAGACCATTTATACCACATTTATTATGATCAATATATAATAAAAGTAAAATTAAAATAACATAAATATGAAAAATAAATTAAATATCATATATAATAATAACTATATATTATATATAATAATAATTAAATATTAGGGCTTTCCAATTAACTGTCAAATCCGAATCGCAAGAAGCTGCAGTTATTTTTTAAAGTTTGTGATATAATTAGCAATTAATGAAATATGAAATAGGCTAATGTTTTCGAAATGTAAGAAATCATGTTACAGATTAAAACCAAAATCACATTCAATCATATATTCACGATTTTCTTGGAAAAAAATAAAGCTGTAATGCAAAGATGAAGAATCTCCAAATTGTGTCTCTTTCTTATCTTGTTTTAAATACTCAAGCAATTTTCAACTAACAGTAAATTCCCCTGTGTGGACATTATTTGAATTTAGGATAATCATTTAAATAAAAATATTCAGTAAAAAAATAAAATAAACAATGCCTGACACTGGATATGCCTGGCTGCATCGCTACAGTCGGCTGGCTGTGTGTGTGTTGCACGTTGACGACGCTCATTCGCTGTCTCCTGTCACGTGACTGGGCCAGCTCTATACTCTGCCAGGTACAGGGGTGTCCCAGCACATAGTAAGTTAAGTAAGTCATCAAAAACATCTGAAAGTGATGCTTGCACCCCCCACACGCCGTTTTTTGGTTTATATCGATACTTTTTTCAGAAAAGTGATGCCAAATGAGTAGCGTGTGAGTATCGATATATCGATACCACAGGATCGATACGCACATCCCTAGTAGAGAATATGAAGGGATTTTTTGTCTAGAACATGTTTTGCTTTATTCATTATTGACGTGTTTCTTGCTACTTTATGTTGTATATTTTTTACTTGAGATTTCCAGTTCAATTTATCATCAGTCAATATACCTAGAAATTTGGTTTCATTTACTCTTTCAATTTCTATTCCGTCTATTTGTATTTGTGTTAGACTTTCTCTTCTGCTGTTACCAAATAGCATTATTTTAGTTTTACTGAGATTCAAAGATAGTCTGTTTTTGTCAAACCATCTTTTTAATTTGTTACTTTCTTCTGTTATTATTTGTATTATCTTCTGTGTGTTCTCTCCTGAACAAAACGCTGTTGTATCATCCGCAAATAATACTAACTTTAAATCGTTTGTAACTTTACAAATGTCATTTATCTAGACATTGAATAATTTAGGTCCTATATTGATCCCTGAGGTACACCACAGGATATATTTAGCGTTGTAGACGTGTGTTCGCCTAGCTTCACATATTGTTTCCTGTTCGTTAGATAACTTCTTATCCAGTTTAAGACTAACCCTCTGATGCCATATCGTTATAGTTTTTTGATTAAAATATTGTGATTAATTGTGTCAAATGCTTTAGTTGGATCCATAAAAACTGCTGCCGCACATTTTTTACTATCTATTGCATTGGTAATTTCTTCTGTAATTTCAATTAAAGCCTTTGAAGTTGAAACATTAGCTCTGTATCCATATTGGTTCTCTTCGAGTATTCTATTTTTATTTATGAAACTCTCTAATCTGTTATTGAACAGTTTTTCAATGATTTTAGAAATTTTTTGAAGTAAAGAAACAGGTCTATAATTTGTAAATTGATGTTTGTCTCCAGTCTTATAAATTGGTGCAACTTTAGCTATTTTCATTTTGTTTGGAAATTGACCTGTTTGAAATGATAGGTTACTAATATACATAAATGGTCCTGAGATCTCTTCAATAACCTTTTTTATCGTTTCCATATCAATTCCGTTACAATCAGTTGAAGTCTTAGATTTAAACATTTTTCACGATTGTAACTATTTCCTCCTGTGTCACATTACTGAGGAACATGGAGTTGGGATTTGCAATCTGAGGCAGAGAATGAGGAGCTGCCAGAAAAAAGGAACAGGAAGCCAGTGTAAGTGTGTTCCGTCTTGTTTTTGTCATGTTTCTACAGTAATAGGAAGGTTATTTCCGGTAGCATTCAAAAATAGACCAGAGATGCTTGTACTATATGTATATTTGGCAATTTTGGTATTGCAATAATCCTAATGATATGGTTACCCAACAGCCATCGTCTCAGGGACTCTGATGATAGCGAAGAAGACCCGGGAAATGGTGACCTCGCATCTCTGGGGTTGGCAAGCCAATTGCACAGGCAGAGTAAGGAATAATCTCTTAACATCGAAAAAAACGAAACCACCACATTAATATTAAAGATATGGTTAACATTCTTAGTGCTAAAGATATTCCCCCCTCCTTGTATCCTTTCTCCCAGCTCTACCGTCTCGCCGAGTGCCAGCAAGAGTCATGAGTACTTGTCAACTCGACTCCTCAACTGGAGATAACTTTCTAGGTAAAGACTGATCTCTGAAATAATATCTCAGCATCCAGTAACCATGGTTAACAGATCTCAACCATTTAATACCAATTTATCTCCCTTAGCACCTCACCATGGGGAAGAACGCATTCATATGCCTTCACCAGCACCTGCATTAAACATGCAGAGAGTTACACAAGGTAGGGACTGATCTCTGAAATAGTAGTGTATAGATAGGCCCCTTGGGTATTACCAGTCATGGTTAACTGATGGCTCTCTCACAATGCCCACCTCACTAGGAACGGCAGTCCCTCCTCGACTCCCTCCACCCCCCTCACCAGCAGCCCTCAACATGTGGCTGACAGAGGAGCCTGGATCCAGCCTGGCCTACAGGCCAACATGGCGAGGGGAAAGAATGGCCGACAACATTTCCTGCTCTGGTGAGCAATAACTGACAAATACCGGATGGTCATTCTGTGCCACAAATTTTGGAAAAAATTCAAATTCACAAGCAATCACATATTTTATTCAAACTTTGTCAATAACTTTTGTCATTAACTAAGGTCAATAGCTAATGTCAGGATTATGAGTAATGAGGATAAACACTGAAACATGTTAATTTTATACTGCTGTTTGTCAACAGCGCCTGAGGTAATCCAGATCCTTAGCCTACTGGAAACTATTAAGCACAACCAAGACCAGCTGATTGCGAAGGTAAACTTCTTAAGCCTTGAATAGGTCAATAATTCATAATGACATTGATTTTGATTAATTATTATTTTTTAAAGAAAGAAACAGCCTACATGGTAGCTTTGTGTGATTAGAGTAAACATTGCTACATTTTCTTGTTACATTTCACCTGTTTGCTCTTTAAATACCACTTTTAATGTTTTTTTATTTATTTCGATCGTATTTTTTAAAAATGTGCCCTGGGGCCGTTAAAAAATGACCTGCAGGCCGCAAATGGCCCCCAGGCCGCACTTTGGACACCCCTGGCCTACACGAATACAAACATAGAATGATAGTACAAATATAATAAGAAAACAATGTCAACCTCCCAAAGTTGGGTTATGGATATTTATTTATGCCCCCCACCCCCAACCCCCCGCCGCCGTCATCCAACAGAGCCAAACAAGTACTCTGATCAAGGAACCAAATAACGATATTGTTTAAACATTTTGGATGTCTTGCACACCTATACCCTGATCACAAATTCATAGTTTACGCACCTTATTTTAACCACCTCCAGTAACTTTAAGTCATGTTTTTTTTTCAAATGTAATCTCCTTAATACCTATCACATATTTTGTATTGTGTAAGCATACTTGGCTTTGGATGCTTCCTACCATAAACATAAACGTATCTGTCTTGTAATCTTGTTTGATTACAGGTGCTGTGAGTAAAAATGTGTTGAAAGGTCAGCCACGGACGCTGAGGTCACCAAACACGCCATCAGGTGGTTCAACTTGGTGGGGGATCGGGCAACGAGGAGACGAGTCCCGCTTCCACCTCCTCAGGAGGAATAGAGATGTATATGTATAAATAAACAACCTTTTATTGGACTTCTTGTCATTCACCAGTTATTCATTTTCTGATATGTTAGCTGTGCATGGAGCAGCGTTTCCTTGAAGTTGTAGCCTAATAGATTAAATACGTATATTTACTTTTTAAATATATATTATATATATTTACTTTATAGAGTGAATTGACCATTTTCTGTTTCTGCCTATTGACAATATTGTTAGTTTAAAAATACAAGGCAATGCATATGTAAGCCTATATCTCTGTAGTAGGGCTTAGTGAATTTTTTAGTTTCCTATTTTCTCCTACAGCAAGAACAGAAGGGATTTTGAAAATAAGATAAAGGGGTCCGAAAAGGCCAGATGAGCCAGGGTTTTTATGAGTCCGTTGCTGGTCCGCGGCGGGAGGTTAGGCTTTGATCATGGGTGCGGAGCGGATGCAGTGCGCCGCCACGGCGGATCCGCTACCCGCCGCCGTGGCGGATACGTTCCTAAGAGCAAGTGGACGCCGATGCGGGTCCGTTTCGCGGTTCCGTTCCGGAAAGCGCGATACCTCCACGGGGGATCCGCCGCGGAGTGTTTTTGCTGTGTGGGTCAGTAACATTAGCTAGCTAGCTAGCTAAACATACATTGTTTCGCCAACCATGGATCAAACAGTGAGTGATATAATAAAAAGCATGGCGAAAAGGACAAAATTCAACGAATGAGTCTACTCTTCAAGGTAAATGCTGTACATCAGGCCTATCCAACTGGCAGCCCGCTGAACATCACCCAAGTAGGCTTGATGTGACTGTGAATGGTTGTCTGTCTATCTGTGTTGGCCCTGTGATGAGGTGGCGACTTGTCCAGGGTGTACCCCGCCTTCCGCCCGAATGCAGCTGGGATATGCTCTCGTCACCCCTGCTACCTCGAGAGGAACAAGCGGTAGAAAATGATGAATGGATGGATGGACACCATTATAACTAGGGTTGCCCTTGTATGCAGTACTCCCGCCACCCCACAGGGGGCAACAGCAAGGCATATGTGTCACAATGAAGCAGCAGTGGGGTGAGTAAAAGAAGGCTACTCATTCAACCCGGGAAAAACATGAAAATAAATTGCGAACATCTGACTTTTAACAACAACTGGATAACAAAGTATGAATGTTCTGCGCCGAGCAAGAGCTCGAGTCATTGTTTCTTGTCGGGCCTTGTTCTAGACAAGCAGCAACAACGGTAGAAATCCACATGTGTAAGCTTCATCACGAAACATGGTCAAACATTTGTGTTTAAATATTGTGCATGAAGATATTTCGAGTTTTTTTCTATTGAAATTGCTGACTTTGTGAGTTTAGGAGTAACTTTGGCGATCAAAAAAGCGTTTAGAACGTGTAATTCTAAATTTGACCAGTAGAGGGCAATACCGCTACACCTTGGGTTTAAAATGTGATAAGTCACATTCATTGTGTGCAATGTTTGACGTGGATGTTGTTTAATTTCTATGTGCGTAAACATCTGTAGTTTATTGTGTAAATGTATTAACACAATGGATGTTATACTTTCGTAATGTTTATTTTATGCATATATTGGTAGTCTTACAAACCTAAATTATGGAAAATGTGTAAAGAAATAAAACTGAGAAAGAAAATGAATTCAAAACAAGGAACATCAATCCTCAACAAAACTTTTGGAACTTATGTTTCTTCATGCTGTTAACTATCTGTCAAGCTGCACACGCTGGAAACGAGTAGCAAGAGCAGAATAATGAATTTATTGACAGTGCAGTGTGAAAGTCGATGTGTTTACTTTGCGATTAAGTAAACGCAGTCTCAAAGAAATCTGTCTCTAAGCTAATTGTTGTGCTTTAAAGAGGGAACTGCACTTTTTAGGAATGTTGCTTATTAGTCACAATCTTTATGTAAGACAAGAACAAAAATGTTTTTGCTTTTTTAACGCATTCTAAATTATAAATACGTGCGATCAAAGTCCGCTTACGATGGAGCCTATGCGAGCTGTTCTATTCTGCCTATAAAGCCCTTAAAGGCCTACTGAGACCCACTACTACCGACCACGCAGTCTGATAGTTTATATATCAATGATGAAATCTTAACATTGCAACACATGCCAATACGGCCAGGTTAGATTACTAAAGTGCAATTTTAAATTTCCCGCGAAATATCCTGCTGAAAACGTCTCGATATGATGATGTTTGCGCGTGACGTCACTGATTGTAGCGGACATTTTGGAACACCATTGTGGCCAGCTATTAAGTCGTCTGTTTTCATCGCAAAATTCCACAGTATTCTGGACATCTGTGTTGGTGAATCTTTTGCAATTTGTTTAATGAACAATGGAGATAGCAAAGAAAAAAGCTGTAGGTGGGAAGCGGTGTATTAGCGGCCGGCTGCAGCAACACAAACACGTAGCAGCTACGTTGTAGCCGGTGTTTCATTGTTTACATTCCCGAACGATGACAGTCAAGCTTTACCATTGGCCTGGGACAACAGAGACTCTTACCAGGAGGACTTTGAGTTGGATACGCATGCTTGTGGAGATGGGACAACAGAGACTCTTACCAGGAGGACTTTGAGTTGGATACGCATGCTTGTGGAGATGGGACAACAGAGACTCTTACCAGGAGGACTTTGAGTTGGATACGCGCTACCGTGAGTACGCAGCTGCGGCTTCCAAACATTTGATCGCTTGCCCGTACGTGCGTGCCGCTATGTGCATGTCACGTACGTAACTTTGGGGAAATATATGTGCTGTATGAACTTTGCGGAGGTGAACGGTACTTTGGGCTGTGGGATTGAGTGTGTTGTGCGGGTGTTTGATTTGTATTGGCGGGTTGTATGGACGGGAGGGGGGAGGTGTTTTTTATGCGATATTAATTTGTGGCATATTAAATATAAGCCTGGTTGTGTTGTGGCTAATAGAGTATATATATGTCTTGTGTTTATTTACTGTTTTAGTCATTCCCAGCTGAATATCAGGTCCCACCCGCCTCTCACAGCATCTTCCCTATCTGAATCGCTTCCACTGCCCTCTAGTCCTTCACTCTCACTTTCCCCATCCAGGAATCTTTCATCCTCGCTCAAATTAATGGGGAAATCGTCGCTTTCTCGGTCCGAATCGGTCTCGCTGCTTGTGGCCATAATTGTAAACAATGTGCAGATGTGAGGAGCTCCACAACCTGTGACGTCACGCTACTTCCGGTACAGGCAAGGCTTTTTTATCAACGACCAAAAGTTGCAAACTTTATCGTCGATGTTCTCTACTAAATCCTTTCAGCAAAAATATGGCAATATCGCGAAATGATCAAGTATGACACATAGAATGGATCTGCTATCCCCGTTTAAATAAGAAAATCTCATTTCAGTAGGCCTTTAAAAAACATCCCAACACCTTCTTTAGGGTTTTATATATGTGATGTAGGTATATATGTAATGTAGTAACAGGCACATTTATAATAACATTTAATATTTACATATTTTAAGCATACGTGGCGCATTCATTTCAAAATCGTATCACGACATAATTTTTTTTTACATCACTGATTACTGCTCAACAGTATTGGTCATCTTACCTTAAAAAAGTAATTTGTTATACTTACAAATTACTTCTATCAAAAATTAAGTGATTTAATAATTAGGTTACCTCATTGTAAGAGTAATTAGTTACACAGCAAAGTAACTGAAACCTTATTTTTCATTTCGTTATTTTATACGGTATTACTTTCGATAACATCTTTAATGTCAAAGATATTTATATTAACTGATCGAACAATAAAACTACTGTATACAGTATTTAAGAACATTTGGCATATATCTCAACTCAATAAATTAGATATGCATAGAAAAAAAAATGTGTTAAAAAAATATTAAAGTAACATGAAACATTGAAAGTAAAAAACCCAATAAGGTGCCAAAAATGTAAACTTAGGTAAAAAGACACACACCAGCATTTGGCCTTTAAGTAGTGCAATTCTCTGCACCTGTATACCAAAACACAGCCTGAAAGAACTTCAGATAAAACTGTAACCACGTTTTTGGACAAATAAATGACATGCACTCAAGTAAAAGTTTTAAAAACGTTCCTGAATGACATTCTGACAATAAATTGCATTTGAATACAAATATTGGGGTCTTTTCCTAATTTTAATTAAGCAACATGGCCAGTTCTTGGCAGGCATATATGAGGGGGCAACACCTGTTCCATCATGCTGCAGTACTTTCTTTTCTATGTTAATACTGTAGTAACATTGCTGCCTTCTTCATTGAATTTGGTCGTAAGCTACAGTATGTGACCAGGGGCCATATTTATCAAGCTTCTTAGAATTACTTCTAAGAAGTCTGCGAAGAGTTGACTTATGAGTAAAGAAATTCTTCGCTGAAAGCTGCTCTTAAAAGTTAGTTATCAAGCATCTTACTCACACTTTCAGCGAAGTGTAGGACTGAATCTTAAGTGTCACACTCAGAGCTGAATTACGACATTACTATGTGCCGTAAACGGAATTTTAGGTGACGTCATTTCTGTGTCCATAGAAATGACCAATCACGGAAGGGAATCCCTTGTCTAAGAATAAAGAAATATCTTAGAAATATTTAAGTGGACAATGGGAGTGTATATTTTTACAATAAACTACAAAATAATACAAAACAAACAAACAATATTGGCAAAGAATCAGTTTGCTTCTGCTGAATTATCCGGGGTGTAGTTGGAAAGTCAATGAAACGCATGACGAGGTGAGGAGCAGTAAGGGCCATTATTGTTTCCATAACAATTCTGCTTACTGATGGTTGTGATGGCCCCAAATCATCACTGTTGCATTTTCCCAGTGGCGAGATATCGAAGCATTGTGATGACCTTTAGTTCTGCTGTGAAAGCTCTGCTGCGTGATGTTGCTGATGAGATGACGCCCCTTATTAAATCTGTGACAAAAATAATACCCGCTTTGTCTCCGTTTGATCAGCTGCTCGTCATCAAACACAGCCAGGACATCCTTCCGCTCCCTGAACGTTCGCGCACGTCTCTCTCGCCTCAGTGCCATCCCATGCTGGCAACTCCTAACCACTTAGGACACCTCTGAAGGTCTCTTAAATATCGTGGAGAGTAGGAGTGATTCTTAGACTTAAGAAAGTTGATAAATAGCTTTTATTCTTAAGTTTGAGAGTAGGACTAAATTTCGCAAATTCTCAGGACTTAAGTGTAAAATGGCACTCTAAGACGCTTGATAAATACAGCCCCAGATCCAACCTGGGGAAGTTGACAGCACTTCATCCACATTCTATCAACCATCACAATGTTTATCTTAACTTGATGGCATAATTCTTAAATTGAATGTAACCTTAAGTAAGATTTCACACACAATAGTCAATATTTACAAAGTATAGTCGTCTTATGAATAATAAAAAATATTCTTCTTAAACTAGTTTATCATCAAGTCAGCTGCATCATGTCTTAAAGTTTCTGTATTCTCCACATATTTAAACACAGAGAAACGTAAAAATTATTTTTGATGCTACTCCTCTGGCAAAGCAGATATGTTTGTGTGTTGTGAAACGGAGTTACGATGCATTTCTTCATCATAGATTGTTTATGAGTGCGGTAGAAGCAGCAAATACGCATAGCTAACTTACAGTTGTGTAGACGTCACAATGGCTCACCTGCTGATGGCATCATATAGTGCCAAAAATAAAAGGGGTCTCTTCAAATATTATGACCTGGTACATGTTCAATCCACACATTTTTATTTTGGCACCGCAGGCGAGAATTCTAACTTCCTCATCTGACAAGGAAAAGCATCTAATGGGCTTTACTTCAATGCTAACTCCCACCTGTCATGATTTCTTGCCCGGATCATGTTTTGTTTAGTTTGATATTTCTTTAAGTGGTGATTAGTTCTGTTTCAGCACCCTTGTTTGTTTGTTTTGTTGCCATGGGTGCTGATTTTTGTCACCTGCCTCTGATTAGTAGTCGAGACGCTCACCTGCTCCCGGTCACTAATCAGAGAGTTATTTATTCCAGCCTCGCAACACACTCAAATTTAAGTTGATTCTACTTGCTTCTTGCTCCTGTTTTGGCTAGTCTTTTTGCTAAGCTTTGCCGTAGCTTCTCGTGCCATCTGCACGTTTAGTATTTTGGCCTGGTAATTGGATTAAATCATCTTTCTTACCTTTTTGCTGCTTCCTGACGTCCATCTGCATCTTGGGGAAACAACCACCGCGAAACTATGCGACCCCGACATGACACCCCTAGTCTCTCATATTTGACGCTATTAAAAAACTGTGATTGGATATATTCCCAACTTGTCCCAACCGTCTACAAGTATAAATTAAATATGATTGGATTTTGTTTAAGTCAACATTTTCATCGACACCGGTTGACTGAGGGCTGAGGCGAGGGTATTGTGTGTCTGTGTGCACGCAGACTCACTCACAGCCGAGGGACAGTGATGAGGGAAGATGATACAAATGTATCGTGTCCCTTTTTCAGTGGATTTCTACGCTATTGCCGATCATTTTGTCATCCCCACCCTTGCTCTCTGCATGCAGAGGATGTGTGGCCGAAACCTGACACTTCGTGCTTCATTCAACCAAACTGTAGTAACACGCCACTTCACATTCTTAGTAACAGTAACGGCATTACCAAGGTGGGAACAGTAATTAAACATATTACTTGTTACTGTAAAAAGTAACACCGTTATACTCTAACGCCGTTAATACCAACACTGCTGCTCTCTGCAGACTTAATGAGAGCCAACAAACATAACAAAACATCACTTACTGTACAATGTCTGCTGTCATTAGGATGCCGACTGTTACAATCTTGTTATATACCCACTTAGATGAAGAATGACTCATAATCCTCGCGAAGAAAACAGAGGTGGAACCAAGCGTCTTGTTGTGTTGTTCTAGCCATTCCCGGGTCAGCTCTGCTCTTTTAATGTCCTTTGTGTTCTTTGATGTTTCCCTCTTACACACATGTTTATGTGTGCTAAGGCTATGAAGTTTTTTCTTCTTCCTTGGCCTCAGTCAGGACCCCCTCTCCAGGGGCCCAGGCTTGGACTGAATTTTTTTTTTCTCACCCCCCAGTCTCCAGCATTTACCCGTTTCTCACCTTTTTTGTAAGGGGCGCCGAAAGTTGGCAGACCCGTCAGCGATCCTGTTCTGTCTCCCTGTAGTGTTTGTCTGCTCTTGAATGGGATTGTGCTGAAAATCTTAATTTCCCCTCGGGGATTAATAAAGTATTTCTGATTCTGATTCTGATTCTGAAATTGGCTGTGTACCAACATGTTGGATTAAATCCTCGTCCTTCTACTATCCAGGTGAGAGGCACCAGCCAAGGACGTTGAAATAATATCTAAACAGCAGACATGTATCCATGAAAAGAAGAAGCAGCTGGAAAGAGATACCGTAGAAGTCCATTCTCCAAGTAAAATGTTGTGCTTTATTTTTACATTACTTCAAAATCCTACTACAGTTTTTAGTAGGACATTCTGTTGTATTGCTTATCATACAATTGTTGTTATGTAGAGGCGTTTTTCGTATCTTTGTTAAAAGCATTTTATATGTTAAAATTGTGATGTTTTTTGGGGGGGCCAGGGAAAATACCGATTAAATTGATTCATTTCACCGGGTGATGTTGATTTGAGATAAAAGTGTTTTGAGTTAGTGTTATTATTGTGACTTTTTTCTACATTTGAAACACTTCCTTGTAATCTACATAACATGTAGGGGGGGTCCTCATATCTGTGGTCCCCTCCAAGGTTTCTCATTGTCATTCCATTGGGTTGAGTTTTTTCTTGCCCTGATGTGGCTTGTGCAGTCATTTGAGACACTCGTGATTTAGGGCTATATAAGTAAACTTTGATTTATTGATTGATTGATTGAATCCGAATCAGAATCAGAATCAGAAGAGTTTTTATTGCCATTGTTTGAGAACGGGTTCACAAACTAGGAATTTTACTTGGCGCAAGATTGATGTAAAGTTAGTAGTAATAAGTAACTCCTATTAAGGGGAGAAAAGGGGGGATTGATGGGGGCTTTTCGGGGAATGATGTCAATAGGGGGAGTGGCATCAACGTACCATCTGTTCAGGGGGGTCAGTGGGGATGACGTCACACGTAGTTGGGGTGGTCTAAAACAGAATCAAAACTAGAAGTAGGTCTACGTCATGTCCACCTGTCATTTTGTTTTGTAGTTTTTTTTAAGAGATCTGCTTTTTTTGGTAGTCCAAACTTCATAATGATTTATGACCCCTACAGGCAAATGTAGGTATTTTCTCTTGTAGTCTTTTAAGGTATCCGCCATTTTGTTTGTAGTCTTTATTCACCATACTGAATTTGTTATACAGTAGGTTTGTCCAAGATTTTTGTTTTTAATACTAACAAAGGACGTTGTTTAAGCTTTCTGTACTTTGGAAGTAAACATTAATAGCCATCAAAATCATTTACCAGTCATTGTGGAGTATGTTTAAATGGTTTACGCCCGCAAAGACAGTGTTACATATTGGTGCTTGAAACATGATAATTATGTAAGTGACTCACCTAGACACTTATCATCATTTGTTTTGTAGTCCAGATTCACTGCACTGTGTATGTATATATGTATAATAACTTTGGTCTACAAATGAACACAAATGGCGGACTCAGGCAAAGCTCTTCAGGTAATCCACAGACATTACATGTTGGAAAAATGTCACAAGTGGTGAAAATTTCAAATAGCTCGTTTGGAGGAAGTATGAAGGGAGGCAAGATTGTTTTACAAATATCTCCCCGTGCTGGGTGGTCCTGTGGCGGCCGGCTTGGGTAGGGTGGCCGTGGGCTGGCCTCGCCGCGCTCTCCGGGGGTGGGGGTGGGCTTGTGGGGGCCTGGTTGCCGGTGGGGCGGGGGCGGTCTTCCCGTCCGGTTGCGGGGGGTCTCCGGGCCCCTCGGGCGGGGCGTCCCGCCTTTCTGTCCGTGTGGGGTGTGGTCTCTCGCTGACTTGGGGTCTGGCTGCCCCCTGCTTTTCTCGTGCCTTGTCCTCTGCCGGCTGCGTCTGTCTGCGGCCTGCTGCTGGCCCTTGTGGGCGGCGCGGTGGGCCAGGTTCTGGGGTTCCTGTCACTGTCTGGCTTGGCTGCGTGGGGGCGGTGGTCCCTGGTTCCCTGGGCACCACACCTACTGTTTGTGGGATGGGCTCTTGGGGAGGCTGGGGCCGTACTCTGGCTCCCGCACACACTGGGAGTCAAATGTATTGTACATGCAAATTCACATACACACATACATAGGTACCTACGCTCCCACATACATATAAAAATACAGTACATATTTACACACTCAAAGTTCGTACATCCACACGCACGCTCATTATACAAACATACTGTATACACATACTGTACATATACATTCACTGTAAAAACATACATATACACATACTGTACATATACACTCACTGTACAAACACATACACATACTGTACATATATATTCACTGTACAAACACACACATACATATACAGTACATATACATTCACTGTACAAACACACATATACACATCATCATCATCGGCGGTCACTCGTGGTCGAGTATGACTGTCCTCCTTCCTGGTCCTTGTGGGTCTTCAGGTGGGCGTAGAGGCCGATTTTGGACCCGATTATTCTGGGGCAATGTGGACAAGGGAATGTAGTGGTGGTGGGTTTGGGTTGGGCCTGTTTGGTGGATGCTCTCTCCTTTCTTAGTCTGCGCTTGTCTTGTGCAGCATGGCGGAGGTCGTCATTATATTGCGCGGCACCCTCACGGACAAGGTTTCTCCACATCGTCCTGTCTGTTGCCTTGACTTCCCAAGACTTAAGGTCTATGCGACACTTTGTCAGGTTTGCCTTGATGTTATCCTTAAATCTCTTCTTTTGACCTCCCGGGGCCCGTTTCCCTTCAACAAGCTGGGAATAAAGGACTTGTTTTGGGAGGCGAGAGTCAGGCATGCGGACTACATGGCCCGTCCATCTGAGTTGGTTTTGGGCAATCGTGGCAGTGATGGTGGGCAAGCCAGCCTCCTCCAGGACGCTGGTGTTGGTGCGTCGGTCCTCCGAGCTGATCCTGAGAATTTTCCTGAGACATCTCTGATGGTAGGTCTCGAGTGCCTTTAAGTGCCTGCTGTAGGTGGTCCAGGCTTCTGACCCATACAGAAGGGTGGGGAGCACGACTGCTTTGTAGACCAGGATTTTGGTCTTTGCTTGGAGGTCACGGTTCTCGAAGACTCGCTTCCTCAGCCTTGAGAAGGCCCCACTGGCACAGCTGAGGCGATGGTGAATTTCATCGTCAATGACAGCTTTAGATGACAGGAGGCTCCCGAGATATGGGAAGTGGTCCACATTTTCCAGTCGGATTTTGTCAATTGAGAGGTTGGGGGCAGGACAGGCGCACTACTGTTTGGTGGTGATTGGTGGAGTATTTGGGTTTTCTTTATATTGATGGCAAGACCAAGCTGTTTGTATGCCTTCGCAAAAGCAGACAGAGTGCACTGTAGGTCCTCTTCTGAGAGGGCTACGAGGGCATTATCGTCTGCATACTGCAGCTCTATGATGGATATGGTGGTGGTTTGACCTTTAGCCCTGAAACGGTTGATGTTGAGGAGTTGACCGTCGGTTCTGTACATTATTTCTACTCCCTGGGGCAGATGCATGTTTGTGAGATGGAGGATAGTAGCAACAAAAATGGAAAATAGTGTTGGAGCGATGACACATCCCTGTTTTACACCTGTGTCTACACTAAAGGGTTCTGTTTCATCTCCACTGCCACTGAGCACTGACATGTTATCATGCAGTAGTCTCAGTACCCGGATGTATTTATCTGGGCAGCCAATCTTGGACAGAACCAGCCAAAGGGCCTGACGGTTAACCAAGTCGAAGGCTTTGGTGAGGTCTATGAAGGCCATGTATAGTGATTGATTTTGTTCCCGGCATTTTTCTTGCAGTTGTCGTGCGATGAAAATCATGTCTGTGGTGCCTCTGCTTGGGCGAAATCCACTCTGAGACTCAGGAAGCACGCTTTCTGACAGGGGGGTGAGTCTGTTGGCCAAAACTCGAGCGAGGGCTTTCCCTATGGTGGACAGGAGAGAGATGCCACGGTAATTCCCACAGTCTGCCTTGTCTCATTTCTTAAATATGGAGACAATTAGGGCATCCCTGAGCTGTGCAGGGATTTCCTCTTCTTCCCATATTTTGAGAAGCAGGGCATGGATGTGCTTGGTAAGATCGGGTCCGCCTTTCTTCAGGACCTCTGCTGGAATGCCGTCGGGCCCAGCAGCCTTGTTGTTCCTCATCTTCCCAATGGCATCCTCCAGCTCATCCAAGGTAGGTGGTTCTCCCATGCTTTCATCTGTGGGTTGTTGTGGGAGTTGGTCAAGAGCCTCCATCTCAGGTATAGTGTCCCTGTTTAAGAGGTCCTCATAGTGTTCTTTCCACCTGCTTGAAATTGCGTCCTTGTCCTTCAGCAGCAGCAGACCATCCTTTGAGCGAAGGGGGGTTAGGCAGCGGTGGCTGGGACCATACACCACTCTTGTGGCATCGAAGAAGCCTCTAGTGTCTCCAGAGTCAGCAAGCTGCTCGATCTCCAGAGCCTTTGTTGTCCACCACTGGTTCTTCAGTTTCCTAACCTGTGTTTGGACAGCTGCCTTCGCTTTGGCGTGGGCTACTCTTTTCACTTTGCAGTGGATGTTGTTTTGCCAAGTGATGAAAGCTTGCCGCTTGTTGTCAATTAGTTGTATATCATCAAACCAGTCTTGATGTCTCCGCTTTTTGAGACCAAGGATATTTTTGCAGGATTTCATTATGGCAGTCGAAAGTGTGCTCCAGTGTGTTTCCGTACCCTCTGGGTACTGTTTGGGCAACGCTGCGCTAAAGGCCTCTTGCAGCTGTTGTTGGTAGGTGGTGTCACTCAACAGCTCGATGTTAATTCTTGGCCGGCACTGTCTTTTCTGCATCCGTCTTTTCCGCATTAAGCGGATGGACATGATGGAGCGAATGAGGCGGTGGTCGGTCCAGCAGTCGTTTGCACTGGTCATTGCTCTGGTGTTTAGGACGTCGCGACGGTCTTTAGAGCGGACAATGACGTAGTCAATGAGATGCCACAGTTTGGAGCGAGGGTGCATCCATGATGTTTTGAACTTGGTTTTCTGACGGAAAAGTGTGTTGGTGATGACCAGGTTGTGCTCCGAGCACTTAGTTAGCAGTAGTGCGCCATTTGAGTTTGTATTTCCGACCCCTTCTCTCCCCAGTGTACCCCTCCATAGGTGGTGGTTTCTTCCCACTCTGGCGTTGAAGTCTCCGTGCAGGATTAACTTGTCCTCCTTGGGGACTTCAGATAGAACTTTGTCCAGGTCAGCATAAAAGGCCTCCTTAACTTCATCCTGTGCATCAAGGGTTGGTGCATAGGCACTAACGACCGTGGCCATATGACTGCTAGCAAGCATAAGGTGTAAGGTCATTAGGCGCTCGTTGATGCCCACAGGGAGTTCATGGAGGTGGTTGATGAGGCAGTTCTTAATAGCAAAACCCACACCGTGGATTCGTGGCTCATTTGCAGGTTTTCCTTTCCAAAAGAAAGTATATCCGCCTATGTCTTCCTTCAGCTGCCCTTCATCGGCCAGTCGGGTCTCGGAGAGTGCTGCGATGTCGATGTGGAACTTCCTTAGCTCTCTGGAGATGATGGCAGTTCGCCTTTCAGGTCGATCGCTGGTTTGGTTGTCCGTGAGGGTTCGCACGTTCCAGGCTCCAATGTGTAGTTTGTGTTTTCTTTGTTCTCTTTGTTTCTGACCGCGTGGTGGTGATCCCTCTGGATGTGGTATTCCAGACAGGATGTTGCAAGGCAGGCTATTTTTAGGGTACCTTTTCTAACCCCCTCCCCTACTGGGGTGAGCAGAGTGGATCCTGAATAGGGCTGCTCAGTCATGGGTGCAGCTGCCGAAAAGCTCTTCTGCCTCAGTCCATGAGTTTAACGACTGAATCTAACACCCACCGCCTGTGTGCCAGGTTGTGGCTAGGGACTGCCAGACTTCACTGTCCTACCCCCGTTACCACTTCCCGGTCGCCAAAGGACTTTGAAGTATCCGGGATGTAAAATGGATGGGTTCCCATTCGGGAGGACGCCTACGTGTCACGTCTTTTAGCGTGGGGAAACTGATGCGCCTGCAGCCACCACACGGTCCTTGGCAGAGAGGGGCCTTGATCCAGTGGCATGGATCCATGACGACTGGAGACCACCCTCTGTTGCAGCCTTCATCCGCCTTCAGTGCAGTTGTGACATGCAGTGTCATCCTCCGCCACTTCCACCGTTGAGGTCTTATATCTATTTAACCCATAGATGGGGCAGTGGTTGGCGGACACCAGGGCGTGTCCACACACTGGTGGGCCTGCATGCCTCGCCTCTGGGGCCCACTGCTGCTCCGAGATCCCCCACAGTTTTGCCTGTGTCCGCAAAGACGCAGTTTACCGTGTGTGGCCACGAGGAGGCACCACAGGGGTCTTGGTAGTGGAGAGGCTTTGTACCAGCAGGAGGAGGCTTACGCACTCGGCTCCTCTTTTCACCCACCCAGGGGCTAGCTGGCGGCGATAGCTCTAAGCAGAGAGTAGCAAGCAGGGGCAGCATGCAGCATGCACTAACTACAAGCACTTCTGCCACAAATCTAACGCACTGACGCATCACACGCACCCTGTGCGCGAGCACTCACACACACATATACACATACTGTACATATACATTCACTGTACAAACACACATACTGTATACACATACTGTACATATACATTCACTGTACAAACACACACATACACATTCTATACATATACATTCACTGTACAAACACACATATACACATACTGTACATATACATTCACTGTACAAGCACACATATACACTTACTGTACATATACAAGTACATATGCACACATACACTCATGCACATAATCACGTTTCATCAGACATATATTAACGTTGTTGCCCTAGGGTAAACTGGGTATAACACATGGCACACTGACAAAGCTTAACCTATTGTTACTATAACAATCTACAAGGTTAATGTAGGTTGCTTCTCTTTCTTCCCCTCCATTTTTCTGCATTCTTTCGTATCTCAAGTTATCATTACGTATATGTATTGTTGATAATAAAGGAAAAGTATTGGTATTGTTTATTATCAATAGCACTATTTATATTGGTATTCATATTGCTCCATTTTTAGTGTAATAATGCTCATTGTCATTTCTGTATTATTTTTTATTTTTGCTAACTGCTTATTTGCTATTACTTTTACCATCATATTTTTACATGTCGTATTTGCTGATGTTGCTCTGTTGTTGTTGTTGTTGTTGTGTTTGCTGTTGTTGTTTTTGTCTCTCTGTCTAATCCCCCTCCTGTCCCCACAATTCCCCCCTCTTTCTTCCTTTTTTTCTCTTTCTATAAAAATGTTTTTAAAAAATGTAAAAAAAAATATCTCCACCATGCCACCTTGGTTTGATTTCAAATTTTTGGGACTTACGCAGATCCCAAATACACAACAGGTACTAGTAGGTAAGAAAAATTGGTTTTGCTTAATAAGTCCCCTTTAACAATATTGTGATAAGATAACACTAACAATAATATAAAAATGTTCATATTGTTACATCCCTATTTGAGAAGAGAGAGAAGAGAAGTTACAACTACAGTCTATAAGGGATTACCTTATGTCAAGATACCACTGTATTAGTCATTATCTTTGGCTACTGGCTCATTATTGACCAGTCAGTGTTCAACAAATGTTATAGTATGTTCATGCCAAGTTACTTATATACACCTTTAGATTTAGCCATGCATCCTACTGCGAAATTTCTATTAAGCTTCATCTGCCTAACGGAGATTGCACTGCTGTGCAACCACAACAAAGAAGATGTAAAATAACGGCAAACAATGTAATTAATTCCTGTCAGAGACACAAAAACAGACGTGTGTATAATGAGCATTTCTCAAGCTGATCTGGTTGTAATATGTTTGCGGCAAACTTTCTCTTGTGTTTACCCCAAAGAATATGCGCAACATGATTTCAAATTTGTAATCAGCCATAGACTCTTATCTATGCAGACTCCAATCTAGCTAATTAAGTGTCCCATCACACAAGAGGATTTCAACAATACATGCTCTCTTCATGTCAGTTTTGTATTTGCAGCGGATTTTGCTGCTTTAACCCCCAGGGCCAAATATTTAATTAATACAACTTCCATTAACAACAACAACAATATTCCACTGTGATGAGATATACAAAATAGACTGATGGATTGATTGATTGAAACTTTTATAAGTAGATTGCACAGTAAAGTACATATTCCGTACAATTGACCACTAAATGGTAACACCCGAATAAGTTTTTCAACTTTTCAACTTGTTTAAGTCGGGGTCCACTTAAATTGATTCATTATACAGATATATACTATTTTCATAATACAGTCATCACACAAGATAATCATCAGAGTATATACACATTGAATTATTTACATTCTTTACAATCCGTGGTGTGGGATATGGAGGGGGGTGGGGGGGTTTAGGTTTGGTTGGTGTCAACACTTCAGTCATCAACAATTGCATCATCAGAGAAATGGACATTGGTACAGTGTAGGACTGACTTTGTAGGATATGTACAGCAAGTAGTGGACATAGAGAGAGAGATCAGAATGTATAGGAAAAAGTGTCTACATTTGATTATTTACATTTGATTATTTACAATCCGAAGAGGTATGATGTGGAAGGGAGGGTGTTAGTTTAGGCTTGAAGTTGCCTCGAGGTGTTCTTTTAGTGCGGTTTTGAAGGAGGATAGAGATGCCCTTTCTTTTACACCTATTGGGAGTGCATGCCATATTGATGTGGCATAGAAAGAGAATGAGTTAAGACCTTTGTTAGATCGGAATCTTGGTTTAACATGGTTAGTGGAGCTCCCACTGGTGTTGTGGTTATGGCGGTCATTTACGTTAAGGAAGTAGTTTGACATGTACTTTGGTATCAGGGAAGTGTAGCGGATTTTATAGACTAGGCTCAGTACAAGTTGTTTTACTCTGTCCTCCACCTTGAGCCAGCCCACTTTGGAGAAGTGGGTAGGAGTGAGGTGTGATCTGGGGTGGAGGTCTAGAAGTAATCTGACCAGCTTGTTCTGGGATGTTTGGAGTCTAGATTTGAGGGTTTTGGAGGTGCTAGGGTAATAGGAGGTGCATGCGTAGAAGAAAAAGGGTTGAATGAGAGTTCCCGCTAGAATCGTCATGGTGCTTTTGTTGACCAGAGAGGAGATTCTATCGAGCAATCTCGTTCGTTGGTTGACCTTTTTGATTACCTTGGTTGCCATTTTATCACAGACGTGCCCTTATCGTCCACGAGAGACGTTGAATTCATGTCTCACGGCAATAAAAATGGCTAATGCTGATTCAAAAGTGTGCACTTGTAGCTCGCCGTTCATCATCCTCGCTGAGCGTCAAAAAAAGCATTTGACAGATGGGCTTTTTGATGAGAGATCCATGACTACATGACGAGCTGCCATCAAAGACAAAGTCACCAAATCTGGTGCTCCGCTGAATCGTCATATTGTGCCAGTGTGAGAATGTCATGCATGTTGCAATTAAAAAAGATGAGTTATAAGTTCCTATCTGCCTTTAACAGACTGCACACGTTACACTGAAGTGAGATAACACATCATCCACGACGCTTGAACTGTAATTAATCTTTTTTTAATCATATTCCCAAACTGTTTTGTCATCACTATTTAACTGTGAAGCTGCATATTAATTTGTGAAATGAGGGAATAATTGCCCGTTCACGCCATTGATGTGTGCTGTCGGCACAAAAAATATATACAATTGCATAATTGCAAAAATGATCTATTGTCATTTTATTCACCAATCACAAAAGAACATGTGACTGTCCTGCCTTTCACTTAGTCACATCTTGAGGTGAAACAGTTCATAAAGAGCATAAAAGAGTATATAGCTTTGTGTACAATGTATTGTTCTTTAATATTACTTATCTACCATTATTAGATGCCTGAAGGGCCCCCATAGTACCACTAACCAAACGTCACTGCTCCAAATACACACACTCAGTAGTTTTACATCCACTAAAAAAAACTATTATTGACTTTATTTGACTAAATCGGTTAAGAAATGCTGCCAAACAACAAAGAACAACTTACCACAAAAGAAGAAGAAATGTCTGTCGCAAACAAAAACTAAATGGACGGCGCCAACAAAGGAGAAATAGCCACCGCCAACGAGACAAAAATAGCCGCCACCAACAAGGAAGAAATGCAACGAAGAAGAAATAGCAGCCACCAACAAAGAAGAAATAGATTTTTAATTCAAAAGAAAAAGTATACTGACACAGGTAATAGTATTGCTATAGATAATTCTTAACTATTATGACCTCATATTTTATAACTAATAGACGTAGATGAAAGAAAACAAAAAATTTAGACACGCCTCCAGATGACCACAATCTGGCATGTTGGTCAGCTTTAGGGGCATGTGAAGTTGGGTGTCATCAGCATAACATTGAACGCTAACACCGTATTTGCGTATGATATCGCCTAGCAGCAGCATATAGGTGCTGATGAGGGCAGAGCCAAGAACCGAACCCTGTGGAACCCTTCACGTTACCTTCAAATAATCAAAGTGGAATGTTGTTGTGGGAGATGCAGTGCATCTTTTCAGTAAGGTAGGAGGTCAACCAAGAAAAGGCTAAGTCTGACATACTGATACATGTATTGATACGTTCTAATAGTATATTATGATCAACGGTACAGGAAGCAATTTGTGAAAGTAGGTGAAAACATGTCAACAGTGCTGGAGATATCTTGAGGCGTACCCCAGGGATGAATAGTGGGACCAAAATTGTTCAATCTATAAATATTAACAACATTTGTAAAGTGACAAAGGATTTAAAATTACTATTATTTGCCGAAGACACAACTGCTTTTTGTTCAGGGGTAAACACATAGAATCTAATACAAAAAAATAACAGAATAAATTAACAAATTAAAAAGATGGTTTGACAAAAACAGACTTACTTTGAATCTCAGTGAAACTAAAATAATGGTATGCAATAACAGTAGAAGAGAAAGTCAAACACAAATACAAATAGATGGAATAGACATTGAAAGAGTGACATACTCAGACCTACTCAGTGGCCTAGTGGTTAGTGTCCGCCCTGAGATCGGTAGGTCGTGAGTTCAAACCCAAAAACTATAAAAAGGGTTGGAATTGGGGGTTGAATCACCAAAATGATTCCCGGGCGTGGCACCGCTGCTGCCCACTGCTCCCTCACCTCCCAGGGGGTGATCAAGGGGATGGGTCAAATGCAGAGGACCACACCTAGTGTGTGTGTGACAATCATTAGTAGTTTAACTTTAACTTAACTTTAACTTAACATAAATGCATTTTTGGGTCTAATAATAGATGAGAAAATGAATTGGAAATGTCATATAAAAATACACAACTCAACATATTTTGGTTAAAGCAAAAAATAAAGCAAAATATGTTGTAGACCAAAAATCTCTCCATATTCTCTTGTGCACGCTAGTGTTACCATATCTAAGTTATTGTGTAGAAATATGGGGAAATAATTACAAAAATACACTTCATTCACACCATGTTACAAAAAAGATCAGTTAGAATAATACTTAATGTTGCATATAGAGAACATACAAACCATTTATTTATTAACTTAAAAATATTAAAATGCAATGATATAGGGCATTTGCAAACGGCTAAAATTATGTGCATGGCCAACTATAACCTGCTACCCAAGAACGTACAACAATTCTTCTCAACACAAGAGAAGAAATACAATCTTACAGAAAAATCTAATTTAAAACATTTGCATGCGCGTACAACACGTAAAACCTTTAGTATATCAGCATGTGGAATGAAATTATGGACTGGATTAAGCAAAGAACTCAAACAATGTACTAACTTGATGCAGTTTAAGAGGTTGTTCAAACACAAAGTGTTTACAAAGTATAAGGAAGAGGAACAATGATAATTACTGAAAATAAGATAGGATTCACCTCTTTATGTGAATCGTAACTGACTTAACTATTTATAAAGAAAACTGTTGTATTTAGAAAACACTGATATAACTTTGCTACAAATTGAAAACAGGAAGTGAATATATATGTGTGAGAAACTGCTATGAAGTGGAAAAAGGGTAGGATTACTACTCACTTTCGGACATGTTGTAAACTGAAGGCTTTGAATGTTTTTAATGCTAACCCCACATTTTGCTAGCATAAACATACACCTAATAAAATTAGTATATTAATCTTACCATCATATTTATGCATGCTAACCATCATGTAGTTATTCTAGTAAATTAGTCGGTATTACTGTAAATGGTTAGTTCTAAAGTAACACATATAAAAGGACACAGAGCCCTGACATCAGGATGCGAGGTATTTGCAAGCGGCAATAATCATCAAAATAAATCTGCAGAGGAACAGTAACCATGGAAACCGGAGTCAGGGGGGACAAAGACAACCCAACCCCCCTTTGGAACAGTTTATCAGTCCTTGGGATGGAAGAGAAGACGGACATTTTGCGAGGAGCCATAGGAAGCAGGATGTCTCCCTTTCTTTGCTTGTAGCCATGAGGGAATTGTATTTCTTTGCTTCAAACAATCACAATTTAAAATCAATCTAAGATGGTGAATGTGAAAATTGACAGCGACTTGGTGAGCATTATTAGAGATTAAACGAACAAGCGTAGAAGAAAAAGTACTCCTCCCTTCAAAAGAGAAATGGAAAACATGTGATGTATCATGTTGAAACTGCTGTCATGTTCGAAATAAACTTCAAACAACGGTATCGAAAGCTGAGCTCAAGTAGAAAAAACTCAGATGATGCATCAGCATCCATAGTTAGCAAAAAATCATTAGTCACTTTTGCTAGGGCTGTCTCAGGAGAATGATTTGCCCTGAAACCGGACTGAAAGGGTTCACAGTGATCGCAATTAATTTGAGTTCGATCACAGTGATCAGCTGTCAGCATATTTCTTCAATCAAACATGGCTGAAAAGTCTGTTAGAAGTTACCGCAGTAATAAACAGTAGAAGAGCAACTATGCTCTGTATTATCCTGAACGGAACACTCCACCTTTATTGACTGCGATCCTGTGCGTGTCTGTGAATGAGTGTGTGTCTTTGTGTACATTTTTGTGAAAGTGTGTCCTTGTGCTCGACCTCCCGTTTCACGGTCACAAAAGTCAGGCTCGTCACAACGTAATGAATCTTCAATCAGCGTTGTGCCTCTTCCCCTTCTGGACTGGAAGTGCAGCCCAGAAGAACAAAATAAAGAAATATGACTAACACTAGCATGGAAGTTGAAACACAACACTTTTGTGGCACACTTTACTTTCACTATCTGCTGCGGACTTGCAGGCACTCAGAACGTCTATGTAACTGTAATTGGTGCCAACTGGGAAAATCAACACACACATTAATTTATTCAGAAAAGGCATTTTTATATCAAAATATTTTTAATCAGACTTTTTGTTTACGTGTCTGCAAAGATTCCACTCCTCTGATATAACATGAACTGTATTTTTGTGGATAAAAAAACAACATTTTGTTCCTGAAATAATCAATAAACTAGTTTTATGTGTTGTTCAAATTGAAACTGCACTTTAATGTGTTTTCATTCAATACAAGATACAGAATTTGGGTCACCGCTTTGTTGTTTGCCAAAGCATTGGTGAGAGGCACTGATGTATAAAAAAGAATACAAATAATAATTGACCATTTGAAAGTGTTGTTTAGTAAATGTTAACTTTAAATAAAAGTCGTATTGTATTCACTACACAAATCATACTTTGTTTAATGCAGAATGTTTGTGGTAAGCAAAAAAAAATAAATTTGAGAAGCAAAAAAGTTGTTCTCTTTAACCCCTCAAAACATACCAAAAAAAAAGCAAAACCACGGCTCTAAAACCAAGGTACGGACCGTAGAGTGGGTTACCTGTACCGTTGCACCTCTAGTAAACACAAATATATATATATGATCAAAATGACAGTTGTAAGCTGTTAGCATATATTACCTCCATCAAATATGGTGGAAATGTCTGTTACAAGATACTGCAGTAGTAAACAGTAGGGATGTGGTATTCGCTATAATCCTGCATGGAACAATCCACTTTAATTTTAAAAAAAATTGGTGCTATTAATCAAGAACGGATGGTATGAAAAAATCAATTGTGATATTTTTTTTGCCATATCGCCCAGCCCTCGCTCACAAAGCTTGTTAGACGCCAAGTGTTCATTCAGCTGCCGTGCAACAATTGTTTCGAGGATTTTAGAGGTGAAGTGGAGGTGCAACACCTGCCCGTAGTTTAGCAGGAGGTCAAACTCGAGGTTAGGTCTTTTAAGCATAGGATGACTAACCACTGTTTTGAATGCTAGGTGAAGAGTACCATGGGAATGTGATAAGTTAATAATATTTAACACTGACAGTCCTAATATTACAAACAGCTCCTGGATAAGTTTCCCAGGAAGTGGGTGAAGTAAACATAAACATTTGTTTTGATCCATTTACAGGTCTCAAGAGTTCCTCTAATGTTATTTCTTCTTGTTGTTTTTTATGTCCTGTTCAGCTCCTCAGGTAAATCATATTGTTGATTTAGATGCACAGATTTACTTTACAAAAAAGAAGTGTGGGAGACTTATTTTGTTGACTTATTTGTATTTGACTTTATTAAATAGATTTATATTCATGTTTGGCGCAGCCGGACCGTAGCAGGAGGGGATAGAGAGAGGAAAAAAAGGAAGACAGAGGGGGAAATTGCGGGGACAAGAGGGGGATAAGACAGAGAGACAACAACAACAACAAAACAGCATCGGCAAATACTGAATGCTGAATTTCCCCCAGGGACAAGTGGTAGCAAAGAAGCAGTTAGTGAAGTAAATATTAATAACACAGAAATGACAATTAATATTATTGCACTACAGATGGAGCAATAAAAATACCAATAGAAATAGCACTATTGATAATGAATGCAACAATACATATGTGATGGGACACAAGTAGGGGATTTTATTTTTCATGTTTTATTACCATGCATGTTTTATAGTGTTTTATTGCTGTGGATTTTAATTGCATGTTTTTACATTTCAGAATTTGATTGTATTTTTAATTGCATGTTTTTATACTTTAGAATTTGATTGTATTTTTAATTGCGTGTTTTTATACTTTAGAATTTGATTGTATTTTTAATTGCATGTTTTTACACCTTGTGGACTTTGCTGGCATTTTAAGACTCGCCCCTTTTAGCTTGTTGCCCCTAGTAACCAAGGTGCCCAATCGAACGGCACCTGAAATTAGACGCACCTGTGGAGCGTTAAGACTGCACATTTAAAAGGACCGCAGCAGGAGAAGGCAGGAAAACGAGGAGCAGGAGGAAGCGACCGGAGAGGATCGACCGGCTTTGCCGAGAGCGACCGGGGGGGGGACGCGCGCAGGCTGGGAAGGAACCCCCGGACTACACAGCCGACCCCGCAGGCTACCGGAGTGAACCCCTAGACACCCACAACACGCAGGGGCAGAGGAAACTCTGCCTCGGAAGTAAGTGACGTTTGTTGTGGATCTGTGGGGGCAACCAACTGCCTTGGGCTGTGGGTTTGCGGGCTCGTGCGTTGTACGCTGGCTGTGTGGTCCTGTGGACAGGGGGCGATCGGGGACCCAGAGACCTCCGGCGACCCCCGGGAGCGACCAGGAGGCGGAGCGAGACGGGAGGGTTACCGCCACATAGGTCCCGACTGGCGAGGAGAGTGGGCGTACC
This sequence comes from Entelurus aequoreus, assembly GCF_033978785.1. Taxonomy (NCBI): domain Eukaryota; kingdom Metazoa; phylum Chordata; class Actinopteri; order Syngnathiformes; family Syngnathidae; genus Entelurus; species Entelurus aequoreus. The sequence continues at coordinate 36,908,031 of NC_084733.1, forward strand.
CAAGACTTCGACGTGGAACTACAGCAAGGGCAGGGGAAACCCTGCCTTGCGTGTAAGTGTGGCGTCAGCCCGGAGAGCATCTCCTTGGTTTTAAAAGATTTTATCCCCGTGGCCTGCCTCCGTGTTAATTGTGTGTGCAGGAGGATGCCGTGGAAGTGGGCGGAGCCAGGACGCGGAACCCCTAAGCCTGTCGCGGCTGTACCCTCACAATAATGATATTTTTAGCGTTGTCAACTGGACTGGTTTTAGCTATATTGTAATAAATTGTGAACAAGCAAAATCATCATCCCTTATTTTGGACAGCTGCTCTCACTTCATTGGGTTCTTAATATTTTATATTTGTTTTTAGCAACATTTTTATTAGATTTTAAATATACCACCGCTCGGGTCCATCACACATATACTGTATGTAATGGTAACTTGTATTACAAAAGAAAGCAGATACATGGAGGGGAAGAAAGAGAAGCCCACTGTATTAACCTTGTAGATTGTTATTGTAACAATAGGTTAAGCGTTGTCAGTGTGCCGTGTTTTACCCAGTTTCCCCTAGGGGAACAACGTTAATATATGTTTGATAAAACATGATTATATGCGTGAGTGTATTTATGGATATGTACCTTTATATGTACAGTATGTGTATATGTGTGTTCGTACAGTGAATATGCGTGTGGATATATGTACCGTGAGTGTGTTTGTATGTACTGTATTCGGGTATGTATGTAGGAGAGTATGTATCCATGTATGTAGGTAGGTACCAATGTGTGCGCGTATGTATGTATGAATGAATGAATATACGTACAGTATGTGTGCAAACCATATTTTTCAGATTATAAGGCGCACTTAAAATACTTTCATTTTCTCAAAAATCGACAGTGCGCCTTATAACCCGGTGCGCCTAATGTACGGAATAATTCTGGTTGTGGTTACCGACTTCAAAGCTATTTTATTTGGTACATAGTGTAATAAGTGTGACCAGTAGATGGCAGTCACACATAAGAGATATGTGTAGACTGTAAGACGACGCCAGAAAACAACACCAAAACTTCTAATATTCCATTGAGAATAAAGGACATTAGACACGGCGCTCAAAAATCTGTTACAACTTTGGTGAGCTATGAAGCCACACCGCTTGATAGATTGTCGATGCATTAAGACCAATGTTCTTATGTTTTTTTATGTTTCATCTATGAATTTGCACTAAATGGGTTTGCTTGCAATTTCGTTGTACAATGTACAATGACAATAAAGATGTATTATGTTCTATTCTATTACGACTACCATAGTCAGACATACGAGTATTATTATAGCGTGTGTACAAGGACCGCAAAATGGCACTATTAGCAGAAATATTATCTGGTGTTTTGTTTTGCAATCTAATGCAAAACCAACTTTCCCTACCTTCTGGTAACTGCTGATGTGTATTTGGGATCTGCATAAGTCCTGAAAATTTGCGCAGGTCCGCCATTGTAGTCCGTGCTGACACCGTAGTCGATAAGCTTCTTTTTCTCTATCTTCTTGTTATGGGGCTTTCATCCTCCGCTGTTGCCATTTCTAATATAAAGTGGTGTAAAATTCTAAATTATATCTGTCAGTAGACTTGCTATGGAAGCGCTAAAAACTACCAGTGTAGTGGGTTTACATAATTCACCTACAGAACTTTAGTTATTTTTAGAGAGTTCCGGTCAGACAATTTTTCTCGGGCGTTGTGGTTGCACTAGTGAGCCACGGATGGGGAGATGCTGCTTCGTTATTGATTTAAGTAAAGTTTGAATTTCATTAAAACAGTTAGCTCCATCTTTTGACCATTCTTCGACTCTCATACTTGCACGCTACACCGCTACAATAAAGATGCCGGGGAGAAGACGCTGTCGAAGTGGAGCCACGTAAATAAGGCCGCCCATTCTTAAGCGACTTTCAGAAAACGACTTGAAGTAAAACATAATCTATGCAACATTTTGACCAAAGAACCACCATTACATGTTATGTAGACCACAAGGATTTGTTTTACATTTTGAAAAATTAATCATAATATGACCCCTTTAATGCACCTTACAATCCGGTGCGCCCTACGGTTTGAAAAATACGGTAGTTCAGAATATTAGTAAAAAAAGACATCCAATCAAAACATACTCTATGTTGCCACCTGCACAGGCATTGTACGTTTTAGCTATTATTATTAAGAGTACACACAACACAACAATTTCTGCAGATGGTGACTATTTTGTTTCCTAACAAAGTGCTCACAACAAATACAGGACCAGCATGCATATTACAGTATTTTTGGTTGTTGTGCACGTCCATCTAACCGGGGGATGATTTTGAGAACAAACCTTTTCAAAATGAAAAACCCTTCCAGTTTTTTAGGTTATTTTCATACTGATTTTTCAAAGGTAGTTGTGCAGAAAGGGCGGCCTAAAATGGATTTTTAGATGGAAATATTTTTTAGACAGAACACATACAGTATATACATTGTATGTAAGAGATTTATTCAGGTTTTGTGTCAGATAATTGTTTCCTTCACACCTCCATTGAAAATCACACGTCCATATGTTCTCTCACCTCAGCTGTTGCAAAGTATTGCTATACTGTCCATTATACAGTCTCCCGACTTAAAGACAGGCATGTCAAATCCAATTTCTAAGAAGCCTGCGATGGAAAATCAAATCCCAACATGCCAGACATGGCCATGACTTTAATTGATTTCTCATCCAGGCTTGAAACAGTTTGGACTTGCACAGAAATGTATTTTATTTTAGAGACATATAATTACAGTTTTAATCAAATCAATACATATAGTGCCTCACTGTAAGCAATATTGATATGTCATTCATGTACTGTATGTATATAAAATGGCAGAATAAGTAAGCCAGATGACATGCTAAATGCTTTGCAACCCTTTGAAAGGCAATTTATGTCTGACACTTTTACATTTGTTGAACATTTTTATTTTTTTTATCGATAAATGTGATAAAGTGTTCAAACCTTATTTTAGGAATAACACAATGTTTTAACCCCAACTATTAAATTACAATTTCGGGCATCTGGTCAGGATGCCACCCGAACGCCTCCCTAGGGAGGTGTTTAGGGCACGTCCGACCGGTAGGAGGCCACAGGGAAGACCCAGGACACGTTGGGAAGACTATGGGTTTGCCAGGTCTGTCCAGAGGTTTCCCCCGCCATCTAACCCAACTCACCACCAGATGGTGATCAGTTGACAGTTCAGCCCCTCTCTTCACCCGAGTGTCCAAAACATACGGCCTCAGATCAGCTGATACGATTACAAAATCGATCATTGATCTTTGGCCTAGGGTGCTCTGGTACCAGGTACACCTATGAGCATCCTTATGCTTGAACATGGTGTTTGTTATCGCAAGTCCGTGACTAGCACAGAAGTCCAATAACAATCCACCACTCAGGTTCAGATCAGGGAGACCGTTCCTCCCAATCACGCCAGTCCAAGTATCACTGTCATTGCCCACGTGCGCGTTGAAGTCCCCCAGCAAGACTATGGAATCCCCTGCCGGCGCCCCATACAGGACCCCATGCAAGGTATCCAAGAAGGCTGAATACTCTGAACTCCTGTTTGGTGCGTATGCACAAACAACAGTCAGAGTTTTCCCCCCTCCAACCCTAAGGCGAAGGGAGGCGACCCTCTTGTCCACTGGGGTGAACTCCAACGTACAGGCACTCAGCCGGGGACTCGTGAGTATCCCCACACCCGCCTGTGCCCTCACACCCTGAGCAACTCCAGAAGTGAACAAGGTCCATCCCTTGTCCAGGAGTGTGGTTTCAGAGCCCTTGCTATGCGTAGAGGTAAGCCCCACCAGATCCAACCGGTAGCGCTCCACCTCTCGCACCAGCTCAGGCTCCTTCCCCACCAGCGTAGAGACGTTCCACGTCCCGAAAGTCAGCCTCTGCTGCTCCGAATTGGTCCGTCCGGAGCCTCCACTTTCACCGCCATCCACTTGGCAGCGCACCCGACCCCACTGGTTCCGACCGCGGGTGGTGGGCCCACGTGGCAGAGAAGATGGTGTGTCCACGTAGCTTCTTTGGGCTGTGCCCGGCCGGGCTCCGTGGCAAGCCCGGCCACCAGGCGCTCGCTGACGAGCCCTACCTCCGGGCCTAGCTCCGGAGGAGGGCCCCGGGCTTCCTCCGGGCCGGGTAACGCATCCTCTTTTAGTGTAGTTCATGGGGGGTATCGTAACCCTGATGGGGGGGGGCATTCGGGTGCTACACCTTGCCCAAGGGTGACCCGGAACTATGTAAGGCAGGGGCGTTCAACTCCCTGAGGCTTAATACAAGCCCACATACCCTAGGACAGGGGTCGGCAACCTTTACCACTCAAAGAGCCATTTTGGCAAGTTTCACAAATTAAAGAAAGTGATCGGAGCCACAAAAAAAATTTTACAATTTAAAAAGAAAAACACTGCATACAAAGCTTAAATGCTTTGTGCTATGTTAACCAGGGGTCTCCGACACGCGCACCGGCACGCACTTTAATGTGGACATTTGATGTTAGCGCTGCCCGCAAATTTTAAACGAATGACGCTTGATGGCGTCATACTTGCCAATCCTCTCACTTTTCACGGGAGACACCCAAATATCAGAGCATTATGACTCTGCATTTGGCGCCCTCTACAGGCTGGCCTACCAGTGCACCTGTTGACCACACGTAGAATGCAGTCCCAGCTTGTTCACGTAAGTGACAGCAAGGCGTACTACCTCAGCAACCACACACCTTACACTGACGGTACCAATACCCAGAATCCCATGCAGCACTAACTCTTCCGCTCAACCAACGCAAGGAGAGGGGGGGGGGGGGGTTTGATGTGTGGGTGGGGTTGTGGTAGCGGGGTGTATAATCCAGACCGGAAGAGTTAGGGCTGCATGGGATTCTGGGTAATGGTTGTGTTGTGTTTATGTTATGTTACAGTGCAGATGTTCTCCAGAAATGTGTTTTTCATTCTTTTTTGGTGTGGGTTCACAGTGTGGCGCATATTTGTAACGTAACAATGTTAAAGTTGTTTGATACGGCTACCGTCAGTGTAAGATGTGTGGCTGATGAGTAAGTATGCTTTGCTGTCTCCTGTGTGTACAAGTAATAACAACATGCAACATGTGGCTGGACTGGCACGCTGTATGCTATAGAGGACAATTACTGCAGTGCAATTAGGGCACGCCCTTTTGTGTGGTAATTTGAGTGGAAATAGGATTATTTTTTCCCTGGGAGCAATCTATGAGAGACACTGAGATCCATAAATCTCCTGGGAAAATCAGGGGGGGTCGGCATGTATGTAGCTGAGCCGCATCAGAGTGGTCAAAGAGCCGCATGCGGCTCCGGAGCCGCGGGTTGCCGACCCCTGCCCTAGGAAGAAGCAGAGCTTATTTATTAATCCTACCCCTTTTTTTTACATAACAGTTGCTAAAACTTTTGTTCACTTCCTGTTCTCAATTTTTTCACAATATACTCCATAAGTAATCACAATTAACAAAATAATAATAATAATAATAATTGGTGAAGTAAGTTACATTTCATATGATGAGATAAGTAAGATTATTTTGAGAGTCGAGGGGGGTGCTGGAGCCTATCCCAGCTGCCAAAAGCAAACAATTTTTTATCAATCATTATTAGGGATGTCAAAGTTAACACGATAACGCGTTAACTATACATTTTGATAACGGCACTAATTTCTAACTTCATTTCAAGACACACAATTCTCAAAATAATCTTACTTATCTCATCATATGAAATATAACTTACTTCACCAATTTGTATTTATTTATTTATTTGTATTGTGATTACTTATGGAGTATATTGTGAATAAATTGAGAACAGGAAGTGAACAAAAGTTTTAGCAACTGTTGTGTAAAATAAAAGGGGTATGATTAAATAAGATCTGCTTCTTCCTACTCCTTTTCAAACATGTTGAAAAGAGAAACTGGAAATTGTGATGTATCAGGTTGAATGCTTGCATGTTCGAAATAAACTCAAACTCAACTCAACTCAACACAACACTTGTTCATTCTCCGCTGACACGGTGTGTTCACAGACCATGGGGAAAAAGATCATCATAATACACCAACACACACATTAACACCAGCAGGTATTTACAGTAGGAATGGCTATATATAGTTTATTATTTGCGCATTATTGACTAATGATGCACCAAAAACTTGGCCTGAAAAGACGTACTTTAATCACCGGAACCGTGCTTCTGAGACCGATGTTGCAATGACGTAAGCTATACGCACGGGGTTATCTAGAGTGGGGGCAGCGTGTCCGTGCTGTGGACATCCTTTAATATATTCGAGATATACCCGCGGACAGCGATCTTCACAATTTCAGATGACACTGCCGGCTTTTAATGAGAGAAAGGCTCCCAGCAACGCGAAGCAAGTGTGACGGACATGGCGTGACAGAAGTATCTAAACTAAGTCTCTAAACACGAGTACAGTCTCCAATAACACCAGAAATAGATGCTAGATTTGTTGTCAGTCTTTTTGTATTCAAGGAAGAGTAACTAAAAGGATTAGAGAAATAAATTTAAAAAAATGAAAAGTACACTGTACAATAAGCAGCAACAGTCATGTTCGTGTTTGCAGGATGAGGCCGTGTTGATAGCAAGTAACTTAGTTTAATGACTCACGTTCTCAACAACATAGATGTGTCTCCATGCAGTCTTGCTCTACCACCTAATATGGCACGGTAAGTTGAATACTAACCAGTACTGCGCCCTAGTGGTCATACATGTAATAACATCTGATCATAACATCCCCCTTTTTCTAAGACAAAATGTATTAACATGACTTATCACATTAGCTGTGTCAGTTATTTTAACAACCTCTCATTTGGTCTAACCCTGACACATATGTACAGTATGAACAATTTCAGATTGCATAGGCTATCTCAAATCTAAGTCAATACTATTTATAACACATTCACAACAATCAATATACAGTTTGTTCAACATCTTTAACATGCATATTGACTTTTCTTTGTTTATAAGTTCAGTCTATCAGGCCTTTTGATTTCTCTTGTGGACCTTCTTAACTCAGGTTCATTTGGAGTAGGTGTGTTACAGTCAGTGTTACAGTCCATAACAGGTGTGGGTATTACCTGAGATTCACCACAGGTTACACTGAGCTCACCAACAGTCCCTTGAGGAGTCTTCAACAGACTGCAACGATTTCGTCTGAGGATTTGTCCATCATCAGTTCTCACCGTGTACGAGCGAGGAGCAACTTCTTGCAGGACTGTTGCTTTTGTACTCCATCCATCAGTATCCTCAATCCTGACTGTGTTGTTGGTAGTCATTGGAGGAAGACGCTTGGTTGTTTTGTCATAGAATGACTTTTGCATCATCTTCTGTTTTCGTAGTTTATGTTCAATCTTTGAGGGATTATTTTGCTTAATTTTGTTGTTTGAATGACTCGGAAAGGTTGTTCGTAGCTTTCTCTTCATCAGCAGTTCAGCCGGTGATAGGCCGCACTGAAGAGGTGATGCTCTGTAGCTCAATAAAGCCAGATACGGCTCTGAATCACTGTCAGCTGCTTTCTTTAGGAGTTGTTTGATAATGTGAAGTCCTTTTTTCGCTTGCCCGTTTGACTGTGCATAATGTGGGCTTGACGTCACATGCTGGAAATCATTATGCACTGCAAATGTCTGCCATTCTTTGAAGCTGAAGCAGGGGCCGTTGTCGCTCACTACAGTGTGTGGCATGCCATGCCTGGCGAAGATAGATTTAGCATGTGTTATTACACAAGTTGACGTTAATCTTGCTAGTAGCGCCATCTCAGGGAAGTTTGAGTAGTAATCCACTACCACTAAATAGTCTTTACCTCTGAGATGAAACAAGTCCATTCCTACTTTGTGCCATGGTGCGGTTGGCACCTCAGCAACCACCCTAAGTGAAGTGAAGTGAATTATATTTATATAGCACTTTTCTGAATTGACTCAAAGCGCTTTACATTGTGAAACCCAATATCTAAGTTACATTTTTAAACCAGTGTGGGTGGCACTGGGAGCAGGTGGGTTAAGTGTCTTGCCCAAGGACACAACGGCAGTGACTAGGATGGCGGAAGCGGGGATCGAACTTGAACCCTTGAAGTTGCTGGCACGGCCACTCTACCAACCAAGCTATACCGCCCCATAGGCTCTTTGCTCTGCTTGTTCCTGTATTTCTGGCATGTTTCACATTTATTTATGAGCGTTTCAATGTCTTTGTTCAGTCCGGGCCAGAAAACCGACTCTCTCGCCCTCCTTTTGCACTTTTTGATGCCGAGATGGCCTTCATGTATTCTGTGCAAAAAGTCCATTCTCAAAGCCTGTGGAATAACAATTCTACCCGTTTTCAACAGCAGTCCATCCACAGTATTGAGCTCACCTCTGACGTGGTAAAATTGTGGACATGAACCAGCTGGCCATCCCTCAATCATGTTCCTCATGACATGCTGTAGCTCAGCATCTGTTGCTGTAGCTTTAGCTATTTGTCTTGACTTTGTGTCTGACACAGGCAGTGTAGCAGACACCATGTTCACATGACACTTTATGTCCTCGTCTGTTGCACTCACACTGTCACCTGTAGTTTCTCTGGATAGGGCATCAGCAAGGACTAGGTGTTTACCTGGAGTATATATCAGTTCAAAATCATACCTTTGCATCTTCATAATTAACCGTTGAATCCGCGGGGACATTTCATTCAGATTCTTTTTGGTGATGGCAACCAGCGGTCGGTGATCAGTTTCAACTGTGAAGGACGGCAGGCCGTACACATAGCTATGAAACCGCTCCAAACCATATGCCAGTTCCAAACATTATTTTTCGATCTGAGCGTATCGACATTCAGATTTTGTCATAGCTCGAGATGCATAGGCTACCGGTTTCCAGTGCTCACCCTCAGCCTGGAGTAGAACGGCACCAATACCATCTTTGGAAGCATCTGTTGACACTTGTATCCTCTTTGTGTGGTCATAAAATGACAACACAGGTGCTGTAGTCAGTGTGTTTTTGAGTAATTGCCACTCATGCTCATGTTTCACTGTACTGTCCATTTAAACTCACAGTCCCTGTGTAGAAGCTCTCATATGCAAGATGTCTTTGCTGTCAGATTGGAAATGAATTTACCTATAAAATTGACCCTCCCCATGATGCATAGCACACCGTTTTTTTTTGTGGGCATTGGCATGTTCTGTATTGCATGTATTTTTTCTTGATCTGGCTGGACACCACGTGCAGACAGCTTGTCTCCCAAGAAGAGGATCTCTTGAACACCAAAGTCACATTTACTCTTGTTGAGTTTTATTCCATATTGTAAACTCTGTTCAGTCTCTAATTGTGCTCTTGGGCTGTAGATCCCCATACGATGATGTCATCAATGTAGACTCGAACTCCATCCAAGCCCTCGATGATCTTCTCCATCAATCTGTGAAATATTTCAGGTGCTGACTTTATTCCAAAAGACATTTTGAGAAAGCATTGTCTGCCGAAGGGCGTATTAAAGGTACAGTACTTTGTGCTGCTTTCACTCAGTTTCAGCTGCCAGAAGCCTTGTGAAGTAGCTGGCACCTGACATTTCACTGATGATCTCTTCACGTGTAGGTATTTGATAATGTTTACGCTTTATGCTATCATTTAGATCTTTAGGGTCCATACATATTCTCAACTCACCATTCTTTTTCTTTGTAATGACCATTGAGTTGACCCAGTCTGTAGGCTCATTAACATTTTTGATCACCCCCAGCATGTTCATTCTGCCGAGTTCTTTCTTTAGGCAGTCTTTCAGTGGGGCTGGAACTCTGCGTGCTGCATGCACAACTGATTGGGCATCTTCTTTCAACTGTATTTTCAAACCCCGTTTCCATATGAGTTGGGAAATTGTGTTAGATGTAAATATAAATGGAATACAATGATTTGCAAATCATTTTCAACCCATATTCAGTTGAATATGCTACAAAGACAACATATTTGATGTTCAAACTGATAAACAACAAATAATCATTAACTTTAGAATTTGATGCCAGCAACACATGACAAAGAAGTTGGGAAAGGTGGCAATAAATACTGATAAAGTTGAGGAATGCTCATCAAACACTTATTTGGAACATCCCACAGGTGAACAGGCAAATTGGGAACAGGTGGGTGCCATGATTGGGTATAAAAGTAGATTCCATGAAATGCTCAGTCATTCACAAACAAGGATGGGGCGAGGGTCACCACTTTGTCAACAAATGCGTGAGCAAATTGTTGAACAATTTAAGAAAAACATTTCTCAACCAGCTATTGCAAGGAATTTAGGGATTTCACCATCTACGGTCCGTAATATCATCAAAGGGTTCAGAGAATCTGGAGAAATCACTGCACGTAAGCAGCTAAGCCTGTGACCTTCCATCCCTCAGGCTGTACTGCATCAACAAGCGACATCAGTGTGTAAAGGATATCACCACATGGGCTCAGGAACACTTCAGAAACCCACTGTCAGTAACTACAGTTGGTCGCTACATCTGTAAGTGCAATTTAAAACTCTCCTATGCAAGGCAAAAACCGTTTATCAACAACATCCACAAACGCTGTTGGCTTTGCTGGGCCTGAGCTCATCTAAGATGGACTGATACAAAGTGGAAAAGTGTTCTGTGGTCTGACGAGTCCACATTTCAAAATTTTTTTGGAAACTGTGGACGTTGTGTCCTCCGGACCAAAGAGGAAAATAACCATCCAAATTGTTATAGGCGCAATGTTCAAAAGCCAGCATCTGTGATGGTATGGGGGTGTATTAGTGCCCAAGACATGGGTAACATACACATCTGTGAAGGCGCCATTAATGCTGAAAGGTACATACATGTTTTGGAGCAACATATGTTGCCATCCAAGCAACGTTACCTTGGACGCCCCTGCTTATTTCAGCAAGACAATGCCAAGCCCCGTGTTACATCAACGTGGCTTCATAGTAAAAGAGTGCGGGTACTAGACTGGCCTGCCTGTAGTCCAGACCTGTCTCTCATTTAAAATGTGTTGCGCATTATGAAGCCTAAAAAACCACAACGGAGACTGTTGAACAACTTAAGCTGTACATCAAGCAAGAATGGGAAAGAATTCTACCTGAGAAGCTTAAAAGATGTGTCTCCTCAGTTCCCAAACGTTTACTGAGTGTTGTTAAAAGGAAAGGCCATGTAACACAGTGGTGAACATGCCCTTTCCAAACTACTTTGGCACGTGTTGCAGTCATGAAATTCTAAGTTAATTATTATTTGCAAAAAAAAAATTAAGTTTATGAGTTTGAACATCAAATATCTTGTCTTTGTAGTGCATTCAATTGAATATGGGTTGAAAAGGATTTGCAAATCATTGTATTCCGTTTATATTTACATCTAACACAATTTCCCAACTCATATGAAAACGAGTTTTGTATATGTGAATGGCAAAACACCAAAACCCTTGAAAACATCTGAAAAGTTCTGAACAATAGTTTCCATAGAGTCATTTGTTGGGATAATGCTATACACTCTTTTCACAAGTGCCAGTTCTTCACAGGCTCTGTCACCCAGAAGAGATTCACGTCCCTCATTCACAACAAAGAAGCATAGGTGGTGCACTTTTCCTTTAACTGTGACACTCAACCTGCATGTGCCCAAACATTTAATTGGTTGTCCATTGTAGTCTTTCAGTCCAGATTATTTTCTTTTTATTCGTGGCTTATTTTTCATTGTCTTTACATCACACATGCTTATGAGATTTGCTTTAGCATAGTGACTACAGTCCCATTTATCATTAGAGGAACTATCCATTTATCTTTTCCAGTGACGTCATTTACATTGTCTGGTTTATTTATTTGTTCACTTTCCAAATTTGCCATACCAACAAAGAACGTGTCAATGAGATCAGGCTCATCTACTATGTTTACAGTTTTTCCTTTGTTCCCCTCTTTCCATTTGGAGAAGCACTGTTTAGCAAAATTATTCTTGCCTTGGCAACTGGAGCATTGCTTACCAAACGCTGGATACGGTCTAGGCTTGCGTTGTGTGCCGCAGCGCTTGCAGCTTATCACGTCCTCCGACTGCCGTGTGCGCTGTCTCCGCTGATACGACACTGCTCCTACCGCTGCCGCGTTGTCGCTCTGCGCCGAGGCGACTGCAGACATCTCGCTGAACGTCCTCACATGCTTTTGGGACAGCTCACTCGCCTGGCAGATCTTAATGGCTCCCGCCAGGTCAGCTCCATCTCTCGTAGTAGCCTCTCTCTGACCTTTTTATCGTCCACGCCGAAGACTATCTGGTCCTGGATCATGGAGTCCTTCAGCGTCGCGAAGTTGCAAGATTGCGCCTTTAGCCGCAAGTCCGTCAGGAAGCTATCGAATGGCTCATGCTGCCGCTGCGTACGAGACCAAAACACGTACCTCTCGTACGTCCCGTTCTTCTTCGGAGAACAGTGAGCGTCAAATTTGTTAAGCACTACATCCAACTTTCCATTATCGTCAGGAGTGTCAAACACAAACGTGTTTAATACTTCTATGGCCTGTGGCCTTGCTATCGTTAGCAGCAGCGCTACCTTTCTCGCCTCCGGCTTTGTCTCGTGTCCCATAGCCGCAACGTACAGGTGAAACTGCTGTTTGAAGGTGCGCCAGTTCTCGTCAACATTCCCCGTTAGTTTCAAACTTTCCGGTGGTCAAGTCGAGTTTACTCCTGGTACCTTGTCATGTTCGTGTTTGAAGGATGAGGCCTTGTTAATAGCAAGTAATTTAGTTTAATGACTCACGTTCTCAACAACATATATGTGTCTCCATGCAGTCTTGCTCTACCACCTAATATGGCACGGTAAGTTGAATACTAACCAGTACTGCCCCCTAGCGGTCATACATGTAATAACATCTGTTCATAACAGCAACAATTTAAAAATAGAACAGAATTATGTTATGTAAGAAAAAATGTATATGTCAATACCATACTTAATAACAACAGATTTGTTTTAAATGTGTATTCACATTTTTTGGCCTTTTTAAAGAATTGATGTGTCATAACAAATCATACGATGATGTCATATCGACCGCCACAGGTATTTTGGCAATTTAGGAGAAACCCTGACATTGACAAAACAAAAATGTCTTACATTACAATCATGCTTTGTCAGAGATGTTTTGTAATGTTATTATGTTATATTTGCAACAAAAAAAATGCTAGTACATCAGTTGAGTGATATGAGGATGGGTGGGGGTCTTTCTGGCTGGGTGAAATATTGTGTAAATTATTTTATAACATGTTCTGGTCGAGTCCTCAATTACAGAATAATTAGCAGGCTTAATATTACATTTTAATAATTAATAGAGACGGTTAAAACATTGTCATGAAGCAAAATGAAGACCATTAACTTGTACAACAGTAAAATGTACAGAATATCAGAATCATTTATTCAGGTAGAAATATCACAGATAACAGCTGGGATAGCCCCCCGTCGCACTTTCCTTCCAACCTCCCGACTCCCCTTGAAAATGAACTGTCTTGGGTACACTTGTTAATGATGAAAAATTATACCTATCTGTGATTAATTATGAACAAAATGTGATTAATCGCAATTAAACATGTTAACCATTTGACAGCCATAATTGCTATATAAATGCACAATGGATTTGGAGGTCACAGAGAGTGAGACAGCACTTCTCAGAGGCACGGTATTAGTTTATAGTTCACTAAATTACTGTGATTTCAGTGCGCTGCTACAATAAAAGGTGCTCAATAAAAATAAAAAACCAGACTAATAATTGTTATAGATGCCCATAGACAAGCTTTAATTGCAAAGATTTCAAGCTGGCTGAGGTATTTGCAAGATGTACTGACTACTGTACTGTATGTTGCAATACTGTATATACCAAAATACAATACAATATTTTTTATTCAATAAATAAATGGTTAGTGTGTTTTCTATATCCAAAATTAAGTATATTCTAATTGATCTCTTTTATAACATCGTTAGTGAATGAAGTGCACATTTGTAATTGTTTCTCCATTATTCTACACAATAACTCAGTTATGGTAACATCCATTGAGGATGATCTGGCACGTTGGAAGACACTGCCCATCTCACTTATGGGAAGGGTTTCTACCATGAAAATAGGTCTTGCTTCGGGTTATCTATCTCTTTTCAATGATTCCCAATAAAACCTTCTCAAATTTGTTTTTTATATCAATCTGTTTCTTTGGAAAGTAAACCAGCACGAATCAAAAACAAAATCCCAAGGAATTTGGGGGTCTAGAACTCCCAAATGTTACCCATTACTTCCTTCCAAATAGGACAAAATGGATGGATGGATGGATATTAAAGTTGATCAATCCCAACTAGTCAATATGTGTCAGGGTTAGACCAAATGAGAGGTTGTTAAAATAACTGACACAGCTAATGCGATAAGTCATGTTAATACATTTTGTCTAGTCAATTAGATCATTTATGGTTAGATATTGAACAATCACTCAGCCAGGAGATCCCAATTTCTAACTTGCCCTTTATTAGCCAAATTATTCGAAAACACAACTGCATTAAAAAGTATTAATATATGCACTACTTTAATAACCTGACTCTCGCTGAGCTCCACACAAAGATCTGGGACTTCTCAATAGGAGATGTATTTCAGAAGGTGGGGCCTTGTAAAAAAATGAGAGATATCCGATAATGGCTTTTTGCCGATATCTTATATCCCGATATTGTCCAACTCTTAATTACTGATACCGATATCAACTGATACCGATATATACAGTTGTGGAATTAACACATTATATGTCTAATTTTGTTGTGATGCCCCGCTGGATGCATTAAACAATGTAACAAGGTTTTCCAAAATAAGAGAACAACTTCAACTCAAGTTATGGAAAAAAGTGCCAACATGGCACTGCCATATTTATTATTTAAGTCACAAAGTGCATTATTTTTTTTAACATGCCTCAAAACAGCAGCTTGGAATTTGGGACATGCTCTCCCTGAGAGAGCATTAGGAGGTTGAGGTGGGCGGGGTTGGGGGGGCGGGGTTGAAGTGGGGGTGGGAGATAGCGGGGGGTGTATATTGTAGCGTCCCGGAAGAGTTAGTGCTGCAAGGGGTTCTGGGTATTTGTTCTGTTGTGTTTATGTTGTGTTACGGTTTCGGATGTTCTCCCGAAATGTGTTTGTCATTCTTGTTTGGTGTGGGTTCACAGTGTGGCGCATATGTGTAACAGTGTTAAAGTTGTTTATACGGTCACCCTCAGTATGACCTGTATGGGTGTTGATCAAGTATGCCTTGCATTCACTTGTGAGTGTGTCATAAGCCGTAGATATTATGTGACTGGGCCGGCACGCAAAGGCAGTGCCTTCAAGGTTTATTGACGCTCTGTACTTCTTCCTACGTCCGTGTACACAGCGGCGTTTTAAAAAGTCATAGATTTTACTTTTTGAAACTGATACCGATAATTTTCGATATTACATTTTAAAGCATTTATCGGCCGATAATATTGGTAGTCCGATATTATCGGACATCCCTAAAAAAATCATTGTATGTGATTGGATAAACCATTTGTCCTTTATCTTGAATGATGTGCTACTTCAACCACTCACATCGAAATCAACCCGTGACGCTGATGAGAGCGACGCTGGGAAATCCACAACAGAACAGCCGACATATTGGATAACGACAGAGTGAAAAGTTAGAGAACTTTTACTGAAACAACGCAGCAATGTCAGTAGACGATCGATGTCGCAAAACAGTTGCAATAGCAGAATCAATGTCAGCACACGACTCCTCGCTGCGTGCCGGCCAACAGTCGCTTCGGCGCTACGTCACATCTATGAAATCCCGCCCGGTGATTCTGATTGGTTCATTATTTTTTTGCTATCTTGAAGGAGTTTGTGTGGAGCTCAGCGAACTACAATGATCTGGCGAGAGTCAGGTTACTCTCTTAACAGCTTGGTGGGAATTTTTGAAAATAACTGGGTCCCCACTCACTCCCTGCCAATTTACGCCTATTTGGAATAATCCTGATTTTCTGCTTAACAAAAAAACCATTGAACTTTTCCATCATGGTAAGGGAGTCAGATGCCTTGTAGATATCATCAATGGAAACCGTTTTTATCTCTTTTAAAGATTTAATAACACAATATGCAATAAATCCCAACAAATTCTTAAAATATATACTGTACAAATCAAATCTGTAATCAGTGCAAGATTCAACAAAACAACTACCGTTAAATTATTCAAAATATCTGTCCCATAAGCTTTATCCAAATATTATGCTTTATTATGAAAAAAATATAACAGAATAGGTATCCCAACATCCAAATGGCACTCAGATATATTCACAAGCTGTGACCCTGAATTCTGGAAACAAATATGCCTCAACACTTCTCCTTTGATTAAGAATTCAAATGTATGGCTGATTCCGCTCTAAACACTTTACAGAATACATTACACTGGTCAAAGAATGTATAAAATGGGTTTAGCTGACTCTAACATTTGTGTACACTGCTCAGATTTTAAGATAGATAAAGACTTACACTCAATGTGATACTGTGCTCCCGTCAATAACTTCTGGCGTGGAGTGTGTGAGAACCTATCATTAGCCCTAGAGATTCCCATTCCTTTCTCCCCCTCACTCTGCCTGTTGGGTGATTTCTCTGCAACTGATTTTGATAAAAACAAAACATACTGTCAGGTTTTGCAGGTGATGAACCTCAAGATGCAGAGATGGCAAGCGCTTGCACCCCTTGTTGGCATCTGCTGGGTCTAGTCCCCGCGTCTATCGTGAAGAGTATTCTGCAGTGCTGCAGGGCGGCCAGCTGCTGGGGTAGTGGCCTTGTGCGTCAGCATGTCTGTGATCTCTATTTCTTTCTCTCTCTGCCATCAGGGAGAGGATCGGCCAGGGCAGTGGCTGGATGTTCCCTCTCCATTGTTGGGGTCCCTGCAGGTGGGGCGGGTGGTTCCCGCGGACCTTGTGCTGGGCGGTCCTGGTAATTGTCTTCAGTCTTATAAATTGGTACGACTTTTGCTATTTTCATTTTGTTTGGAAATTTCATGTTTGAAATGATAGGTTGCTGATATATGTTAAAGGTTGTAAAATCTCTTCATTTACCTTTTTATCGTTTACATATCAGTTCCGTTACAATCAGTTGAGATCTTGGATTTAAATGTTTTCACAATATTAATTATTTCCTCTTTTGTTGCACCCTCATGAAAAATGAGTTGCGATTTCTGTCTATAGTGTCATTCAAGTCCTCAAGTGACCTGGGATCTGAAATGTTTTCCTCCAAATCTGGTTCAATGTTCACAAAGTACTTATTGAAGCTTTTTAGCTACTTTATTCATATTGTCATTATTTACATTTCCATCTGAGAAGAATTTAGGATAATCCTTCTTAGCGCCATTTTTAATAATGCTATTTAGGGTGCCCCATGTTTCTCTCATATTCTTTTTTTCCGGTCTAATAATTGACTGTATTATTCTTTCCTCCGTGTTCGTAGTATGCCAGTTCGCTTGTTCTTATATGTTTTGTACTTTTTTTCTGCCTCTGTAGATCTTTGTGTTATAAATATTCAATATAATGTATTCTTCTTGTTGCAAGCATTTTTTTTATTTTGCTTAGTACTAAGTTGTTTAAATGGACAATGTTTGACATAAAGAATCTCGAAGATATTAAACAAATTACCATATGCATCATCTACATTTTCACTGTATGCATTGTCCCAACTTTGATCTCTCAGTTCATTCTTGAAAGCTGTCTGTGGAAACTCTCTTCCAGTGGGTCCTCCTGACCACCAAGCATTTCTAGGCGAGCCCGTTTCATGCTTACAATATACTTTTTATCTTTCCAAATAATGTTCTCAGTTGTCTGTATGTCTCTTGCTCTAGCTCGCGCTCTTGCTCCAGAGTCCCCCTGTTATACAAGCGCTGTTGACGTTCCTGGGCCCAGAGCAAATTCTCGCGTGACAAGTGCCCCACCGTGTGGAGTTTTGCTCGCAGGTCCATGACGTATTGAATTTAATTTTTGCTGGGGCTTGGACCCTCCTCCCAGCTTTCTTTAATTATGTCCAAAACCCAGCGCGGCCTCCTGCTGTATAATAATACGAAAGGCGAAAATCCTGTGGAGGCCTGGGGTACCTCCCTCATTGCAAACAGTAGGGGCTCTAACCATTTATCCCAATTTGGTTTGTCCTTGTGCGTAAACTCTATTCTCTATTTTATGCTGCTGAGGTCACATATACTGTATATACTGTAATATTGTACATGGTCATTGGTATATATTGTATATATGTTATAGACCTAATATAATATATCTGTATATATAATATACTGTATGTTAGATTTTTTATCGCTATATAAGTCTATTTATACCTGCATTGTCCTTTCCATCCTTACACTTTCCATCATTGTAACTGAGCTACTGTGTTGAATAATTTCCCTTGTGGATCATTAAAGTTTGTCTAAGTCTAAGTCTAAGTCTAAACTTACGGATCATGATTTTCAGCATCTTGTTTAGCCGCTCCACCAGCCCGTCAGTTTGCGGGTGGTATACGCTGGTGCGGATCACTTTAATTCCCAATAATCCGTATAGTTCCTTTATCGTGCGTGACATAAAGGACGTGCCCTGGTCAGTCAGAATCTCTCTTGGGATTCCGACTGGGGAGATGACCTGAAACAGTGCTTGCGCTACACTCTTTGCGGAAATGGAGCGCAGCGACACTGCTTCGGGATAACGAGTTGCGTAATCCACCAGGACTAGCACAAAACGATATCCCCGTGTGCTTGGGTGGAATGATCCGATGAGGTCCATACCCATTCTTTTGAAGGGGACCTCCATGAGTGGTAATGGGCGCAAGGATGCTCCTTGGGGGTGGCCGCCGGATTGACCAACTGGCAGTCCGGGCAGGCAGCACACCAGCGGCGCACGTCTGCCCGGATGCCCAGCCAATAGAATCGGACCTTTGTCCGATTGAAAGTCTTATCATACCCCATGTGGCCAGTCATGGGGTTGACGTGTGCCGCCTGGAAAACCATTTCCCAACGGCGTTTCGGCACCAACAACTGGGTGATTTCCTCTCCTGTCTGAGTGTCACGGCTCACTCGGTATAGTCTATCCCTAATGATTGCAAAATGAGGGAATACCTGCGCTGTTCCCGGGCGCACCAGCTGACCATCGATGGAAACCACCTGGTCCCAGGTCGCGCGCAGAGTGTCATCCCGGGACTGATCGAGGGTAAAATCCTTCGTAGGGGGCCAGTGGAGGTTCCCGCGAAACCCCGCCGGTTCATCCTTGGCAGTGTCGGATGAACCAGCGTCGCCACTGAGAACTGTAGATGAATGTGCACCTGAGTACAGATCTTCTTAATAATAATAATACATTGTATTTATAAGGTGTCTTTCAGGAATACGTGTGTGTTTGAGTTCTGATTTGAAGAGAGAAATTGAGTCCATATTGTAAAGGTCTGGTGGTAGTGAGTTCCAAAGATGAGGGAATGAGTGGCTGAAGACTCGGGCCCCCATGGTGGACAGTCTATATAAAAGGACAGTGAGATGGACGGATGACAAGGATGGCGACATAGAGCAGGTCTGAAATATATGACATCGCAAGGTTATGGATAGCTTTGAAAGTGAGAATAATTATTTTAAATTGGATACAGTGTTTGATGGGTAGCCATTGGAGTTGCTGCAGAACAGGATTGTTGTTCGGTAATCCATTGGAGCGTTGTAGTTTTGTATTTGAATGTCGATGTTTTTTTTCTTCCGTCAGACTCAATATCGTTGTTGTTACGGTGGCTCTGGGAGTTTCAATATGTGTCCAAATCCTTGATGTCTCTGACAGCTAGGACTCTTGCTTCTGGAACCCCATTCAGTTTGTTGTAGAGTTTGCAGTTGGCGCTCCAAGTTCCCTGAATTTTTCCTTGTTTCCTCAAGTCGCGTGCTTTCTTGGATCGTTCATGTACACATTTGTACCCTTCTGCTTTTTTCCCTGTCTCAGCAATGCCATTTTGGATTTCCTGTTGGCAAGCATTTCCTCTATCTTTCCTCTGTTGCTGCTGATTATAATGTCCTTTATTTTTTGTTTACCGTAAAAAGGTAATGTTTCTAATTCCAAGGTGTTATGAAACAAAGGATGTGTTAGTATGTATCAAGGTGATGAGGTCCCTCGGGTTTAACAGAGAATTGTAATAACAAAATAATTCAGCTTTCCAAAGTACTCTTTTTTGTAATCATCTGTATTTTACTACAAAATCATTCACAAATCTGTGTGAGAATAACCCCACAAATATCATATTCAAAGATTCCTGTACAGCCCTTGTTTTAAAATAGGAACCATCTCCAGAATTATACAGAAGCCCATTCCAGTTAATGACATGGCCTACAAAGCTTTGTAAACTGTGTCCCAGATACACTGAAAATACTGAGAAATGTGAGGCCCGCTGCCCATAGTTGTAGCGTACTGGTACCAGGAGCTGTCTCATTCCCAAAGAGGTAGCAGCCGTTGTCATCGCTATCGACCTTTGCATTCTTCCAGCAGACAGCAATGTGCCATTCCATGAACATGCTTTAAATCAAACCACTTTCCTTCACAGGACTCTGGGGGATATGATGGTCCTATGCTGCCTCACAATGTATTTTCATATATCATTCTTTGTGATGCCACTGTTACATTTTACCTCCAGCAACATTAGTGAGCAATTCCATTGGTTTCAAACACCAAGATTGTAAGTATTATTATTTCTGGGGTAATGTCATCATAGTTTATAATAAAAGAGAAAGAAAGCCTTAAACGGGAACCGCACTTTTTGGGGAATTTCGCCAATCGTTCACAATCATTATGATAGACATTATGACGGATGCATTTTTTTTTTAATGCATTCTAACTCGTAAATAAATATAAATAAAAGTAGGCTTACAGCAAAGACTATGGGAGGTCCTCTATTCCGCCCATAAAACTCAATAAATAACCATCTAGGAACTTCTAAAAATCATCATGTGTCTGTAAAATAGTGTTCATGTCCATTTGTGTTGAGATGTGCAGAATGTTTAATAAGCAATCATTTGCATAAATCAGTAACATTTTGGGTGTACATTTTATTGAGATGCACTTTTTAAAAAAATTCTGTTTGTGATTAATCGCGCTAATTCTGAGTTATCTATGGACAATTTGTGAATAATCGCGATTAAATATTCAGGGCTCGAATTTAACCACAGGACTGCCTTTATTATTTGCCGTAATGCCCTAAAAAATTGACCAGCATCGGAGGCAAGAACATGCTGTGACCGCCCTTGACTTTTTACTTGTTAATGGACTAGGGATGTAACGGTAAACAGTATAATGATGATTTGCCATAAAATTCCCGCCGGTTAGTAATACAGTCTAATTTTTACATTTTTTAGTTACCAAAAAAACTTCATTTATTAATGCATTTTAGGCAACACAAGGTCAGGTGCATGCGCACTAGCGTCGTTTGGCTTGATAATCATGGCGTACAAACTACACAGACTTTGCTAAGGAGATTTCCCCTCGGAGTAAGCGGAGCCAAGCGGTTGGTTTAACGTAATATTCCCTCTCTTCTCAGTGTGCGTTTAAGACCGCACAGCTGTTAGATGGCGACAGGTGTGGACAATATTGGAGACAGACGCACTTGTCCCCACACTAAAAGTATACAGCAAAGGAGACAACTATTTAATGTTGCTTTCATTTTCTCAATACAGTGTCCATCAGCTGCTGTGACTGAGAGTTAATGACGTGAGGAAACATGCAGCAGGCGATGTGTCGTGAACGTTGCCACAACTTATTTATAAAGTCTTTAGTTTGTTTACTCCTCATTTATTTAACTTCAAACTGTGTCAGTGTTCAAATAACATCAGTACTAGCTATAATGTTTTGTCATCTCATCGAATTGAACGCAGGCTGTGAAGATTGTGTATTCGATGTGAGAGATGTCACGCCTGGTTTTCTTTTGTTGGCCAAACTGTTGTACTGAACCACTTGGAGGCATTGGAGAAGAACAAAGCTTGTTTATTAGACTTCATCTTCATTAGCCAAACTGCTTTGTGTTTTGTTTCAATATCAAAAAGTAAACACAATGTTTTTTTTGCATTATTTGTGTTTTTTTCATGTCACAAAGGTATTACTTCAAAAACAATCAATGTGACACAGCATTTTGTTAATGTTTTATTGTGTACAGTTAATTCCTATACGACATATTTTTGCTCAAACTCTTAATGGATCTGTCCTGACACAGCATCTACGTGTACATGTAAATGTACATAACTTAAAAAAACTTATAATAAAAAAATACCTCCCTCTATCAAAATGCAAAAATAGAGATAAAGGCATCATGTAATGACAAAAAGCTGACAAGTTGATATCAATAATGAATAAAAAAAACTAATATTTGTCTTTAGATATATGGATAACGTTTATCTAGAGCAGGGGTGTCAAACGTACGGCCCGAGGGCCGGATCAGGCCCGCGGACAGGTTTTATCCGGCCCGCGGGATGAGTTTGCTAAGTATAAAAATGAGCCGAAATTTTTGAATGAAAAAAACTGCTTTTCTAAATGTGTACCACTAGATGTCGCAATAGCAATTATTTGTAAATTTGTAGATGATGCTACATATGTACGAAAAAAATAAACCACATGATGTTAGTACATCATTGGAGGAAAATGAGCAAACTACATGAATAACATCCTGTAATTGGATTTTGATACTATTTTTTTTATCTTGATAGATTGCAAATTAACACCAATGAGTTGACTGATGAACATTATCACATAATTTATTCAGGAAGTATAAATAACGACAAATAAAGATAGAATACTATTAACCGCAACATGTAAGTGTAAAAAAACAACAACAACATTATGATTTGCACATTTTCAGAATGTGCTTGTTCTATTTTTAAACAAGAAAACAATCTGAAGTTGTCTTTATTTTTAAGTTATCGTGCCATGATTTTACCATTCCGGCCCACTTGGGAGTAGATTTTTCTCCATGTGGCCCCAGATCTAAAATGAGTTTGACACCCCTGACCTAGAGCCTTTCTATTAGACATTACAAATTACATGATGGTATTACGTTCACACCCCAAAACTGCTTTATCTAACAATCAGTAATCATGATTTTAAATA
Organism: Entelurus aequoreus; assembly: GCF_033978785.1. Lineage (NCBI taxonomy): Eukaryota > Metazoa > Chordata > Actinopteri > Syngnathiformes > Syngnathidae > Entelurus > Entelurus aequoreus. Next base: position 36,931,137 of record NC_084733.1, read on the forward strand.
TTGATAAAAATAATCATAATTATTACTTTGGCAATAATTGGCAGCCCTAGGTCTCATACATGAACACTATTTTTAACTATATGGCCAAAAAGTATATATATATATATATATATATATATATATATATATATATATATATATATATATATATATATATATATATATATATATATATATATATATATATATATATATACCTGCCTCAAAATAAAAAATTGTTTGCCTTGGTGCCCTTCCAACTTGCCTTGATGCCCTAAAATATGAGCCCTCCTTTAGGGAAACACTTGCCTTGACCTTAAAATTTGAGGCCTGCATATATTACAGATTGATAAATGTGTATGATGCATGCGTATGATGTTATGTCATAGGAATACTCCATACTTTTAGTTTATTACATTACAGCACCTGTTTTACTGTTCTTGTATGCTGTTTTGCATCAATCACACATGTGAAATTAATGCAACAATCCATGGTTTGAAAACATCACTTGTGCGTTTATTTAAATGAAATATCAATAAAAATACGATGTGAACAACATTTGTTGAACGTTCGCCTCAGCCGCAGGTACTCGCTGTTTTTCTTGCCTAAACTCTGCACTGAGTTGCTGGACGGGGAGACGATCTTAGGAACACTGAAACAAGCTCGCTAGTTAGCTAACCATCCAGCTCGCTTGTTTTCGCCTCCGTTCACTGTCCGAGCCACGTTTACAGCTGTCCACTTTGCTGCTAATCATATTTTGATGATGACAAACCGAACATTGTCAGTTGTCGTTCTAGAGCAGTGATTGTCAAACTTTTTTTTTTTTTACCAAGTACCACCTCAGAAAGAACTCAAGTACCACCATAATGACCAACATTAAAAGACCGTAGCTCTGTAGGCAAAAACAAGGCAGAGATTGTATTTAACATAAATATATATTTTTAAATGTTGCCACTGTAACATTATACAGTTTGAGCAGTTACACTGTGTTTGAAAATAGGAAAATAAAACATTGTACTTTCAATCAATCAATCAAAGTTTATTTATATAGCCCTAAATCACGAGTGTCTCAATGGGCTGCACAAGCCACAACGACATCCTTGGCACTAATCCCACATCAGTGCAAGAAAAAACTCAACCCAATGGGATTACAATGAGAAACTTTGGAAGGGACCGGTGCAATGGACGTTGAGTGGATCTAGATCATAATGTGAGAGTCCAGTCCATAGTGGGGCCAGCAGGAGATCGTCTTGGGTGGAGACAAGTCAGCAGCGCAGAGACGTCCTGAACTGATGCACAGATGAGTGGTCCATCCCGGGTCCCGACTTTGAACAGCAAGCGCATCATCTGTGGTCACCTAATCTGTTCCCCCCCGCCCCCCTCCACGAAGGAGAGGGGGGCAGAGCAGAAAAGAGACGGCAGATCAACTGGTCTAATCAAGTGATTCTTTTTCCGTACCACCATGGAGACTGTATACCACTAGTGGTGCACGTAACACAGATTACTGTCCTAGCAAATGTATTAGCAGCCAGCGAGAAGGTATGTTTTTGACGTGAGTGATGTAAACAGAGGTCACAACAGCGGAAGTATATTACCCGAGGCGGGTGCGGCAACAGGATAGAGTTGCCAATTAGGAAACGTTTTCTGAGTTCTTTGCTTGCATGTTATTGAATTTTACATTACATGTTCAATGATAATAATTGTAGTAAATGATCTACAAACAATTCTGTGGTACATTAGTTGGGACATGTAATGTAAGTGTCAAAAAGACAGCCAAAAGAGGCTGGTCGATGAGAATAAAGCCAAAGGTAAAATATAGTGTAGAAATCCCCCCAATTGAAGGAAATGTAGTCTGGATTTTCAAAATGTTCTTTGTGCTGATAGAAATGTACCTTTTATTTTTCTCAGAAGGCTCACATCCCTGCATCTTACAGGAAATGTAACTTACACTATTTGTGTGAGGATGTCTTGCATGCCGGTGATTTCCAGCTCAGGTGGTCAGGCGAGAGGCAGAAGTCAGACAAACTGTCGAGGGAATGGTAACATCTCCCTCTTAAAAACAGAAAAACACTAGTGCGTAGGTGACAACACTAACAACCTTGTCACAGAGAAAAGCAAATCAAAGCAGCCGTTATGCGGAGAACATGTGAGTGCTCGGCAAAGGATGACGGTGGTGATTGAACAGCCCTCAAGTTCACCTCTGCAGTGTTTATCCTCGTCGGGAGAGAAGTGAAGTGAGTGTCACTCTCACTTCCACACTGACTGTCTCAAGTACTTGACTATAATTGCCAATAAACAGTACCTTGGAAATGGCCACAATTAGTTTTGTCTCATCTCTTCAAGCATTGTCCTCTTGCCTCACTGCTTTTCTCCACCTGGAGAACTCATTCAGTCTTGTATCAAGGTTTTTTCTGATTCATCGTATAGATTACAGTCATACTGAAAGGCTGTGCTTTACTATTACTTTTGGACATATACTGTATGTACTCTTAAAAAGAAAAACAAGGAATTCAGTTGCTGTGTAAATAACATAAGTTTACGGAGCTTAAGTGCTAGAGTATGGAGAAATGTTTTGAAAAATTTAGAGCATGAATATCCTGGATGTTCTAGATCAGGGTGTTATGATCCGCTGCCCGGATCATAGTTTGTTTATGTTTTCTTGTCACTTGTGTTTTCAGCACCTCTTGATTTTGTTTGTTTTCGGTTGCGATGTCGACAGATTACATTCACCTGCCTCTGGTTAGTGTTCGGGATGCGCACCTGTTGCCCGGGCGCTAATCAGAGGGCTATTTAGTCTTTGCCCTGGCCTCACTCTATCTGGCTTCCTAGTTTGTTTTACGCAACAGATGACAACGTTTGTTTCCTGCTCTTTAGCTGCTAGCTTTCACGCTAGGCTATTTTGGCTTGCTAGCTCCCACGCTAGCCCCTTTAGTTTTGTACTTTTAGTACTATGAGCACGTTTTTCTTTGTTCCCGTCTGATTTATGTTTTAATAAATAATTTCCTACCTGCAAGCTGTGTCCGAAGCCCGTCTGCATTCCTGGGAGAACAACACCCGCATCATCATGCGACCCAATCTAGATGCATGTTCATAATCTAGAAAGAGTTTTTGCAGCCTCTGTAGCAGAACCTCCAGGTTCTGTAACAGCTTCTTCCCTCAGACCATCAGACTCTTGAACGCATCAAAATAATTCCCTCAATTCCCCCGCAAAAAAACGGATTAACTCGCTGGAATATAAAATATATAAAGACAATATAACATACGTCCATAAACGTGGATGCATATGAAAAAGTGCAATATATTTATCTGTACAGTAATCTACTTATTTATATCTGCACTTTATTGCTCTTTAATCCTGCACTACAACAAGCTAATGCAACAAAATGTAGTTCTTATCTGTACTGTAAAGTTCAAATTTGAATGACAATAAAAGGAAGTCTAAGTCTAAGTCTAATGTTGGCGTCACAGTCCGGAGATCGAGGGTTTCTGCTCTTTGGTTGGGCATCACATTGTGGAGTTTGCACAATCTCCCTCTGCATGTGTGCGTTTTTTCCGGCTATTCCGGCTTCCATACATATCCAAAATTGATTGATGTTGGGCCCATTAAATATAAGGCCCTGTCCACACAGGAACACCTTTTTTTAATGCATTCTAACTTTTAGATAAACGTAAATAAAAGTCAGCTTGCAGCAAAGCCAATGGGAGGTCCTCTATTACGCCCATAAAACCCAATAAATAACCATTCAAAAAGCGCCAACAATACTCCCATTTACATTTTGTGACTTGAATATTAAGCAAGTATTAGTGATATTGTTATTATTAGCGCTAAAGCAGACAAACTATATATAGCGGCAACGTGATGTTTACATTATCAAGTGTCCGGCTGTTTCCTCGCTTCCCTGCTCCTTGGAAGTTTATTGTAGATCAAATACCAACAAGTTGGTACATTTTGACAGCCAATTTAGTAAATAAATAGATATGATTAAAATAGTATCAATCTCACAGAGATTACTCAGCCACTTTGAGAGATAATGAGCGAGCCAGTCTGTGACGTAGAGGTAGGAATCACAGATCCCTTCCCCACCAACAACAATGCTAATCATGCAGACTTTATGGGAGCCAAAAACAATTACTTTGGGAAAAATTATGATCCAGAACCTTTTACTTTTTAGCCTGAATATAAGAAGGGTGAGCTACAAGTTTTAGAAGCAGTGTGCTAAACAGATCCAGCCTAAGCAAAACATTAGCATCATGTAGCAATATTGCTCAGTGTTAAACATGAAATACAAACTACGAACGTAATAAAACGATTGCTTACTGTACAATGTCTGCTCTTACTTTGATGACTACTGATAGGATGTTCATTACTTCCCGTTTAGATAAAGAATTAATCATAATCCACACCAAGGGTTAAAAGGAAACCGTCTTCGGTTGTCATGTCTTTGTCTCCATCTCTGAGTATAAGATGAATGTCACAGAAAAAACAACTTATATATTTATGTATACATAATTTTATCCAGATGAGAGGCATGATTTATAATCTAGAATTACTGATGAGCCGAGATCCTAAGCAAGGTGTAAAATGCAGGCAATAAATAAAATATTAAAAGTTAGTACATAAAAATACTTACATTAATAGTCCAACAAACAATGTTCTTCTTTTGGAATGAGTGAACCAAAACAATAATTTGATGCTCATTGAAGTAAGGTTAAACCAGCTATGTGCTGTGGTCTTGCATGGCTGTGACAATTTATGTGCTATTTTTAAGCAATATTTTAATGAGTTTTCGACAATTTCAGAGGCATTTTATTATTAAATTATAATTGTATCAATCATTTTGATTCAAGCTTTAAGTATGGATAAAACCCCTCAGGAACTCATGTATGTATCCTCATTCTCAGTAGAAGGGTCTTGATAAATGGATGTATTATTCATGGAAGTTTAAATTGGGGCACGGAAGAAAGTGTTGCCTTTCTTGAAAGAAGCAGCGATACATTTCTGTGCTGCTCTTAACTAACTAGATGCATTCTTTTCGGTCTTAAGAGAATATTTTGGTGGGACTGAAAGAAAGCAGCAAAGTCTGATACACTGTAAAAGAGTGAACTTCCTCAGCAAAGCAGCATGCAGGATTTGATGAAGTTGAACACAATGATTCACACAGTACCTTGTGACGAGTTCATGGGACTGAAAGGGTGTGGGCTGCTTTTGTATCTTACATCTCTGACAGAAAGCTTGGAATTGCTACACTAACAAGCACACTTGTTTACGAGCCCTGAAGGGAAAGCTATCTTGTAACACAGCAAGGACAATTTTTTTCCCCCAGCTTGGTCTGTGAATGTACGGTTGACTATGAGGCAAATCAAAGGCAGCTAAGAGCCCAGAAGGGTTTGGAATTGGTGCGCTGCCACTTTAGGCATCTGCCCAAAAAATGTCTGGCACTCTGATAGTTACTGTACCCTGAAGAAAATCTTACGTATTCAAGAAAAAAAGAAAAAAAAAGGAAAAAAAAGAGAGACTCAAACAAGCAATCCATCTGCAGATTTCCTCAAATATTCTGATGGTTAGGCAACTAAAAAATCAAGAGGTAGACTCCTAAATTTTTGTCTGTGCAAAACTGAAGCAGTTGTCCCTGAAAATGCAGGCTAATCCTTATGCTGTTTGCAGTCAAATAACAATACGACACCATCTACAAAGGGTTGTAAGCTCAGGTTGTACAAACCCCGTTTCCATATGAGTTGGGAAATTGTGTTAGATGTAAATATAAACGGAATACAATGATTTGCAAATCATTTTCAACCCATATTCAGTTGAATATGCTACAAAGACAACATATTTGATGTTCAAACTGATAAATATTTTTGTTTTTGCAAATAATCTTTAACTTTAGAATTTGATGCCAGCAACACGTGACAAAGAAGTTGGGAAAGGTGGCAATAAATACTGATAAAGTTGAGGAATGCTCATCAAACACTTATTTGGAACATCCCACAGGTGTGCAGGCTAATTGGGAACAGGTGGGTGCCATGATTGGGTATAAAAACAGCTTCCCAAAAAATGCTCAGTCTTTCACAAGAAAGGATGGGGCGAGGTACACCCCTTTGTCCACAACTGCACGAGCAAATAGTCAAACAGTTTAAGAACAGCGTTTCTCAAAGTGCAATTGCAAGAAATTTACGGATTTCAACATCTACGGTCCATAATATCATCAAAAGGTTCAGAGAATCTGGAGAAATCACTGCACGTAAGCAGCATGGCCGGAAACCAACATTGAATGACCGTGACCTTCGATCCCTCAGACGGCACTGTATCAAAAACCGACATCAATTTCTAAAGGATATCACCACATGGGCTCAGGAACACTTCAGAAAACCACTGTCACTAAATACAGTTCGTCGCTACATCTGTAAGTGCAAGATAAAGCTCTACTATGGTAAGCGAAAGCCATTTATTAACAATATCCAGAAACGCTGCCGGCTTCTCTGGGCCCGAGATCATCTAAGATGGACTCATGCAAAGTGGAAAAGTGTTCTGTGGTCTGACGAGTCCACATTTCAAATTGTTTTTGGAAATATTCGAAGCGAAACATCCAGACTGTTATCGATGCAAAGTTTAAAAGCCAGCATCTGTGATGGTATGGGGGTGTATTAGTGCCCAATGCATGGGTAACTTACACATCTGTGAAGGCACCATTAACGCTGAAAGGTACATACAGGTTTTGGAACAACATATGCTGCCATCTAAGCGCCGTCTTTTTCATGGACGCCCCTGCTTATTTCGGCAAGACAATGCCAAGCCACATTCAGCACGTGCTACAACAGCGTGGCTTCGTAAAAAAAGAGTGCGGGTACTTTCCTGGCCCGCCTGCAGTCCAGACCTATCTGCCATCGAAAATGTGTGGCGCATTATGAAGCGTAAAATACGACAGCGGAGACCCCGGACTGTTGAAAGACTGAAGCTCTACATAAAACAAGAATGGGAAAGAATTCCACTTTCAAAGCTTCAACATATACTTTCCTCAGTTCCCAATCGTTTATTGAATATTGTTAAAAGAAAAGGCCATGTAACACAGTGGTGAACATGCCCTTTCCCAACTACTTTGGCACGTGTTGCAGCCATGAAATTCTAAGTTAATTATTATTTGCAAAAAAAAAAAAAAGTTTATGAGTTTGAACGTCAAATAGCTTGTCTTTGTAGTGCATTTAATTGAATATGGGTTGAAAAAGATTTGCAAATCATTGTATTCTGTTTATATTTACATCTAACACAATTTCCCAACTCATATGGAAACGGGGTTTGTACAATGGTATCAATCTATCAGGGCCTTAAGGACAAGATTGGCACTTATTTCATAGTTCTGGACCCCAAAATGATGTCTACAGTTAAAATTCCCCCCAAAAGAAAAACTGTAGTGATTTTAGGCTTGTTTTCAAACTTGTTTCAGCACTTTTAGTTTCAAAATGTGCCTGCATCAGCTTGAGCCAGCTGATGTCACCCAGAGAAGACTGGAGGCAATTTCATATTGTCTAGTATGTGTTTTGGAACCATCTTCATCCCATGTGACGTAATTTTCACACAGAATTTGAAAGGAGTTATTAAATATGGCTGGCGGACAGAAATCTGAAAAGAGTATTGACCGCTCCAGTCAAATTAAGACGGACCATGGAAGAGGATTGTAATTTGCAGCGATGATTTGAATAATATAGTGTTTTGGTCAAATATATATATATATATATATATATATATATATATATATATATATATATATATGTATATATATATATATATATATATATATATATATATATATATATATATATATATAGCCGAGGTTACTGTGGTTTATCCATTCGAAAGTGCTCAATACCGGGGTAGAGCAAAAAAACACACAGAGGCTCCAAGAATTTCTACAAGAATTTCTACAACTCTTATTTTTTTGTGATAGAGTGATTGCCACACATACTTGTTGGTCACAAAAAACATTCATGAAGTTTGGTTCTTTTATGAATTTATTATGGGTCTACTGAAAATGTGACCAAATATGCTTGGTCAAAAGTATACATACAGCAATGTTAATATTTGGTTACATGTCAAAGGCGAGGCCTTTAATCCCAGGAACACCACGCCCACCGTCAAGCATGGCGGTGGTAGTATTATGCTCTGGGCCTGTTTTGCTGCCAATAGAACTGGTGCTTTACAGAGAGTAAATGGGACAATGAAAAAGGAGGATTACCTCCGAATTCTTCAGAACAACCTAAAATCATCAGCCCGGAGGTTGGGTCTTGGGCGCAGTTGGGTGTTCCAACAGGACAATGACCCCAAACACACGTCAAAAGTGGTAAAATAATGGCAAAATCAGGCTAAAATTAAGGTTTTAGATTACCATTCCCAAAGTCCTGACTTAAACGTGTGGACAATGCTGAAGAAACAAGTCCATGTCAGAAAATCAACACATTTAACTGAATTGCACCAATTTTGTCAAGAGGAGTGGTCAAAAATTCAACCAGAAGCTTGTGGATGGCTACCAAAAGTGCCTTATTGCAGTGAAACTTGTCAAAGGACATGTAAGCAAATATTAACATTGCTGTATGTATACTTTTGACCCAGCCGATTTGGTCACATTTTCAGTAGACCCATAATAAATTCATAAAAGAACCAAACTTCATGAATGTTTTGCTCTAATCACAAAAAAATAAGAGTTGGAGAAATTATTGGAAACTTAACTTAAACTCAAGACAGCCATGACATTATGTTCTTTACAAATGTATGTGAACTTTTGATCGCGACTGTATATATACTTTTGAGAAGACCCACACCATGCGAGTTCAGGTTGCAAATAAAATGAATGTGCAAAGCAGCTGCTTCGTTTACAGAGCAAGATGTAAATGTTTCACTGCATCCCATCGCTCATGTTAATGAGCCAGTCAATAGATACGGTGTGTTCGTGAATGTCACAACCCTAAAGGCATTAAATTCGATACTCCTAACATTTAACAATGCAGAACAAAATGTATTTAAATGTAGGAGAAAACAACTAATCAACAGAAGAAAGTTACTTTGCGGTTCCAATCATATTTAGCATTTTTTTAAACTCACTTTTCTATCTCTACCACCTTGTTCCTTCTCTCTTATGCAAATGAGGTGATGACATCATCTAGCGACTTCTTGGACAGCCAATCGCTACTTTCCTTGCTCCTGTATCTTCTTAGTGCAATTTGTTCAGGAGTGTGTTTAGGGAGGAAGATGCCTAATTTTTAACAAACAAGGAAAAGCAGAGATCATCAAATGCATTCAACAAAATACTTCTTAAAACACAACATGCAGGGTTGGATAACTGCTGAGTGAGAGTGTGTGATTTTTTTTTTTTTCTGTCTTAAATTAAAATAACCTTGATGATAAAATGTTCAATTAGCAGTCTCACAGTTTTGATCTTTTTTTCTTGCGTAAATATAAGAGCAATACACAGAAAAAATACATTACACCTTTCTTGATTTCAAATTCCAGCACCCAAGTACAAGACATTAGGGCAATTCCTCCATGGCATTAATGTCAGTCCCTTACATCAGTGGCCCCCAACCTTTTTGTAACTGTGGACCGGTCAACGCTTGAAAATTTGTCCCACGGACCGGGGGTGGGGGGTGGTGGGGTGGGTGTATGGTATTTTTTTTTGTTTTTGTTTTTTTGTCATAAAAAAATACAATCATGTGTGCTCACGGACTGTATCCCTGCAGACTGTATTGATCTATATTGATATATAATGTAGGAACCAGAAATATTAATAACAGAAAGAAACAACCCTTTTGTGCGAATGAGTGTAAATGGGGGAGGGAGGTTTTTTGGGTTGGTGCACTAATTGTAAGTGTATCTTTTGTTTTTATGTTGATCTAATAAAAAAAATATAATTAATAAAAACATTTATTTATTTATTTTCTTGTCCGGCCCGGTACCAATCGATCCACGGACCGGTACCGGGCCGCGGCCCGGTGGTTGGGGACCACTGCCTAAAATCAACAGGCTTTCGCTCTCAAGTAGCAAAGGGACGGTCTCCTGTGTTTAAGGCTAACAGCCTGCTTCTTGAAAAAGTTCAAAAGGTTTAAGAAGATGCAGTCGACTCCTGGAGGACCAAACTGTGATGAAAATTAGAGTTTTATGTTGGTTTTCAAGTCCTCAAAACGAGTCATGTGGGAACTGAACTAATTGGCATGCAGGTGATGCCTTGCTGGGAAGTCTGTGTGTGAGACGCAGACAGAAGAGGTGTTGCAAAGGACAGTGTTGCTCAATCATACTCTAGCGCATTAAACTTGCCAGCCATAGGGAAAACTAAGGTTGTGAAATACATCAAATAATAAAAGAAAATCAGAAAGTCTTCGACTGGAAATATGTACTGACTGGAGACGTCTTTCTGTGGTTCTACATAAAGTTAGTCAAATAAGGCAAGCAGAAGGGGTGAGCTGGGAATATGGTTCGTTATTTCTCTTTTACTCTTTACTTTTACAAATGATTATGGCATTAATTATTTCCTTTTAAAATATATTAACAAAATTAAGAATGATAACTAATTAAAAAAAAAAACAGTGTTGCCTAAAAAGACAAAATTACCCATCAACCTTTATTAAAGTGGACTTATGATATTATTAATCCACTGTCACACCGCGGTGAGGGATGTCTTGTCTTGGTTTCTTCTGTCTTGTGAATTGCATGTTTTACTTTGAAAAGTAACTCCTTTCGTGGGAGATCACTTGCTCTTCCTTTTGTGTCATCAGTCTTACGTCATCCCTGACCCTTGATTGTTTCCACCTGTTCCCCATTACCCTCATGTGTTTTATAAGCCCACGCCTCCCCTTGTTCTGTGCCAGATTGTTTTGTTTATTCGTGCTCTCTAGCGTCCATGTCCTTGTCTTTCAACTGTGGTTGTTTTTAAAGGGCTTTATAAATAAAGTTGGTATGGTATGGTATGGTATGTCCATGCCTTGCCTTGTCTCCTGCTTATGTTCCTTGATCCTGAATCCCTTCGTGGCTATTTTGAGTTTTCCTTTCTTCCACCTCAACAGAGTGATTTTTTGTTATTTAGTTTATTCAGTTGAAATGGTGAGTTATCAGTTATTTTTTCATTCTTTCCTCAAATTTTTGAGTAATAATTTTTGTTATACTTTAATTAGATTAGATAGTGTAGAATTTTTCATAGCTGTTGTTTCTTCCTCCTGTTGGAGCGTTTTTTAGTAAATACATTTTATAGCACATACTGCGCTAATTATAGTTCGTCTTTGCTGTTGTGTTTCCCTCCGTTAGGAGTGAATTTCGGTTGTTCCTATTTTTTGGAACCTTTTTCGCCGATTAGTTTTTTGGTTAATATGGATATTGTTATTCCTTGACTGTGGAGGTGAAAGGAAGCTGTCAAAATAAAAGCCGGTCAAAGCTCCCTACTCTGCATCTGAGTCCAATCCTTTTACCAAGCCTTGACATTACAATCTGGCCAGTATGAACCCAGCAGAGAAAGGACAGTTTTCAGCGATCCTACAAGCTCATGAATCACGCCTCTCTCACCAGGAGGAGTTTCAGACGGCGATGGCCGATTACATGAGCCGTCTTACCTCCCAGCTACAGGAGACGGTCATGCGACTTCCTCAAACTACCGCTTCGGCTCCCGTACACGCTCCGCCTACGTCATACGCCGAAGCAGGAAGTAAATTGGCGGCTCCGACTAAGTATTCAGGTGAAACATGACAATGCAAGACATTCATCAAAGACTGTTCTATTCATTTTAAATTTAACCCTCACGCCTTCTCCTCTGATCGAGCAAAGATTGCTTTCATGATGTCTCATCTTCCGCCGAATGGGGCCGGCGCTCAGCTATCTGCAGCTCGCTCACGGAATTCCAAGCGGCCCTAAGAATTACTTTTGATCCAGTCACCGACAACCGGGAGAAAGCACAGGAGCTGAGCAGACTAAGGCAAGGCCGAGACTCGGTATGCGACTACGCCATCCGGTTCCGCACGCTCTCGGTGGAGAGCGGTTGGAACTCCACAGCCCTCTATGACGTATTTTTGAAAGAGCTGGCCGCACCGATTCAGGACCTTCTCGTCCCATTGGATGCACATGACAAGATTTTGTCAGGCTTGGTCAAAAATAGGATTTAGATGCAGAGTAGGGAACAATCCGGCAGGCTTTTATTTTGACAGCTGCTTTTCACCTCCTGAGTCAGGGCAATACAACCTAGGCTATAATCTGACCACTCGGCGAAAAAGGTTCCACAAAAAAAGGAACAACCGAAAATCACTCCGAAAACAAAAATATATATCCCGAACTACACTTAGCGTAGGATATAATCTATGAAACTTATCAATAACAAAAGACGCTCCAAAAGGAGGGAGAAACAATGGCTATAAAACTTCTTCACTGTTCCTTATCTAGAAAAATAGCTAACAGAAAATGTCACTCAAAGAATTGAGGAAAAAGGAGAACTGTAAGAAAAACTGAAACTCACCACTTCGGCTGCAAAACAATGTAACTAAAAATCACTCTGCTTAGGAGGAGAAAAGGAAACTCAAAATGCCAACAAGGGAATTCAGGATCAGGATCATCAAAAAGCGAGACAAGACAAGGCTTGGTCGTGAAGCTAGACCGGCACGAAACAACAAGACAATCTGGCACAGAACAAAGGGAGGCGTGGGCTTATAAGAAACATGGGGGTAATTGGGTACAGGTGGAAACAATCAGGGATCAGGGATGACGTCAGACTGATGACACAAAAGGAAGGCCAAGTGACCTGAAACGAGAGGAGAGTTACTTTTCAAACTAAAACATGTAATTCACAAGACAGAAAAAACCAAGACAAGACATCCAGATTTAATTATTTTTGTATTTCCTCAAATTCAGCTGGCCTCATACAGAGCTCCTCCCCCTATGGCTGATAGCTCTAGTTAATGTCCAAATAAGTACGTCCACTTCTCTGTGACATCACAACGTAGCCACACTATGAAACATCCAAACCAATACAAGCTCAAGCTAAATGCATGAAACTTATGATTTGATGCTTTGACATTGTTTTGCATAAGTATACAACATTGTAACAACATTTATAAGTCCATCCATCCATCCATCTTCTTCCGCTTATCCGAGGTCGGGTCACGGGGGCAGCAGCCTAAGCAGGGAAGCCCAGACTTCCCTCTCCCCAGCCTCTTCGTCTAGCTCTTCCCGGGGGATCCAGAGGCGTTCCCAGGCCAGCCGGGAGACATAGTCTTCCCAACGTGTCCTGGGTCTTCCCCGTAGCCTCCTACCGGTCGGACGTGCCCTAAACACCTCCCTAGGGAGGCGTTCGGGTGGCATCTTGACCAAATGCCCGAACCACCTCATCTGGCTCCTCTCGATGTGGAGGAGCAGTGGCTTTACTTTGAGCTCCCCCCGGATGACAGAGATTCTCACCCTATCTCTAAGGGAGAGACCCGCCACCCGGCGGAGGAAACTCATTTCGGCCGCTTGTACCCGTGATCTTGTCCTTTTGGTCATAACCCAAAGCTTATGACCATAGGTGAGGATGGGAACGTAGATCGACGGGTAAATTGAGAGCTTTGCCTTGCGGCTCAGCTCCTTCTTCACCACAACGGACCGATACAGCGTCTGCAATACTGAAGACGCCGTACCGATCCGCCTGTCGATCTCACGATCCGCTCTTCCCTCACTCGTGAACAAGACTCCGAGGTACTTGAACTCCTCCACTTGGGGAAAGATCTCCTCCCCAACCCGGAGATGGCACTCCACCCTTTTCCGGGCGAGAACCATGGACTCGGACTTGGAGGTGCTGATTCTCATCCCAGTCACTTCACACTCAGCTGCGAACCGATCCAGGGAGAGCTGAAGATCCTGGCCAGATGAAGCCATCAGGACCACATCATCTGCAAAAAGCAGAGACCTAATCCTGCAGCCACCAAACCGGATCCCCTCAACGCCTTGACTGCTCCTAGAAATTCTGTCCATAAAAGTTATGAACAGAATCGGTGACAAAGGGCAGCCTTGGCGTTGTCCAACCCTCACAGGAAACGTGTCCGACTTACTGCCGGCAATGCGGACCGAGCTCTGACACTGATCATACAGGGAGCGCCACAATCAGACAGTCCGATACCCCATACTCTCTGAGCACTCCCCACAGGACTTCCCGAGGGACACGGTCGAATGCCTTTTCCAAGTCCACAAAGCACATGTAGACTGGTTGGGCAAACTCCCATGCACCCTCGAGGACCCTGCCGAGAGTATAGAGCTGGTCCACAGTTCCACGACCAGGACGAAAACCACACTGTTCCTCCTGAATCCGAGGTTCGACTATCCGGCGTAGCCTCCTCTCCAGCACAGCTGAATAGACCTTACCGGGAAGGCTGAGGAGTGTGATCCCACGATAGTTGGAACACACCCTCCGGTTCCCCTTCTTAAAGAGAGGAACCACCACCCCGGTCTGCCAATCCAGAGGTGCCGCCCCCGATGTCCACGCGATGCTGCAGAGTCTTGTCAACCAAGACAGCCCCACAGCATCCAGAGCCTTAAGGAACTCCGGGCGGATCTCATCCACCCCCAGGACGAAAACCACACTGTTCCTCCTGAATCCGAGGTTCGACTATCCGGCGTAGCCTCCTTTCCAGTACACCTGAATAGACCTTACCGGGAAGGCTGAGGAGTGTGATCCCCCGATAGTTAGAACACACCCTCCGGTTCCCCTTTTTAAAGAGAGGAACCACCACCCCGGTCTGCCAATCCAGAGGTACCGCCCCCGATGTCCACGCGATGCTGCAGAGTCTTGTCAACCAAGACAGCCCCACAGCATCCAAAGCCTTAAGGAACTCCGGGCGGATCTCATCCACCCCCGGGGCCCTGCCACCGAGGAGCTTTTTAACTACCTCAGCAACCTCAGCCCCAGAAATAAGAGAGCCCACCACAGATTCCCCAGGCATTGCTTCCTCATAGGAAGACGTGTTGGTGGGATTGAGGAGGTCTTCGAAGTATTCCCTCCACCGATCCACAACATCCGCAGTCGAGGTCAGCAGAACACCATTCTCACCATACACGGTGTTGATAGTGCACTGCTTCCCCTTCCTGAGGCGGCGGATGGTGGTCCAGAATCGCTTCGAAGCCGTCCGGAAGTCGTTTTCCATGGCTTCCCCGAACTCCTCCCATGTCCGAGTTTTTGCCTCTGCGACCGCTGAAGCCGCACACTGCTTGGCCTGTCGGTACCTGTCCGCTGCCTCAAGAGTCCTATGAGCCAAAAGAACCCGATAGGACTCCTTCTTCAGCTTGACGGCATCCCTCACCGCCGGTGTCCACCAACGGGTTCTAGGATTACCGCCACGACAGGCACCAACTACTTTGCGGCCACAGCTCCAATCAGCCGCCTCGGACCTCGGCCACAATAGAGGTGCGGAACATGGTCCACTCGGACTCAATGTCCAGCACCTCCCCCGTGACATGTTCAAAGTTCTTCCGGAGGTGGGAATTGAAACTCTCTCTGACAGGAGACTCTGCCAGACGTTCCCAGCAAACCCTCACAATGCCAGGTCTGTCCGGCATCCTCCCCCACCATCGCAGCCAACTCACCACCAGGTGGTGATCGGTAGAAAGCCTCGCCCCTCTCTTCACCCGAGTGTCCAAAACATGAGGCCGCAAATCCGATGACACAACTACAAAGTCGATCATGGAACTGCGGCCCAGGGTGTCCTGGTGCCAAGTGCACATATGGACACCCTTATGCTTGAACATGGTGTTCGTTATGGACAATCCGTGACGGGCACAAAAGTCCAATAACAACACACCACTCGGGTTCAGATCCGGGCGGGCATTCTTACCAATCACGCCTCTCCAGGTTTCACTGTCGTTGCCAATATGAGCGTTGAAGTCCCCCAGTAGAACGAGGGAATCACCCGGGGGAGCACCCTCAAGTACTCCCTCGAGTGAATCCAAAAAGGGTGGATACTCTGAGCTGCTGTTTGGCGCGTACGCGCAAACAATAGTCAGGACCCGTCCCCCCCACCCGAAGGCGGAGGGAAGCTACCCTCTCGTCCACCGGGTTGAACTCCAACATGCAGGTTCTGAGCCGGGGGGAAACAAGAATTGCCACCCCAGCCCGTCGCCTCTCACTGCCGGCAACGCCAGAGTGGCAGAGAGTCCATCCCCTCTCGAGAGAACTGGTTCCAGAGCCCTTGCTGTGCGTTGAAGTGAGTCCGACTATGTCTAGCCAGAACTTCTCCACCTCGCGCACTAGCTGAGGCTACTTCCCCCCCAGCGAGGTGACGTTCCACGTCCCAAGAGCTAGCTTCTGTAGCCGAGGATCGGACCGCCAAGTGCCCTGCCCTCGGCTTCCGCCCAGCTCACATTGCACCCGACCTCTATGGCCCCTGCTATGGGTGGTGAGACCATTGGAGGGTGGACCCACGTTGCCTCTTCGGGCTGTGCCCGGCCGGGCCCCATGGGGACAGGCCCGGCCACCAGGCACTCGCCGTCGTGCCCCAACTCCGGGCCCATTGATAAGTCAGAAAACATAAAAATCATAATTAGTCCTACTTAAATTTACTGTACTTGTTTTGTTGTTTGTACATCCGGACTCACCGTGATTCCATTATTCCTACACTTATACAGGGCCGGTTCTATGCAGGCCTATATGAGGGGGAAGTCAGAAATGTGAAGGGGGCATCATGTGTACACGCTGCTCCATCATGCTACAGCACTTTTTTTTTGTGCTAATACAGTAGTATGGGTTTTACTTGTATAGCGCTTGTCTACCTTCAAGGTACTCAAAGCGCTTTGACACTATTTCCACATTCACCCATTCACACACTGGTGGCGGGAGCTGCCATGCGAGGCCCTAACCACGACCCATCAGGAGCAAGGGTGAAGTGTTTTGCTCAAGGACATAACGAACGTGACGAGGTTGGTAGATGGTGGGGATTGAACCAGGAACCCTCAAATTGCTGGCCCGGCAACTCTCCCAACTGCACCACGCCGTCCCCAGTAACATTGCTTTCTTCATATAATTTAGTGGTTAGCTATAGTAAGGGCCTGATTTATTAAGATCCAAATACCACGCACTAAACAGCGTGAGCAATCTATAAATTAGCGTCTACTCTTAGTTGACGTGTTGCGTGTGATTTACCAAGACTGGGTGTACAATTGTAAAGTGGTGCAGACCGCCTTATGTAAATGAGGACTTTGCGTGTACTTTACAGGGCATCACCAGGTACACTCGATCTTTAACTGCATATTCATGTTAACATGCGTCTACCTGTGCCGTTTTGCTATGCTTTCAATCATGCATGAGGTGTGTACCACTTTTTATGGGCATTTTAGAAGCAGTCGTGCAGTGCATCTACATTGACACCTTTTTTTTGTTTACCGCTGAAAGTGCATAGATAGATAGATAGTACTTTATTGATTCCTTCAGGAGAGTTCCCTCAGGAAAATGAGTAAAGATGTACTTACTCCACTCAATATGCAAAAATGCATACTTCAAGAATTTCTTTTCATATAAAGATTTTTTTTTATGATATATATTCATTGTGAAGAAAACTAAGGTTTTTAAAAACAAATACTAAAGGACACAAAAACGCATCATTGAATTTTGTTTTAATCAGCCCTTAAGTCCTCTGGCAGCTGTAAAATTATGTTGCTGAACACACAATATGTCTAATATTTAAAATTTTTGACCATCCAAAAATGTTGACACACACACGTAGGACAGAGGATTGTCGTCTTGCCATCATGTGTCTGTGCAGCGCGAGCACTGATTCCGCAGCTTTTTGTGGAACTGTTAGTTTGCACAATTACTAAGAAAAACATAAAATAGTGCTGGCAAAACGGTGATAAATGTTGATGAATCACATTGCGCCTGACAAATAATTATATTCGCATTTTCTCCTCCCAATATTGTGGGCCTTTCGATGATCAACATACATTCTGCATATTAATGAAGACAGAGACGCAAAATGGATTGCACGCCTGCTCACTGAAGAGAAGCAATCCACTTTGCACACATTTAGTAGGCCAGCTTTGCGTGTGTTTTAGTATACGCAAACATTTAGTAAATTAGGACATGTGTGTCCAACTCCAACCTGTAGAAGATGATTGCACTTTGTCAGGCCTCTACCTTCACACCTGTTCAACTTGGGTGTCCCACCTGAAGACTACTTTAACCACAATAAGGTGGGAAACTAAAAAATAAAAGTCAAATAAAAAAAGTAAGGTATCCTTCATCCACATTTAATCAATCATCACAACATTTATCTTAACTTGATGGCCGACTTCTTAAATTGAATTTAACCTACAGTAGAACTTCACACTCAATAGTCAATATTTACAAAACTGAAAAGTACAGTAGTCGTACGAATAATACAAAATATTCTTCTCAAACTAGTTTATCATCAGGTCAGCTGCATCATGGCTCATAGTTTCTGCATTCTCCATTTATTTACACAGAGAAACTTAGCAAGACTGCCCACACTCTAAAAAACATTACTATGACTAGAGTCTAGACATAGTGATGTCAAGTTGTGTTTTATTGTAACAACTAACAGGAAGTCAACCGTTCCCCGTTCCCCTGTTCTTTTAAATTATATTTACTTCATTGTGTTGTCTGACCAGTAAGCATGTAAACACTTACAGCTTAAGGAAGTTCACATTGACGCAATAATGATATCTTACATTATTCGTTTTCATCACCGTTAAAACAGGATAGCAACTGATAGCTCTTTTCGGTGAAACGGTTCATTACGACAGATTACCTGAAGCAGCAAACACTCACAGCTTTAAAGGCCTACTGAAACCCACTACTACCGACCACGCAGTCTGATAGTTTATATATCAATGATGAAATCTTAACATTGCAACACATGCCAATACGGCCGGGCTAGATTAGTAAAGTGCAATTTTAAATTTCCCGCGAAATATCCTGCTGAAACGTCTCGGTATGATGAAGTTTGCGCGTGACGTCACGGATTGTAGCGGACATTTTGGGACACCATTGTGGCCAGCTATTAAGTCATCTGTTTTCATCGCAAAATTCCACAGTATTCTGGACATCTGTGTTGGTGAATCTTTTGCAATTTGTTTAATGAACAATGAAAACAGCAAAGAAGAAAGCTGTAGGTGGGAAGCGGTATATTAGCGGCCGGCTGCAGCAACACAAACACGTAGAGAACTGGGACAAGAGAGACTCTTACCAGGAGAACTTTGAGTTGGATACGCGCTACCGTGAGTATGCAGCTGCAGCTTCCAAACATTTGATCGCTTGCCCGTACGTGCGTGCTGCTATGTGCATGTCACGTACGTAACTTTGGGGAAATATATGTGCTGTATGAACTTTGTGGAAGTGAACGGTACTTTGGGCTGTGGGATTGAGTATGTTGTGCGGGTGTTTGATTTGTATTGGCGGGTTATATGGACGGGAGGGGGGAGGTGTTTGTTATGCGGCATATTAAATATAAGCCTGGTTGTGTTGTGGCTAATAGAGTAAATATATGACTTGTGTTTATTTACTGTTTTAGTCATTCCCAGCTGAATATCAGGTCCCACCCGCCTCTCACAGCATCTTCCCTATCTGAATCGCTTCCACTGCCCTCTAATCCTTCACTCTCACTTTCCTCATCCAGAAATCTTTCATCCCCGCTCAAATTAATGGGGTAATCGTCGCTTTCTCGGTCCGAATCGCTCTCGCTGCTGGTGGCCATGATTGTAAACAATGTGCAGATGTGAGGAGCTCCACAACCTGTGACGTCACGCTACTTCCGGTACAGGCAAGGCTTTTTTATCAGCGACCAAAAGTTGCGAACTTTATCGTCAAAGTTCTCTACTAAATCCTTTCAGCAAAAATATGGCAATATCGCGAAATGATCAAGTATGACACATAGAATGGACCTGCTATCCCAGTTTAGATAAGAAAATCTCATTTCAGTAGGCCTTTAACTTACACTCTGTAGATGTCTTGATCCATGGCTCGCCTGCTGATAGCATCATAAAACATATAGCGTCAAAAATAAAACGTGTCCTCTTCACTTTATTCCAGTTATTCACATATTATAATGTAGAACACGTTAAATCCACACTTTTATGTTTTGACGCAGTCGGTGAGACATTCAACTTTAACTTCCTCATCTCAGAAGGAAAAGCATCTGATTGGCCCACCTTCGTCGCTAACTCCCATCCTCTGTCATATTGGACGCTATTAAAGAACTGTGATTGGATATATTCTGAACTTGTCCCACCCATTTACATGACAAAACTAAATATGATTGGATTTTGTTTCTAAGAAATTTAAGTCCCGTTTTTATGTACAGGAAAGAGGGAAGATGATATTATATGTGTGTCACTTTTTCAGCGGACTTCTCCGCTACTGCGGATAATTTTGCCAACTTGTAATAAATATGTTTTGTCAGTATATTAATTTGTACTTTCTCAACTTCAAACATTTTGATTTGAGGGGGCAAGACATTTATATACGTAGAGCCGACCCCGCACTCATATAAATACAAATGTTACATTACTGTAAATACTTTTTTTTCCCCCCCAAAAAAAAAAAAATAGGAGGGGGGGGTGCGTGCGTAGTACAGTACAGTGCAGACATTCGCGGGAGAAGCAGCAAATAGGGTGAACGCGAGTCCCTACACAGCTCTGTGCATGCAGTACACCAGGCAGTGAGTGACTGACACAGCGCCACAGTCAGCACAGTTCAGTACGTGAACCTGAATCACTTCTGCAGCAGCAGTTCTGTGTGCCGGTCAGCGAATCATGAGTCAGTCCGTAACAGCTTCCCCAGCGGCAGATCTCGGTATGTGTCAGTTCGCGAACGACACAAGCCCTCAGCACCCAATGAACGAGAGCCTCAATGTGACGTCCTCCTCCGCGACACGGTCAGTTCTCTGTGTCAGTAGGTTCGCGAGTCCTGATTCTGAATGAGTGAGTGAGTGCAGCGCGAACCTGAATCACGTTCGCGAACGACACAACACAACCGCCCCTCCCCTTCGCGTCGCTGCTGCTCAGCCTTGCCCTGCCTGCACTGAGTTTCTTTCTGTCTCCTCTACTCTCATAACTTTATGTGTTGAGATAATGGGGACGGGGCGCGTGTGTGTGTTTGTTTTCATGTGGCTTTAGTCAACATTAGCCGTTAGCTTGGAGAATTAATGGAGAACGGATGCCAATGGCATGAAACATATCCCCGCGACGGGAGGAGAATCACTCGCGGTATTGGGGCAAGCAGAGCAGAGAGCGAGAGCGTTGTCGTTCACTGAGTGATTCATGTCGTTAATCCGCGGTGAACGAATCGTTCGCTCAGTCCCTCCCCCCGCCCCCATGATGAGTAGCTGGCTGTGTCGTTCGCCGACGTCGAGGGTTCAGTGAGTCACAGAATGTGCCAGTTTCACTCATACCGGCATGGTCGCGGCGGAGCTTAACTGAACTGAGAAAGGAACGAATCAGTTCATGAAGTGATTCGGTTCAGTACGTTCACTCAAAAGATTCGTTCGCGAACGACACAACACTAGTTGATCCTGGCCCTGATCATTTTTTACTTCTTATATAATTTAATGTA
Organism: Entelurus aequoreus; assembly: GCF_033978785.1. NCBI lineage: Eukaryota > Metazoa > Chordata > Actinopteri > Syngnathiformes > Syngnathidae > Entelurus > Entelurus aequoreus. Next base: position 36,952,670 of record NC_084733.1, read on the forward strand.
GAATTTTTTTAAAAATCCAAGCCAATTGGATGTTGACCAGCTGCACCTGTCAAACACTTGAATAGCTGTTGCCCAAAAGCAGACAGAATTTTTAAGGGTAGTTGCAGTACAAACCTTTCCAAAAGGTGTTTTTTTTACCTGAGATCACCTACCAACTATTTTTGTATGGTTTTGTGACTTTAAACATTGGGATTAAATTATTTGACTGCTTATTTCTCTTATGCATCCATGATTCTTGAGAGTCAGATGTCATTGTCGACATTGTTGGGGCAGCAGTAAAATACATGTTAATACTCCACCCATGGGTACCAAATTTGGTACTTTTACAGGTACCGACAGAAGTCATTTGATATTAATTCCCCTAAAACCAAACAGTGCCATAGTTCAATTTGTTGCACTCTAGGTAATGTTACAATTGTCCGTGCCAACAAAACAAGAAAGAAGGCGCTTAAAAGTACAGTAAAGGCCCCACTTTTCAATATGTGCTAGCTCGATGCTTATTTACGTTGTCTATGCTACCAAACAGCATTAGCAATTTTACATCAAAACTACAACTAAGATGTACAACACAACAAATAAAGTACTTACTGTCAGAAAAATTGTATGTAAATTATCAAAAAACTTTCCGTTCTCTGAGTTCCCAGTGAACAGACGAAAGCTGTCTTTGTTGCACCAAGCCAAAGGCTTGGAAAATTCCGCTGTGTACGATGGGAGGAGACGGGAGGGGTTATCTATTGTGATCCAAGACTTGCCCAAGCTCGATCCAGGACCAGTCCAAGCCCGAGGCATCTTTTTCTTTTGTGTTAATGTGACCGAAAACAATGGCTGTTTACATACCCCCCATTCTTTTAGAAACAGCTGTTGTTATGTAAACAGGGAAAGTCCAAATAAAAAAAGGTGGCGTACAATCTTTCGCCAGAGCGTGCTGGAGACTGTGCAAGAGTACAGCCCAGACGTTTCTCCTTAAATTGAGCCAAATTTAATTCTGTCTCTGTTTAATTCCTTGCTTCGTGTCTTGTTTAATAGATGTCATCAGTGTTTGAACCTGACACTTACAGTATAAACACTTTGTAGGGCTCAACAAAAGAAAAGACTAGAACATCCAACTTAATGGCAAAGACTAGTATCTGGCTATGGCAAATAAGCATAATTTATATAGTACCGCCATTTAACGTCGTGGAAGTCTACTATAAAATAGAGTGCAGTTCAGTACTTGCAAAAGGTGTAAGGTGTACAGGTGTAAGACAACCAAATAACTGGATAGCAGAGCTCAGTGTTAAATATTTAATTTATTTTATTTTAGTTTTTTAAATAACATTTATTAACACATTTAAAAACACACAAATATACAGAAAATTTGTAACATATTGATTAAAATGTGAACGATATCCACTGTTACTCCCTGTACGAGTCTACTGTAAAAAACAAGCTTTTAAGCTCCATGCTGCAAGCTTGCATTTACACGAGTAAGCTTTTGGAGACTCCCAACAGTTGGATAGCTGGGCAGAAGAAGTGCTGTTGCGTATTTCCAGTGGTCTGCGATGATGAAGAAAGGCTCCGTACTTTCACGCCTGGATATTTACATTTCTGGCGTCGTGCTATACTGAGTGAATTTCATGGGATTGGACAGAGCTGCACATGTACTGCATGGAAAAGGAACACCCTCCTCTCTGGAGAACATCCTACTCAGCGGCTGGCCATTTTGAAACAATGGAAGATAATAAGATACTAGACTCAGTTTGTTTTGCAGCTCAGCCAAGCATGTTGTGTTATTAATTAGAGCTAACATCCTGAAGGGTTGTCTTCGGAGGCTCCAAGCTGCTGATGTAAGATAATTGTTGTAGTTTTAAAACTGCAGCCTGTGTGTGTGTGTGTGTGTGTGTGTGTGTGTGTGTGTGTGTGTGTGTGTGTGTGTGTGTGTGTGTGTGTGTGTGTGTGTGTGTGTGTGTGTGTGTGTGTGTGTGTGTGTGTGTGTGTGTGTGTGTGTGTGTTTGACAGGTGGTCATATGTGTGCTTGTAGAGTCAGAGGGTGAGAAATAGATAAATAGTAATGTGAAAGCAAAAAAATATATATATATAGTATCGACACAAGACAGTTCTCCCTATTAACATCCTGCATAAATGGTAGACATTAGCTATTAGGTGGGCACATATTCATTATTCAACCCCTTTATCAAATCCATCTTTTTATTTCAGGCTAAAATTATACATTCCACCACAGTGGGCAGACTCAGCAATTCACATGGTCTAATGACAACCAGTTTCCAGCTGTCTCCTTATAAATTGAAAAAAGAAAATAAATTACAATGCGTATACTCTGTAAATGATAATATAAATAACATCTTGCTTAACAAAGTCCTTGTGAAAAAAGGCATAAAAGAGGCCATATGTTATATGTCCAAAGCATACATCTAGGTGAGACGTACATTATGCAGTACAGTCGTCCCTCACCCCATCACACCACACTTGGTATATTTCACTACATTGCCAATTTTTTTCTTAAAGCATATGTTACGTACGGCGGGGGAAGGAGAAGACACAACGGTGGAAATCAGTTCAATAGGTTAATTGAAGCTGATGATATGATGGAGTGTGTATGCTACTCTAAGTGAATGGTGCAAGACGATGTGAAGTATTAGCAATGTGAATGTTACCAGCGGGTGTTGTACGTGCGTGTTGGATGAATCATTCAAAAGTCCAGAGGGGCTAGGCAAGAAGACAGTCCGTGGGCAAGCAAGAGGTCGGGGGTTGGAGAGAGGCGACGAGGTCCGTGTCCAAGCGAGGATCGAGGGAAGCAGTCCAAAGTCCGGAGGGGAGTCGAGGCGCACAGCTCGATCACAGGATACAGAGGGATCACTGCGGGGAACACAGAGGACATAAGGCACGGGCAGAGGGAAAGCACAGAGAGCAGGTACGAGGAGGGAAGACAGAGACGGGATGCTTACTACAAGGAGTAAACTATGTTCCGGAGTTGGATCTTCAGATCCGCTGGTCTTTATGCCGTCTGCCCTCATCAGACCCAGGTGCACAGATTGCTGATTGCCTGCAGCCGTGCAGGCGCATGGCCGCGATGCGGGAAGAGCGAGCAGGGGCTTGCTGCAGATGGCATGAGGGATTGCGCATGCGCCGTCACAGCATATTCTACATATTTTGACCTAAGTGTTAAACATAGTCGTATATGTTTTACAGTTTAGTATTTGTCTTATTTTCTATTATTATGTTGCATCGATTGATAATGCGGAACTCATGTTTCCGGGTTAAGTGTGAACAATGCTAACAGCACGGCAGCTAATTTAGACAAGTTGACCAACATTTGGCGAAAATTTTTTTGATGCTCTTTATTTGCAACTCCTGACTCATCTTCATGTTGGTGAGCCTTTGGCGTGAGCGATGTCAAAAGACGAGACATAGCAGGACTCGATGGCCCTCCGCGCGTTGCTAATGCTAACAAGACTGCTTTTAGCAGTTGTTCTGGCAAAGTTAAACGGAGATGAACTCTGTTGATACACTTTATCCTCAACATCATTAGCCCCACATGACATTGGTGAGCTTTTGACGTGAGCGATGTAGAACGACAACGCGAGACACGCTATGTTAAAAAAACAAAATGCTAACAACACGGCTAATGGTTATATCTGTGACTGTCAAGTTGATCAACTTTTGGCAAAACAACTTACGCTTGTGGTTTCAGCACATCAAGCAGAGGCCAAATTTAGAGGAATTATCCAGGATGTGATGAAGTATTTTGATCATAGAAATGTCGCTTGGAGGATCCTCCGGGCCACCGAGTAGTGTAATCTAAAATACAACACACTCAAGGCTGCAATATTTGCGGAAATTTGTTTACCACAGTCAGGTCTGGAACGAATTAGCCTCATCAGTACCTCATCAGCTATGAACCTCACCAAACGTCACTGCGACCCAGAGAGAAAATGGGGCATCAGGAAAAGCTTATTTTGTTTTCAACAAGCTACGTACTTTTAAACTTAAATACTGCAAGTGCACATGAAAGATTTCTTGCATTTTGAGTAGCATACTCTACCAATTTACATAAAAAAGTGTACCTGCTACGGACAATGTACGCAATTTACGGCAACGGTGGTCACAATAAAGCGGTAAGTTCAATAACGGTAGATGTATGACAATATTAATGACACATTGGTTCCTGACCGTTGGTAATGTTAGCAAGTAGCAAATTGGACATGTAGTTACAGAGTTAGGGTTTAGCATAAATTGTTTGTAAACGTCTGTATAGCATGTAACTGGTCTGCATTGTGCTATATTACTATTAATAATTCATTATACATTTTTGGACATTTTTCACCATGCTTTGAACCCTGTGGTACAATGCCACGCTAATTTTCTGATTTTTCTGGGTTCACAGTCTTCACATGCCAGCAGTTAATTTAGCCTTGTCACATCAGACCAATGAAAATGCCGATCCCGTCACAGTAGACTAATGAAATCATTCACATTAAATCACTCACACAATCATTCCGTCAGTTATTTAGCGTGTTTTGGACTCACCTTCATCATGGCAAAGACACAACGAAATGAATATGATGCAGCTCCAAAGCCAAAGGCGAACGACCATTGCCTATTGAAAAAGGAAAATTGCCGCTACACGAAACGGAAATCTACCACCACTGACGGGCACCAAAAGAAGAAAAAGAAGACGGCACAAGGCCAACTCTGACACCGAAGAAGACAACCCCAGCGCGCAGGAGGAGGACGACAAAGGCAGTGCTTCTCAGGTAGGCTATTGTATGCCATGTTACAGGAACAGTCTTTTGTTAAATTTGTGTATGAACACAAGCGCCTGTGTAAATATTTCATGTTTCAACGAGTACGTCTTTGTCTTATAGACTCGTGAGGCCAATATCTGTGTTGTAGAAAATAAAAATGGGTCCAAAAATTAAGTGAGTGCAGCTTGTAATTAGGTGCGCTCCACAGTCCATAAATTACGGTGGATAAATCAAAATCCGGCTGGACACAGTTCCTTAAAACTACAATAATGGTTGTCAGGGCAGAGTAATCGTCTCACTCAGCTGAAGGGGGCTGAGCGTGGAGGGGCTCATCTGCATCAAAGAAGACAAGCCTTCCTAAAATGGCTTGTTTGGGGCTTGAAGATGGGTCTTTAAAGCAAAAGTTATGCAAAATTTGGACCAAACCACCACCATTACAAGAAAGTGTTTTAAATGTAGATTTAATTCAGAGCATGAACCCTTTAAAAAAACATAAAGACATTGTTGCAGTTGCGTAAGATTAGAAGACACCATAGGGGATCAAGCAAATGCAATACCTACTGCCTTTCTGCTGATCAGCCCCCACACTTATTCCACACCAGTGCTTGTGCCAGTCCACTGCACTACAGCTACAGGCCAAGACACCGGTGCTGGTCTGCAGACAAGTGGCGATAACTTCTCATTTATATCTCCAGGCTATGTGCACAAACCTTCCCCTCATTGATTTTCCTTCGTCTCTGGCTGGGGTTTTGAAAGCTGCATGAGCTACACAAACAGAGTGACATATAAGTGCCACACCATAAACGAGGGATAGTATTGGAGAACATCAAGCTGATCTTTCTTCCTGGAGTGTGGCTTTGTATTGAGTGCATTGTGGGTCATGGGATGCTAACTGCTGCTACATCCGTAGCTATTAAAATGGATCACATCAACATTGGCGGTAACTTATAAAAACTGAGAAGGGCTGAACTAAAATGGCACCGAAAAGGAAATCATATACTGCAGATTACAAGCTGGACGTAGTGAAATATGCAGCAGAAAACGGCGATCGAGCAGCAGAAAGAAAGGAAACGGCGCATACCAGAGGCGACACCGGGGAGGAAGATTTCATCGGATTTAGCGATCGGGAGTGACAGATTGTTTGGTAAACGTATAGCATGTTCTATATGTTATAGTTATTTAAATGACTCTTGCCATGATGTGTTGCGTTAACATACCAGGCACGATCTCAGTTGGTTATTTATGCGTCATATAACGTACACTTATTCAGCCTGTTGTTCACTATTTTTTATTTTTTTTAAATTGCCTTTCAAATGTCTATTCTTGGTGTTGGATTTTATCAAATAAATTTCCCCAAAAAATGTGACTTATACCCCGGTGCGACGTATATATGTTTCTTTCCTTCTTTATTGTGCATTTTCGGCCGGTGGGACGTATACTCCGGAGCGATTTATAGTCCGAAAAATACGGTAATTGTGCTACAGTAATCCCCCTATTTTACTTCTTATACCTTTTTTACACTGTTTACAAAGGTTCTTTAAACCAATAAAGCCTAGGACTTTTGCACAGTACTGTACATCATAACTCGATGAATGGAAATGAATTAGCATGAAGTAGGAGTTATAAAAAAAATAACTTTCCCACTGGTCTCTTGCCAAAGCTTTGTGTATGAAAAAGTTCATATGAGTTGGACTGCCATTTAAGTGCTGCAGGGCAGGGAAAAAAAGAGAGACAAAGGTAACAATGCCTTTCCACCCACACTACATTTCTTTTTTCATGGCCAAATTAGCCAGATATGCAGAAATCTGCACAGCTAAGTTGGCGTACACTGTTTGAAGCAGAAGGTCAGCTAGACGGCTGCATAAATGACTAGAGTGAAGATAATATCTAAATATTTGTGCATCTAATCAGCCTTTAGAACATCTTCTAATTCAGTGAAGTTTAGCAAAGCAGATGTATCTACCCCGCCACTCAAAATATGTACTTACAGCTTGCATGACATGACTGAGGATAAAAATCTGGGGAGAAACACACAAGGGCCCATCTCCACCAGAGCACACTTATCGACATTGCATAGAGCATGACTCAGTGTGACCAGCTGCGACGGGGGCCAAGTGCACAACCATGACAGATATAGGTGGAGCACAATGAACCCCGAGTGGATAATCATTGGTGTGTGACCGTCGGTCAAGCCACACCAGCAGTGACTGTGGTCCTTGATGAGGGAGAGAGGCCATTTTGGTCAGAGCCGTGACCTCACTGTGGTCTGTGTTGGTTGTTTTCATGCTCAGAGGAACATAGGCTAACGTATCTTATGAAGGCACTGTCAAACTATTCCATGTGACTCTAACTGTCCATATCAGCATACGGGTTTATAAGTGGTTCAAAAAGCCAATGAAAAAAAGATCACCTGATATATAAGGTGATATACTATTTATGTTTGAAGTTGCAGACAGCATGGGTTCAGTCCCCATTCATTGATCATGTAAATCTAAGTTTAAATGGTTGTCTCTTTATGTGCTCTCTAAAATAGACTAGCAAATAGGGATGGCACCATATACATTTGTACCAATTCCAGGTATCTGGAAAAAGGTATCAGTACTAAACGGTACCGACTTTCAACATTTAACACTGAGCTGATAATTGTAACTGTGCTGCTCCGTTGTTGTAACTGTTGCTACTAATAATTATTATAATTTGTTTTATTTCTCTAAAAACAGAATAATAAGTTCATAAAAGGGAATTCAAATCAAAATGCATAAAAGTTCATAAGAAGGCTATATTTAAGTTACTATGGTTAAAAATGTAATTTCATGCCTTTTTTGTTAAGTTTGAGGACATACTTTTATTTTGAAGTGTCTCGTTTGGTTTGTCGTCTGATGTAAGGAAGCTACTTCCGGGTATGAGAAAACATTGTTGATGCCATGTGAAGGCAGAAAGAGAGAGACTGACTGTCACAAAGACTAAAAGGACTCTAAGAGTTTGGGCTATAAGAGCCTGAAGATCACAATTTCCTCCTAAAAGAAGCATGCAGGCCAACGAGGTATTTGTTTGTCATATCTGTTTGTATTTACTTCGGTAAAATGTTTGATCCACATGCTGTGCATGTTGTTATTTTTACGTTTATAACGTGCTTTATTTTATTTCAGTTTTCACTGTGAATTTTAAGGGAAAGGAAGCCTTCAAATAAATCAGTTCAAGAAAGCCATTGTGTCTGTGCTATTTGGAGGGAGTTACAGTGAAAACTCGCACTGTTCAACGACGCAGTGGACAACGCTGAGACTGTCGGCAACTTAAAAGAACCTGGGCAGAGCAGCTGTGACGGAGCAGCCATCAGCACGAGTAGAAGAGCCCATCCCCCCTCCCTCCCCCCCCCCTCGCGCACACACACTCAAAAGGAAGAAACACAGGTAATCCCAGCGTTTTCAGTAGGCTGTTAAGAAGCCAATAAGGAACACTGGACACTTAAAGAGTGATTAAGAAGAGACTGACATGTATGTATGATACTGTAGAGTGTGTGGTAAACGTCTGGACTTATCTGCTCATTTAATTTAAGTTAAAAGAACCTTGTCATACAAGAGACATTTAAAGGACACTACACTTTTTTCATTTTTTGATATCACTCCAAGTTAAAAGGGCGTTTTGCTAAATAAGTGAAAGTAGGCTATTGGCCATTTAATTTAATATTGACGCTTTCTTATTGTCTTTGATATTTTCTAATTGCCTTTGATTGTACAGGTATATATTTAAATTTTGAAGTGATCTAAACTGCATATCTTTTGAGTGTTTTGCAAAGTGATATTCAAAGATTGAATTTAAGATTTGTATTTGTTTAAGCTCTAAGGTATTTACATTTAAGGTATCTACATTTTATTGAAATTTGCATTGGACAAGTTCATCTAAGGGTGATTTAAAATTTCTTCTATTGCTAATATTTTCTGTTGATACATATTGGACAATTTAAAAAAATTTTTTTTAAATGTGTGTTTAATTTAATTGATTAAAAATGTCAAAGTCAGGTGGGCCTACAGAACAGGTAAGGGACAGGGACAGGGAAGATGTCCTACTGACACCTGTACAGGCTTATGAGAGTGGTGCTGAAGAGGAAAAGCAGCAAGAGGAAAATCAAGAGCTGAGGAGAGGTGCAAGAATAAGAACCCTAACAGAAAAAGGTAAAGGAATGCAAATTATGAAAATCAACGCACTTCAGTTTAAGTTCAACGCCAGTTATGGAAGATGGAGAGCTCAGGCTAAAGCTGCTAAGACGCCATTATCATCAAAAGAGTCATTGGTTGATTCCATTATTGGGGAAATCAAACGTCTTTCTGCAGATGTCATGAGTGCTTATGAAGAGCTACGCCAAGTTTCAACTCCAGAACAGGAAACACGCCGAAAAGTTGACGTGTGTACACAGACTTCCATTTTTATTCTCTCTGTAGCTGCAAGCCGTCTGGATGGACATATTCCAGAAGAAGAGCCAGAATGGCCAGAAGCTGGTTCTATATTTGACTGAACTTGTAAAAGCTCTGTCATGTCTATTTGGAAAGGCTACACCGTGCAAGGAAGCACCAAGTCTTCTGTGGGTCGCCAAGAAGCTGCCGCTGAAGCTGCTGCGAGCCAAGCTGTTCTAAAAGTGCTACAAGAGCAAGAAAGAGAACAATTGGAATTAAACCTTCTTGAAAAAACAGCTAGAAAGTGACGTGCCTGTGTGGCTGGCACTCAACCTGAAACAGAGGCAGAAGTGTAGAGTCGTTCCTCCAGACTGGATGGATGTTGAGAAACTTAACATCCATCAAACTAGGTATGTCTACACACGCACAGCGTTCTTCTTCTTGCTCTCTGGTGAGGGCGGCCGAGAGTACAACGACTGCTTGGGAGTCGTCGGCGTCGGGGGAACGTTTTTGTTTCTTTTAACTGTAGCAATAGGAGTGTTTGCGACACATGCGAAAAGAAGCATCCAACTTGTCTGCATGAGGAGCGAACCAAAGATGAACAAAAGCCACCGCAAGCCGAACCAAGTACAAGTCAAGAAAATCCTAATGAAAGACCTCAAGCACCCCAAAACAAAGAAAGAACCAAATAAGCTACTTCATGTAGAGTAATACTTCAAAAAGCTAACATCTAGTGTGTGTGTGACAATCATTGGTACTTTAATCTTTAATTAATCTTAATACAAACGGCTGCCATAATCCCAGTCTGGCTTTCATCCACAACTCAACAAACGCAAGAGGTCCTTGTGTATGCTCTGTTGGATTCTCAAAGCGATACAACCTTTGTTCTGAGTGAAGTAGCAGATGCGTTGGAAGTGGACAAAGAGCAAGTCAAGCTTAAACTTTCTACTATGACTGCAAGAACTACAGTAGTAAGCTCCCAAAGAGTAACCAACCTGCAAGTAAGAGGCTTTTATTCAGGTGAGAAGATTGCCTTACCACCAGTCTACACGCGTGAGTTCATTCCGACGAACAGAACTCATATACCTACAGGTGAAACCGCAAAAGCATGGTCCCATCTAGAGCATCTCCAAGATGAGATACCACCTCTGCAAGACTGCGTAGTAGGTTTGCTCATCGGGTACAATTGCTCACAAGCCTTACTTTCCAGGGAAGTCGTGTCTGGCAAAGAAAACCAGCCCTACGCCCAGCGTACAGACCTTGGATGGAGTATTATTGGTCACCGGAATCCCTATGTAGACTACGGCGTTGCCATCGGAGTCAGCCATCGCATTGTAGTGAGACAAGTGACACCAGGTTTGGAGCCTTATCTCAACCTCAAAACTGAAGTACACTATGTGTGTCGAACCAAAGTGAAGGAGATTACTCCCTCGGACATTATCAAGGTCCTTGAATCAGACTTTTCTGAAAGAGCTGTAGAAGATGTTCCCGTGTCTCAGGAAGACCTCAAGTTCCTGTCTAAGATGAGCGAGAACATCACACAAAATGCAAATGGTCACTACGAAATGCCATTACCGTTCAAAGAGGAACGACCAAACTTGCCCAACAACAAGACGTGCGCAGTACACCAACTAAACTGTCTTGAAAGAAGACTAAAGAAAGACCAAAAGTACTACAAAGACTATGTAAATTCTATGGATGACATAAAAGAGTGCACGGTGGGAGAAATCAAGGAAGATGATCCTGAACGCCGCAAAGCTGTCGTGTGTAACACCAAGGCAGAAGAAGATAGATCATTGCTGAATCGCCTAAAGAAATTCTCTGATTGGTCAAGAGGAGTAAGAGCAATTGCCAGATTGAAACGATGTGGAAAAGAACACAAAGGTGTGAAACAAAGAACTAATTAAAGTACAAGTCTGGAAGAAAGAAAAGAAGCAGAACTTGCTATCATCAAGCTAGTTCAAGCAGAAGTATTCTCAGATGAGATAAAGAGCTTGGAACGTAAGAAAGCAGTTCTCAAGACGAAAGACAGTAAGCTGTGCAAGTTAAATCCATTCTTGGATGAAGAAGGCATCTTAAGAGTAGGAGGCCGCTTGACTCAAGCCGCGTTGCACCCACACGTGAAGCATCCGGCAATACTCCCAAAGAGCAGCCATATCACAGCCTTGCTTATTAAGCACTTCCATGAGAAGGTGCATCATCAAGGACGTGGAATGACGATGAACGAACTGCAAGCCAATGGATGGTGGGTCCTAGGATGCAGCAGTGCCGTCTCGTCACACATTTTCAAATGTGTCAAGTGTCGAAAGTACAGAAGGAGTACTGAAGAACAGAGAATGAGTGACTTACCTGAAGATAGAACAGAGACTACTCCACCTTTCATTTACACTGGCATAGACTGCTTTGGTCCGATCTATGTTAAAGATGGAAGGAAGGACATGAAAAGATTTTTGAATCTACAATCAAAGCAAAAGAGGCTCAAAAACAGAAGGAACTTAAAGGTCAATGACATCGTCTTCTGAAAGACGACCTGGCACCACGCAATGAATGGAAGCTGGCCAAAATCACCGATGTCTACCCAGGGTCAGATGGTAGGGTGAGGAAACTAAAACTGATGGTTAGTGAAACCACATTTGATAAAAAGGGAAAGCCCACAACTAAAACAGTGTTTCTTGACAGACCTGTACAGAAGGTGGTTATTCTGCTTGAAGCAGAGTGAGTTTAAGTTTCATGTTTTTGCTTGAGTGCAATTTCATTGTAAATGTATAAGAACAGAAGAAGTTTATTTTGAAGTTAAAAATGTTTAAAAGAAATCCCACATTTAAGGTTTGTGTGATTTGGTGGGAGTGTAACTGTTGCTACTAATAATTATTATAATTTGTTTTATTTCTCTAAAAACAGAATAATAAGTTCATAAAAGGGAATTCAAATCAAAATGCATAAAAGTTCATAAGAAGGCTATATTTAAGTTACTATGGTTAAAAATGTAATTTCATGCCTTTTTTGTTAAGTTTAAGGGCATACTTTTATTTTGAAGTGTCTCGTTTGGTTTGTCGTCTGATGTAAGGAAGCTACTTCCGGGTATGAGAAAACATTGTTGATGCCATGTGAAGGCAGAAAGAGAGAGACTGACTGTCACAAAGACTAAAAGGACTCTTAGAGTTTGGGCTATAAGAGCCTGAAGATCACAATGTCCTCCTAAAAGAAGCATGCAGGCCAACGAGGTATTTGTTTGTCATATCTGTTTGTATTTACTTCGGTAAAATGTTTGATCCACATGCTGTGCATGTTGTTATTTTTACGTTTATAACGTGCTTTATTTTATTTCAGTTTTCACTGTGAATTAGAAGGGAAGGGAAGCCTTCAAATAAATCAGTTCAAGAAAGCCATTGTGTCTGTGCTATTTGGAGGGAGTTACAGTTGTTGTCTTGTTTTCTTACAATTCTAAATCTCATTTACAATTATGCATTCATTTCAGCAGTGTTGGCGCTAGGAATTTTCAAAATGGGTTCCCAGGGACCCCATCAAGTCATAAAAATGGGGTCTCACAGTAAATTTTTGGGGTCCCACTTTTTTGTAACCGTTTTGAAAACAAATGATAAATGTATGCATTATCCTGTTACATCTCACATTCTATATTGTGTTTTGGAAAAAGGTTGTCATGAATGTTACTTAATTCATAAAAAAAACAATACAAAAGAAAACACATTTTTTTGCGTATGTCAATTTATTCAGTTATAAACATTAATTCACTTTCTTCTTTCCTTCGTGGATCTAAACTTTACCGCTGCCAGTATTTTGTTCTATACTTTCATTTAATACGTTTTTGGTGTATTTATTTCAGTGTAAAAGTGTAAAAAGTTTTTGCTTCGGCCATGAAATTATGATAATCGTGTGCTAGGGCATACATGCACATGACACATTTATTTTGATTATTCTCACCTGTATGTAGATCATCAGTCGTTTAAAAACCGCCACAGCTGCACTTTCATGGCAAATAATGCCAACAAACTTAGAATTTTTCAAGTTGTTTCAATGTCATTTAATACAGTGGCACTCAATGCCTCTAGCGTTTCATCTCTGGCTTCTTGATGGCCATAAGCTGTGTTTCCCCTTAAGAGTGGCAATATGTGGGGTGAGTGACGGCTATGCTAACGCTCTTGGGAGTGTAGAGCGATTTGGCAAAAAACACCCGTCATTTCTGTCAATTTCATGGCTGGCTCAAAGCGTGAACACTCTGTGATCACATACGACCGACAGACCATTCTGGATGTGGATGGATCGGGTCGTTATAGACTGAAAGATGCATGTACGGTGGACCTCCTCGCTAGCATGGGAATACTTCGTGGGCTACATCGAGCGGCCTTTGTAGCAGCGGAGTCAAGTGCTAGCGGTGACCGCCAATGGAGACAACATAAGCGGTGCGAGCGGAAGCAGAAGCGGGGTTGCCGAGCGGGGCTAACAACAAAGAGAAAATCTAACCAAAGAAGCGTGGAGTCTCCGGGTAAGAAGCCATTTAAACTAGAACTAGCCGGCATCAGGCTGGATAATCCCTGCACACATAGCAATTCTCTTAGAATAAAACACAACTCACATAATGTTTTTTCTTTTGTGACCGTGTCAGAGGCAGACATACATTGTACTGAGGTAGCTAACTATGATGCGTTCAGTTTATCGCAACATCAAGCAAACAATCTGAATATCCCCGTCGTATCAATTCCTAGATATGGTCGAAACTATTTAAAGTGCAATACGCATAATAAACACAACATTATTAATATTGCTACTTCGGATAATTTCAACAAACAATCCTCAAAACAGCCCACTACCTATAATATGGGCTTTTTAAACATAAGATCATTATCTTCCAAAACGTTATTAGTTAATGAAGTCATCAGAGATAACAAACTTGACGTCGTTGGTCTCGCCGAGACCTGGCTCAAACCAGACGATTTTTTTGCGCTAAATGAGACATCTCCTCCTGGCTATACCAATACACATGTTGCCCGACCTCTTAAAAGGGGAGGGGGTGTCGCACTAATATACAATGAAAACTATAATCTTACACCTAACCTAAATAATAAATATAACTCGTTTGAGGTGCTCACTTTGAGGTTTGTCACACCGCTGCCTCTCCACCTGGCTGTTATCTACCGCCCCCCTGGGCCTTATTCGGACTTCATCAGTGAATTCTCAGAGTTTGTTGCTGATCTAGTGACGCACGCCGACAATATAATCATAATGGGGGACTTTAATATCCATATGAATACCCCATCGGACCCTCCATGTGTGGCGCTCCAGACTATAATTGATAGCTGTGGTCTTACACAAATAATAAATGAACCCACGCATCGCAACGGTAATACGATAGATCTAGTGCTTGTCAGGGGTGTCACCATCTCTAAAGTTACGATACTCCCGTACACTAAAGTAATGTCCGATCATTACCTTATAAAATTCGAAGTTCTGACTCATTGTCAACAAACTAATAATAATAATAATAACTACTATAGCAGCCGCAACATTAATGCTGCCACAACGACGACTCTTACTGACCTACTGCCTTCGGTAATGGCACCATTCTGAAATTATGTGGGCTCTATTGATAACCTCACTAACAACTTTAATGACACCCTGCGCGACACCATTGATATTGTAGCACCGCTAAAGCTAAAAAGGGCCCCTAAAAGGCGTACCCCATGGTTTACAGAAGAAACTAAAGCCCAGAAATTATCATGTAGAAAGCTGGAACGCAAATGGCGTGCGACTAAATTTGAGGTTTTCCATCAAGCATGGTATGATAGTTTAATAACTTATAAACGCATGCTTACCTCAGCTAAAGCTAAATATTACTCAAATCTCATCCACCTCAACAAAAATGATCCTAAATTTCTGTTTAGTACAGTAGCATCGCTAACCCAACAAGGGACTCCTCCCAGTAGCTCCACCCACTCAGCAGATGACTTTATGAATTTCTTTAATAAGAAAATTGAAGTAATTAGAAAAGAGATTAAAGACAATGCATCTCAGCTACCACTGGGTTCTATTAACACAGATACGACTGTATATACGACGGATACCGCCCTCCAAAATAGTTTCTCTCTCTTTGATGAAATAACATTCGAGGAATTGTCAAAATGTGTAAATGGGACAAAACAAACAACATGTTTACTTGACCCAATTCCTGGGAAACTTATCAGGGAGCTTTTTGTATTATTAGGTCCATCAGTGTTAAATATTATAAACGTATCACTTTCCTCTGGCACTGTTCCCCTAGCATTGAAAAAAGCGGTTATTCATCCTCTACTCAAAAGACCTAACTTCGATCCTGATCTCCTGGTAAACCACCGGCCGGTGTCCCACCTTCCGTTTATCTCGAAAATCCTCGAAAAAATTGTAGTACAGCAGCTAAATGAACACTTAGCGTCTAACAATCTCTGTGAACCTTTTCAGTCCGGTTTCAGGGCAAATCACTCTACGGAGACAGCCCTTGCAAAAATGACTAATGATCTATTGCTAACGATGGATTCTGATGCTTCATCTATGTTGCTGCTTCTTGATCTTAGCGCCGCTTTCGATACTGTTGATCATAATATTTTATTAGAGCGTATCAAAACGCGTATTGGGATGACAGACTTAGCCTTGTCTTGGTTTAACTCTTACCTTACTGACAGGATGCAGTGTGTCGCCCATAACAATGTGACCTCGGACTATGTTAAGGTAACGTGCAGAGTTCCCCAGGGTTCGGTTCTTGGCCCTGCACTCTTTAGTATTTACATGCTGCCGCTAGGTGACATCATACGCAAATACGGTGTTAGCTTTCACTGTTATGCTGATGACACCCAACTCTACATGCCCCTAAAGCTGACCAACACACCGGATTGTAGTCAGCTGGAGGCGTGTCTTAATGAAATTAAACAATGGATGTCCGCTAACTTTTTGCAACTCAACGCTAAGAAAACGGAAATGCTGATTATCGGTCCTGCTCAACACCGACATCTATTTAATAATACCACCTTAACATTTGACAACCAAACAATTAAACAAGGCGACTCGGTAAAGAATCTGGGTATTATCTTCGACCCAACTCTCTCGTTTGAGTCGCACATTAAGTGTGTTACTAAAACGGCCTTCTTTCATCTCCGTAATATCGCTAAAATTCGTCCCATTTTGTCCACAAGCGATGCTGAGATCATTATCCATGCGTTCGTTATATCTCGTCTCGATTACTGTAACGTTTTATTTTCGGGCCTCCCTATGTCTAGCATTAAAAGATTACAGATGGTACAAAATGCGGCTGCTAGACTTTTGACAAAAACAAGAAAGTTTGATCATATTACGCCTATACTGGCTCACCTGCACTGGCTTCCTGTGCACCTAAGATGCGACTTTAAGGTTTTACTACTTACGTATAAAATACTACACGGTCAAGCTCCTGCCTATCTTGCCAATTGTATTGTACCATATGTCCCGGCAAGAAATCTGCGTTCAAAGAACTCCGGCTTATTAGTGATTCCCAGAGCCCAAAAAAAGTCTGCGGGCTATAGAGCGTTTTCTATTCGGGCTCCAATACTATGGAATGCCCTCCCGGTAAAAGTTAGAGATGCTACCTCAGTAGAAGCATTTAAGTCTCATCTTAAAACTCATTTGTATACTCTAGCCTTTAAATAGACTCCCTTTTTAGACCAGTTGATCTGCCGTTTCTTTTCTTTTCTTTTCTACTCTGCTCCCAACCCGGGGTGGACCGCTAGCCTGTCCATCAGATGGGGACATCTCTACGCTGCTGACCCGTCTCCACTCGGGATGGTTCCTGCTGGCCCCACTATGGACTGGACTTTCACTGATGTGTTGGACTTTCACAATATTATGTCAGACCCACTCGACATCCATTGCTTTCGGTCTCCCCTAGAGGGGGGGGGGGGTGGGGGGGGGGTTACCCAATTATGCGGTCCTCTCCAAGGTTTCTCATAGTCATCCACATTGACGTCCCACTGGGGTGAGTTTTCCTTGCCTGTATGTGGGCTCTGTACCGAGGATGTCGTTGTGGCTTGTACAGCCCTTTGAGACACTTGTGATTTAGGGCTATACAAATAAACATTGATTGATTGATTGATTAATAGCATGGTGGACATCCGGTTGGCTTTGTGGAAAACATAAATTAAGAGTTGTAACAAATCGACGGCCTCGTCATTCCGACCAAAGAGCGAAATTGTAGGGACCCACTGCCGGAAAGCAGAAGCAGGAAAGGTGTAACATGATGTATCTTGGTGCCTGGTGAGGCTGGATCTTTGAAAATCTGTGCACCCGGTCGTAAAGGTGTTCTTTTTATTAGCCCATTTGCATGGCGTGCATTGATAATAATGAACTACATTTGTAACACTTTTTACATTTGTTAAAATCTCAAAGTGCTACAAAGTATAAAAAAAGGTAAAAAATAAAAATAGAAAGTTAGAATATATAATAGAAAATTAAAATAGAAATAAAAACATGAAAAACACTAGATAAAACATAGAAACATAGATAAAATAGAAATAAAAACATGAAAGGACTGGATAAAACAGTGCAAAACATATTTCCATCTTCATAAGTGAGCCATCTGATGAAAAGTGGTTCCTGAATTGCTAGCCATGACGAAAACAATAACACGTGGGAGTCCTAATACTGGAAATGCAGTATTTGTGATTGATAAAACTTTTGGCAAATCAAAATGTAAAAAATTGTACCGGAAAGTTAATTACTTTGAAGTCGACCAATAACAATGCAATAAACCGGTACGGAAATTTGACTCGAGAAATATAAACAAAACAAATCACCGGAGGAAAGCGATAATCAATAAAAAACAAGTAAACCGGAGTTTTGAACCGGAGAAGGCAGGGTCGGTGAAAATAATAAATAAATCTGCATCCCAGGAACGTGCGGACTTCCGGAAATGCGCGTCCTTTCTGATTTCAATGCGTAAAAAGACACAAAAAGTGTGTTAACGCCAACACTGTTTCAGTTTTTCCTAGGTGTGTTACTATAGCAATGGACTTTAGTATGCTTAAAGTCCATTGCTTTAGTTATTAGCTATTGTGCTCAAGTTAAAATTTTCTAATCCACAGAAATATTTCCTAAAGGAAAAGCAGATGCGCTAACAGTAGCAAAAGCATTATGCAAAGATATAATACCAAGATAGGGTATAACTAAAATTATACAGTGACAATGGATCCCATTTTGTAAATCAATTAATCAAGAATATAGGATCATTATTCCACATTGATCTCAAAAACCACTGTGCTGCTTATCCACAAAGCGCAGGACTAGTGGAAAAGAAAAATGTAACAATTAAAAACAGACTAAAGAAATGTATGGAAGAAACAAAACGTCCATGGACACAATGTATAGATTTAGTACAAATGTACATGAACACTTCAAGTACAGCCGCATTAAACAACAAACAGGCAATGCTAGGGCAAGAACAACGGACTATGCCGTCTGTTCGATAGATCTGATCCTAAAATCCAGGTCCAAATATAACAAACTGTGTCCCATGGATAGTCTCGTGGGCCTACAATGAATCACTGATGTTTTCGGTAGCTCCCAATACCACCTCCACAACACTACTTTCAGAAAGAAACTTAAAAGGATTCCCACCACGGGAACAGACTGGCCAAATTACTGGTGGTACCTCACAGGCTATGCAATACGGGGGAAATGGGACACTCTGGTCACTACATATATTATGCTATAGTATATATTATATTTATTATTGTACTTATTTTGTGTCTGGTTTTGTATTTGTCTTGTATCATCCCGTGAGGTGTATATATATATATTTTTTATATTTGGCTGTATTTGTTTAGTTTGTATGCTTGTGAATCTGGGCTATCCATTAAGTAAGACTACATATTATGTTGAAGGCGGCAGGCAATGTAAAATTTTCTTCATCCTGTTCCTTCTCTAGCATAGGTGTGTAAATATATGTTTAGTTGCTAAAGTTTAATTGTCTATTGATAATGAATGAATGAATGAATTACTGGCCCCGGGAGATAGTGAAGAAGCTAAAATCTTTAAAAGTCAAATAACTCTGAAACATCAAGGCCCAAATCTCGTGTTGACCATATCACTCCCTGATGGACAAAATAGACCACCCAATGCCACACTATTCAACACATCTAGATGGGGTTTTCAATTATGGGCAGGCACGTGCACACATAGGGCCCTATGGGTGCTTGAGCCCCTGCCCTTTTTTGCCTCGTCTTAAAAAGTGCCCTCTGCCTGTGTGTGTGTGTTTTTTTTTGTTTTTTTTCTTTAAACAACATTAATAAATTCCTGTCAGGGATGTAAAAAAAAACAGCGATACAAAAACTCCACGTTTTCTTGTAATACCGGGCTGTTTGAGTCTGCCGCTTCCGCCAGAGAGAGAGAGAGGGTGAGTGAGTGAGTAAGTGAGAGGAGAGAGAGCCAAGTTACTGCGCTCCTCAGGAGACGTGACAGTGGAGCAACTTGCACCTGTGAGTTATGGTCTAGTCGCCGTCCACTTATTCAGCATCTAATATGGATAATATTTCAGAAAAAACGCTGTATTATTCTATTATTCAATGTGTCAGCTTCTGTTTTTGCCGGACGTCGGAGCATGGCGCATCAATTGAGCACGGCACATCAAGTCCGCACAGAGCAGAGCGGATCGTGCGGGACAGGAAGTAGCGTACAAAATACAAAATAAAACACCGGGTTAATTTTCAAAATAAAATGCACTGTGTTTACGGCTGATCACATTTCTCTCACAGTAGAGTTTTAGATATAAAGTTTATTGTGACTTTGCTAATACTGTGTGGGTTAACAAAACAATATTAATAATAATGATAATAATGATAATAATAACAATAATAATAAGAAGAAGAATGATAATGATAATAATAATAATAATTATTATTATTAATAATAATAATAATTTCAGCATTCTGGGGATATAAGATGTAGGTTATCTGTTAGGAATATTGCCATCTGTATGTAAACTTGATTCATGTTGATTATGCCTGCAGCACAATGCCAAAAAAAGAAAGGATACAGTCCTCTACTGGCCCCTGGTCCATATTTTTGGCTCTGTATTGCGTTTCAGTTGTTTAGTCTGAGCATTAAGTGAGAAAGACCATAAGTTACAACTTGATGGTGTTTTCATCAAGTTAAGGGAAGAAGGACAGATTTTCACATTGAAGTTTTTTCAATTTGGGTATTTATTTTTGTATTTTTTTTCAAAGTTCATGTTGCACTGTTCAATGTTCAATATTAAAGTGCTTATCTTTAACAATAAATAGCCTAATAATAAACCAGTGTTTTGTTGCTTTTCATGACTTCCAAGCCTATGATAATGTGAATTAACTCATTATGACCATAATTTGTTGACACAAACGAAATGGCAATCACTTTTACCTACAAAGGACACACAGCTAAGTAGTTAGCTTCCTATTAGCAAATTTAATTTTACATTAATTTCCATATTGTGTAAAGGACCAAAAAAAAAATTCCTGCCCTTTTCTGACTTTGAGCCCCTGCCCCTCTATAATCATGTGCACGTCCCTGATTATGGGCATGGTCAAGTGGACCAGACCCATATTTCTCGGTGATTGTTCGCATAAATCAAACCATGCGCAACACTGAACAACCCAAAGTGAACACCTGTACTAAACGCGCTGGAAGTCACAGTTGTAAGCATGCCATTTGATGATGTGGATAAATGGTTCAAAGTAACAATTGGTTCCTCTTTTGGCTGTTAATTGGTTACTCATGACAAAAAGGTTTTAATTGAAGTAATCAGCAAAACAACTCCTGAATGGAATTGCACTACATGGGACACAATCTACCCTGTAACCAAAGAAACAAAGCAGAAACCAATATTTGGTAAACATGTGACAAAAGCTAATTACACCTGCATTAACATGCTAGGCTCTGGACAAGAGTTAGGAAACGTATCGTTAGACAACTGCTTATAAATAGTAACACGTCTGAACAGTTTGATACCCGAACATTGGAAAATAACTACACGTGATGTAAACTGGCAGAGTGTTGGAGATCCAACTTATATCGATACAATAGGTGTCCCCAGAGGTGTACCTGACGAGTACAAATTGGTAAATCAAATTGCAGCTGGATTCGAATCCAGTTGCAATTTGTTAATCGTACACTGGTGGTGTACGATTAACAAGAATGTTAATAGAATAAACTATGTCCACTACAACGTACAGAGACTAGGAAATTGGACACAGGCCGGATTTGAAGCCGTCGTTGATCAACCTCCCTTATGCCCTTTCAAAATCGTATGACGCTAGACATGTTGTTAGTGGAAAAAGAAGGCGTGTGCGCAATATTGGGTGATCAGTGTTGCACGTTCATACCAAACTGCACTGATGCAGAAGATAGCCTGACCAGAGCACTGGAAGGCCTGCGCACCCTAAACGGTAAAATGAAATGTGGGATGGATGGTTGGATGTGTTCGGCAAATACAAATCCTTGGTATCATCAATTCTAGTATCTATGGCTGTGTTTGCAGCAATACTGACGTTGTGTGGATGTTGTTGTATTCCCTGTCTGCGTTCTCTGCTTAACCGTCTGATTACCACAGCGATTAGCCCAGCAGATGATAGAACTGTTCAGATGCACCTTCTGGCAGACTCCAAGAAAGATGAATTTGATGACGAGGATACCTACCTGGATGGTGTTCCTGATCTGTTTCCAGACCCTGGTGGAGAAAATGATGTTGAACTCTGAGTGTAAACATAATTTGGCCCTAGGGAAATGAACTATTAACTGAAAATCGCAAGAAGAAGTTATTAGGGATAAGAAGATTCTGGGGAAGTTATGTGACAAACAGGAGGGTAACGTTAGAATAAGTATGTATATATTATCACACTAACTTTAGTATGCCTGAAGTCCATTGCTTTAGTTATTAGCTATTGTGCTGAAGTTAAACTTTTCTAATCTATTCAAGGACAAAACTTCTTGTCTGAGGGGTGGCCTCAGCCACAGATGTTATCTTTGTTTTAGCCCGCTAACAGCCAAGGACTTCAACGACCTCAACGAAGATAAGATGACAGCACGCAGACGAAGCAGAGACTTCAAGGACCTCAACGAAGATAAGATGACAACACGCAGAAGAAGCGGGGACAGGGCAAAATCACAAGGCCTCCAGCCCATTCCGTCACCTACTGTGCGTCCTGGACCTGCTTTGCAAAATATATGTGACCACTCCTTTTAGAGGCAGCCTCAGTGATGTTGACTATGGAACTCTGAATAAAAAGAGGGACGCAGGAGCTGAACCTTAGAGCGTAGGGCGAGACTGTGACTAAGTGTGCAGCTTCATGCATTCTCCCCATGAGCTAAATTGAACTCTGTCTCTGCATAATTCCTTGCTTCTTGTCTGATTAATAGATGTCATCTGTGTTTGAACCTGACAGTTAACGCCAACACTGTTTCAGTTTTTCCTAGGTGTGTTACTATAGCCAGGAAGTAGTATTTGCCATTAAGTTGAATATGCAAGCCTTGCCTTTTCTTGAGCCCTACAAAGTGTTTATACTGCAAGTATTGTACTTATCCCACACCAGCTGTTTGATTGTAACACGCAGTTGTATTTTTGATTACCAAATTTGGACCTGTTAAAATTGCCAATGCTAATCAGTAGCATATATATGGCATATCAAATGTAAATTAGCAACAAGCTTGCTTGAAAAGTTCGCTTTCAATAATGCATACTAGCGGCAGTCCGCTATGAATATGCCTGTTGGCCCGCTAAGTGCTTGAGCGGGTGTCGACTTTGCAAGCAGATGTGATGTCACGTGCAACCCAAGTATGGAAAATTACTCTGTAGAACTGACAGGATTTAGTCAGTACATATAAAAGTACAGAATTCGGTACCCATCCCTACTGGCGACCAGTACTACGTGTAGTCCGTCTTTCACCCAAAGTTTGTAGAGATGTGCGAATCATGAACAAGTTATTCAAAACACGGGATTCACTGGTACTCATCTCTGTTTACCTGTTCACTTAATCACCCCTACTGCTGCGAAACCATGATAAATAAAAATAGTGTACTTGATTCAGACAGGTTTGTATGTGTATACTCCGTGGTGGGTTACTCGAGTAATTAGATATAATCATTGTTATTTTTACAAATGATGACAGATGTGAACAAGAGCATGTATTGTCTTTGTGTGATGATGTACAGTAAATGAGGTGTGGTTGTATTGTATATTAAGTATGTGTCAATGAAAGGGCATTTTATGACTTTTCTTTATTTGATTATGTGCTATAGTATGATTTTATTGTTATAATTGTATTGCATGATTTTTGTATCCCTTTTATTTAGGTAGCCACGGACTGCAGATGGAAATTAGCTATTTAGCTATAATCTGGTACAGAACATATCTGTCTTTGAGCTTAATGTTTATGTGCATTGTCCCTTCAAATAAAGACTAAACTACTAATAGAGTACCCAATTATCTGCAGTGAGTGACTTATAAGAACTCAAGTCAGTGAAATGAATTGTTTTTCTTATCACTCTATGTCAGCTGGGATAGGTTTCAGCTCCCCGTTACCCTGAACAGTAGAAAATGGATGGATGGAATGCTGGATGGATACATTGAAAAAACCATTGACAGTCTGTGTCTTCTTTAAAATAATACTCCAGAAAATTGCCCAAAAGCTGAGCTGGTTAAATGAAAAGTGTTTTTTTTTTTAGGTTTGGGTCTGGCCCACACTCAAAAAACTGAGACGGAATCATGAAACCCTGACCACTTCCGCTCCATCTCAAACCTCTCAATTATTTCAAAGGTTCTATAACAATTTTTTGCCTCATTTTCATTTATTTTATTTGAGACATATTATACTGTTTTGTTGCACCCATCACAGCACAGATACAGCACTATTTAAAGTGACTGATGACCTTTTGCCCGCTGTAGATTCTGGATCACTCTCCATAAAAGGCAATTTTTTGTTTTAATATGGTTTCTGTAGGAGGCCAAACATGACACAAATATTTTTAATGTTTTCCAATGCTGTAAAAAAGGGCAGAATCAATATTAAATTTCAACTTTTCTGTCAATGAAGATTTGCGTCAGCCTGCGACATGTTTCTTTTAGAACGGCGTGGTGCCGGGCAGGTGACTGTTGCCCATCCATTCATCGATTTTCTACCGCTTGTCCCTTTCGGGGTCGCGGGGGGTGCTGGAGCCTATCTCAGCTGCATTCGGGTGGAAGGCGGGGTAAACCCTGGACAAGTCGCCACCTCATCGCAGGGCCAACACAGATAGACAGACAACATTCAACACTCACAATCACACACTAGGTCCAATTATAGTGTTCCCAATCAACCTATCCCCAGGTGCATGTATTTGCAGGTGGGAGGAAGCCGGAGTACCCGGAGGGAACCCACGCAGTCACAGGGAGAACATGCAAACTCTACACAAAAAGATCCCGAGCCCGGGATTGAATTCAGGACCTTCGTATTGTGAGGCACATGCACTGACAAACAAAACAAATACCCATGCGAGCAGATATTCTCAAAAATCAATTACATCAAATTCAAATACCGCACTCGCCTTGTTTCAGGCGCGCAATATAGAGCCTCGGTTTGCCTGGTGAGCTGTGGCACCCCGAGTAGGAAGTCGTTATCCGCCCGGTACGCTGAGGCGGCCCGCACTATGCGCGCTGGAGGCGGGAGCAGATCGGCGGCGGACTCTGCGTCAGTAGCAACGAGATGCTTCCGCGCACCTGCTCGTTAAGCTATCGGTTTTTGTGTGCCATGGGATACAGGATAGACATGCGAGAGAGTCCACGGATGCTTGTGGTGATGAATCAGGCGGGTTCGCCTCGACTGTCGTTGTCCGCTGTGGGTCCTCGGCCGTGTAGCTGTTTCGTAGGCGAAGGAAAGCGTGGGAAACTTTGTGGGTCGGGGGCAACTATAACGTGTCTGTAACGGCCGCTTTGTCGGCGTTGGCGGGAACTTTCTCCTGTTGTTCTTGCTGCACGGGGCAGGAGGATGTGGCCCTGAAAAGGCGACCTCTCAGCACCTCTCTGGAGACCGTTGAGGTCGTCCCATGGATCCGGGTACACTAGTGATACCACTGATTTTCTTTCAGATCCAATACCAAGTAAAATTCGATACCGATACTAATCAGTCTGGTAAAATGTAAAAAATTGTGTATTTCAAATGTTGCTGCTCTTGGGGAATTATCTTCAAACGCTGAAAAAAAAAATCACAGGGAAAAACAAAAACATTTAGTTATTCTGCACTGATTATCTTATTTGAAATCCACTCTGTATGTAGTTTATCCAAATAGCATACAATAAAAGTATACATACACTTGATTTATGATACTGAGTGCCTCATTTTAATTGCCAGTTGTTTTCTTGCTTACGCATTACGTACTTACATAGGCGGAAGAAAAAAGTCCTACCAATCATGTTTATTGACTAAAGATCTTAGTTATTAAGTCACTTGACACCATTTTGCATGCCGGTGATATACATTATCTCAAACAACTAAAATATCAAAAGTATATACATAAAAATGGGGTCTCACAGTAAATTTTTGGGGTCCCACTTTTTTGTAACCGTTTTCAATCAATCAATCAATCAATGTTTATTTATATAGCCCTAAATCTTCACGGACATCTTCAACACCTCCCTGAGCCAAGCTGCTGTTCCCACGTGCCTCAAAGCCTCCACCATCATCCCGGTTCCCAAGAAGGCTTCCCCATCCAGCTACAACGATTACCGTCCCGTTGCACTGACGCCCATCATCACGAAGTGCTTCGAACGGCTAGTCTTGCAGCACATCAAGTCCATCCTCCCCCCCACCCTGGACCCCTACCAGTTTGCATATCGGGCCAACAGATCGACCGATGATGCAATCTCCACAGCCCTCCACTCAGCTCTCACCCACCTGGACACTAAAGACTCCTACGCCAGGATGCTGTTCATAGACTTCAGTTCAGCATTTAACACCATCATCCCACAGCAGCTGATTCACAAACTGGACCGGCTGGGGCTGAACACGTCGCTGTGCAACTGGCTGCTGGACTTCCTGACTGGGAGACCACAGGCAGTCCGGGTCGGCAGGTACACATCCAGCACCATCATCATGAACACAGGGGCCCCTCAAGGATGTGTGCTGAGCCCCCTTCTCTTCACCCTGCTGACCCACGACTGCACGCCGAAGCACAGCACCAACCTCTTCGTCAAGTTTGCGGACGACACAACTGTGGTAGGTCTCATCCACAATAACGATGAGACCGGCTACAGAGACGAGGTGAGCCAACTGGCCACATGGTGCGGTGACAACAATCTCTCTCTCAATGTAGAGAAAACAAGGGAGATTGTTGTGGACTTCAGGAGAGCGCACACCCAGCACCCTCCTCTGACCATCAACGGTGTGGTGGTGGAGAGAGTGAGCAGCACCAAATACCTGGGTGTGCACATCACAGATGACCTCTCCTGGAAAACCAACACTGCATCACTGGCCAAGAGGGCTCAACAGCGCCTCTACTTCCTCCGCAAACTGCGAAGAGCAAAAGCCTCAGCCTCCATCATGCACTCCTTCTACCGGGGCGTCATCGAGAGCATCCTGACCAGCTGCATAACTGTGTGGTACGGAGGCTGCACGGCGTCCTGCCGCAGGACGCTGCAGCGCACAGTTAGGGCAGCTGAGAAGATCGTCGGTGCCCCCCTCCCCTCCCTCCAGGACATTTACAACACACGCCTGTCACGCAAAGCACTCCGCGTGGCAGGCGACATCACACACCCCTCACACGGCTTCTTCAGACTGCTGCCATCCGGCAGACGACTGAGAAGCCTCCGAGCTCGAAGCTGTAGGCTGAGAGACAGCTTCATCCATCAGGCTGTCAGGAAGCTGAACTCTCTCCCGGCCCCCCCCCCCCCCCTTCTCACTCTGCCCTGCAATCTGATCTGAACTGAACTGTGAACTGAGACACTACACCCCACCCCCCCCCACTCACCCCCACACACACACACACACACACACACACACACACACACACACACACACACACACCATCTATCACTTAGCCACTTTACTCCGGACTCAAAATGCTGCTAACTGTTTTAACTGTTTACACTGTTTACATTGCACTTTGCACTCCCATCTGAATACTTAGATAGATATTATAGATATTCTGGTAATATCTTCTTCCCCTGTATATTTTTCCCCCCCCTCATGCGACTGTTTAAATTGTTGTCTTTTTTATTTTTCTTTTACACTTTATATTTATAGACACCGTGGATGTGAGAGGAACGCAATTTCGTCCACCTGTATGTCCTGTACAAACAGTTGTTTGACAATAAAGCTGACTTTGACTTGACTTTGACTTAAATCACAAGTGTCTCAAAGGGCTGTACAAGCCACAACGACATCCTCGGTACAGAGCCCACATACGGGCAAGGAAAACTCACCCCAGTGGGACGTCAATGTGAATGACTATGAGAAACCTTGGAGAGGACCGCATATGTGGGTAACCCCCCCCCCCCCCCCCCCCCTCTAGGGGAGACCGAAAGCAATGGATGTCGAGTGGGTCTGACATAATATTGTGAAAGTCCAACACATCAGCGAAAGTCCAGTCCATGGTGGGGCCAGCAGGAACCATCCCGAGTGGAGACGGGTCAGCAGCGTAGAGAAGTCCCCATCCGATGAACAGGCTAGCGGTCCACCCCGGGTTGGGAGCAGAGTAGAAAAGAAAAGAAAAGAAACGGCAGATCAACTGGTCTAAAAAGGGAGTCTATTTAAAGGCTAGAGTATACAGATGAGTTTTAAGATGAGACTTAAATGCTTCTACTGAGGTAGCATCTCTAACTTTTACCGGGAGGCCATTCCATAATATTGGAGCCCGAATAGAAAACGCTCTATAGCCCGCAGACTTTTTTTTGGGCTCTGGGAATCACTAATAAGCCGGAGTTCTTTGAACGCAGATTTCTTGCCGGGACATATGGTACAATACAATCGTCAAGATAGGCAGGAGCTTGACCGTGTAGTATTTTATACGTAAGTAGTAAAACCTTAAAGTCGCATCTTAGGTGCACAGGAAGCCAGTGCAGGTGAGCCAGTATAGGCGTAATATGATCAAACTTTCTTGTTTTTGTCAAAAGTCTAGCAGCCGCATTTTGTACCATCTGTAATATTTTAATGCTAGCCATAGGGAGGCCCGAAAACAAAACGTTACAGTAATCGAGACGAGATGTAACGAACGCATGGATAATGATCTCAGCATCGCTTGTGGACAAAATGGAACGAATTTTAGCGATATTACGGAGATTAAAGAAGGCCGTTTTGGTAACACTCTTAATGTGTGACTCAAACGAGAGAGTTGGGTCGAATATAATACCCAGATTCTTTACCGAGTCGCCTTGTTTAATTGTTTGGTTGTCAAATGTTAAGGTGGTATTATTAAATAGATGTCGGTGTTGAGCAGGACCGATAATCAGCATTTCCGTTTTCTTAGCGTTGAGTTGCAAAAAGTTAGCGGACATCCATTGTTTAATTTCATTAAGACACGCCTCCAGCTGACTACAATCCGGTGTGTTGGTCAGCTTTAGGGGCATGTAGAGTTGGGTGTCATCAGCATAACAGTGAAAGCTAACACCGTATTTGCGTATGATGTCACCTAGCGGCAGCATGTAAATACTAAAGAGTGCAGGGCCAAGAACCGAACCCTGGGGAACTCCGCACGTTACCTTAACATAGTCCGAGGTCACATTGTTATGGGAGACACACTGCATCCTGTCAGTAAGATAAGAGTTAAACCAAGACAAGGCTAAGTCCGACATCCCAATACGCGTTTTGATACGCTCTAATAAAATATTATGATCAACAGTATCAAAAGCGGCGCTAAGATCAAGAAGCAGCAACATAGATGACGCATCAGAATCCATCGTTAGCAATAGATCATTAGTCATTTTTGCGAGGGCTGTCTCCGTAGAGTGATTTGCCCTGAAACCGGATTGAAAAGGTTCACAGAGATTTTTAGACGCTAAGTGTTCATTATCTGCTGTGCTACAATTTTTTCGAGGATTTTTGAGATAAACGGAAGGTGGGACACCGGCCGGTAGTTTACCAGGAGATCAGGATCGAGGTTAGGTCTTTTGAGTAGAGGATGAATAACCTCTTTTTTGAATGCTAGGGGAACAGTGCCAGAGGAAAGTGATACGTTTATAATATTTAACACTGATGGACCTAATAATACAAAAAGGTCCTTGATAAGTTTCCCAGGAATTGGGTCAAGTAAACATGTTGTTTGTTTTGTCCCATTTACACATTTTTGACAATTCCTCCAATGTTATTTCATCAAAGATAGAAACTATTTTGGAGGGCGGTATCCGTCGTATTTACAGTCGTATTTGTGTTAATAGAACCCAGTTGTAGCTGAGATGCATTGTCTTTAATCTCTTTTCTAATGACATCAATTTTCTTATTAAAGAAATTCATAAAGTCATCTGCTGAGTGGGTGGAGCTACTGGGAGGAGTCCCTTGTTGGGTTAGCGATGCTACTGTACTAAACAGAAATTTAGGATCATTTTTGTTGAGGTGGATGAGATTTGAGTAATATTTAGCTTTAGCTGAGGTAAGCATGCGTTTATAAGTTATTAAACTGTCACACCATGCTTGATGTAAAACCTCAAGTTTAGTCGCACGCCATTTGCGTTCCAGCTTTCTACATGATAATTTCTGGGCTTTAGTTTCTTCTGTAAACCATGGGGTACGCCTTTTAGGGGCCCTTTTTAGCTTTAGCGGTGCTACACTATCAATGGTGTCGCGCAGGGCGTCATTAAAGTTGTTAGTGAGGTTATCAATAGAGCCCGCATAATTTGGGAATGGTGCCATTACCGAAGGCAGTAGGTCAGTAAGAGTCGTCGTTGTGGTAGCATTAATGTTGCGGCTGCTATAGTAGTTATTATTATTATTATTAGTTTGTTGACAATGAGTCAGAACTTCGAATTTTATAAGGTAATGATCGGACATTACTTTAGTGTACGGGAGTATCATAACTTTGAAGGTGGTGACACCCCTGACAAGCACTAGATCTATCATATTACCGTTGCGATGCGTGGGTTCATTTATTATTTGTGTAAGACCACAGCTATCAATTATAGTCTGGAGCGCCACACATGGAGGGTCCGATGGGGTATTCATATGGATATTAAAGTCCCCCATTATGATTATATTGTCGGCGTGCGTCACTAGATCAGCAACAAACTCTGAGAATTCACTGATGAAGTCCGAATAGGGCCCAGGGGGGCGGTAGATACCAGCCAGGTGGAGAGGCAGCGGTGTGACAAACCTCAAAGTGAGCACCTCAAACGAGTTATATTTATTATTTAGGTTAGGTGTAAGATTATAGTTTTCATTGTATATTAGTGCGACACCCCCTCCCCTTTTAAGAGGTCTGGCAACATGTGTATTGGTATAGTTAGGAGGAGTTGCCTCATTTAGCGCAAAAAAATCGTCTGGTTTGAGCCAGGTCTCGGCGAGACCAACAACGTCAAGTTTGTTATCTCTGATGACTTCATTAACTAATAACGTTTTGGAAGATAATGATCTTATGTTTAAAAAGCCCATATTATAGGTAGTGGGGTGTTTTGAGGATTGTTTGTTGAAATTATCTGTAGTAGCAATATTAATAATGTTGCGTTTATTATGCGTAGTGCACTTTAAATAGTTTCGACCATATCTAGGAATTGATACGACGGGGATATTCAGATTGTTTGCTTGATGCTGCGATAAACTGAACGCATCATAGTTAGCTACCTCAGTACAATGTATGTCTGCCTCTGACACGGTCACAAAAGAAAAAACATTATGTGAGTTGTGTTTTATTCTAAGAGAATTGCTATGTGTGCAGGGATTATCCAGCCTGGCGCCGGCTAGTTCTAGTTTGAATGACTTCTTACCCGGACACTCCACGCTTCTTTGGTTGGCTTTTCTCTTTGTTGTTAGCCCCGCTCGGCAACCCCGCTTCTGCTTCCGCTCGCACCGCTTATGTCGTCTCCATTGGCGGTCACCGCTAGCACTTGACTCCGCTGCTACAAAGCCCGCTCGATGTAGCCCACGAAGTATTCCCATGCTAGCGAGGAGGTGCACCGTACATGCATCTTTCAGTCTATAACGACCCGATCCATCCACATCCAGAATTGTCTGTCGGTCGTATGTGATCACAGAGTGTTCACGCTTTGAGCCAGCCATGAAATTGACAGAAATGACGGGTGTTTTTTGCCAAATCGCTCTACACTCCCAAGAGCGTTAGCATAGCCGCAGCATCGCCATCGTCATGCGCCGCCAGTTTTGAAAACAAATGATAAATGTAGGCATTATCCTGTCATATCTCACATTCTATATTGTGTTTTGGAAAAAGGTTGTCATGAATGTTACTTAATTCATTAAAATAAATAATACAAAAGAAAAATTGTGTTTTTGCATATGTCAATTTATTTAGTTATAAACATTAATTCACTTTCTTCTTTCCTTCATGGATCTAAACTTTACCGCTGCTGGTATTTGTTTCTATATTTTCATTTAATAATTTGTAGGTGTATTTATTTCAGTATAAAAGTGTATAAAGTTTTTGCTTCGGCCATGAAATTATGATAATCGTGTGCCAGGGCATACATGCATATGACACATTTATTTTGATTATTCTCACCTGTATGTAGATCATCAGTCGTTTAAAAACCGCCACAGCTACACTTTCATGGCAAATAATGCCAACAAACTTACAATTTTGCAAGTTAGTTTCAATGTCATTTAATACAGTGGCACTCAATGCCTCTAGCGTAGTTGCACTGATTATCTTATTTGAAAACCACTCTGTATGTAGTGTCTCCAAACAGCCTACAATAAAAGTATACATGCGCTTGATTTATGATACTGAGTGACTCATTTTAATTGCCAGTTGTTTTCTTGCTTACGCATTACATACTTACATAGGCGGAAGAAAAAAGTCCTACCAATCATGTTTTGTGACTAAAGATCTTAGTTATTAAGTCACTTGACACCGTGTTGCTGCTGGTGATATACATTATCTCAAACAACTAAAATATCTAAAGTATCGATATTTTAATTTCAGAATCAATATTGTAGCATAAAGATCTGGAATCGGTAGTATTAATATTTTAGTATCAATTCGCACATTGCTAGTAAAAGCATGTTGCAGGAGGACCAGCCGGCAGAGGATGTAGGCCGTAACGCCTCAACATGTGTTGCCTTCATTATAAGGCTCATATAAAGCTTTTAATTTTTTGCAGCTCCAGACATTTATTTTTTGATTTTTTGGTTCAGTATGGCTCTTTCAACATTTTTGAGTTGCCGACCCCTGATCTATAGCATAACTGGTCCTGCTTTTTTCTGGTTCACACCCTAACTCACCAACAGACTCTAATGCATCTCCATAAACAGCTGTACCTTACGAACCATCCGGATAACACAGTGTACTACAAGGCTCAATACTTGGTCCCCTCCTTTTCATTCTTTACATGGTACCCCTTGGACATATCATTCGCCACCGTGGACTCCAATTTTACTGCTTTGCCGACGACACAAAACTATACCTCCCTACTAAAACAGTCACCCCTGCCAGAGTCTCTACCATCAAATGCTGCCTCTTTGCATTAAGCTCATTGATGACCACTAACCTACTCAAACTCAAAGGCAATCAATGTGAAAATATTATCATTGGTAACAAATCTCTCCTCCCCTAGACCTAGGAACTTACACTCTCCATTGATGGTCAAACATGCATGCCCTCCCCAAAGATCAGAAATCTTGGATTCATTTTGAACCCACTCTTTTCTTCCAACCTATCAAAACACCAAAAAAGCCTTTTTCCACCTACACACTATCGCCCACCTTCGTCCCATGTTTTCAAAATCTGCTGACCAAATTCTGATCCAAGCCTTTATTTTCTCAAACTGGATTATTGCAATAGCCTCCTTCATGGTTTTGCCTCCACTCGCCTACAAACACTTCAATATGTACAGAACTTGTCAGCCCGGTTACTCACCCACACCCTTTCAGAGACCACATCACCCCTGTACTCCACTGCCTCCCCATACAACAGTGCATCCATTTTAAGAGCCTGCTCATCACCTACAAATCCCTAAACAGCCCGCCCCCTCCATACCAGACTGACCTTCTGCAGCACTACCACCTCTCCCGCCGCCTGCGATCCATAGACTCCAACCTTCTAACTCCCATCACTAAATCTAAGCACCTTACCTTGGGGGATAGAGCTTTTGCCATAGCTGCTTCCAACCTCTGGAACTCTCTTTCCCCACACATTTGTGCCTCTGATTCTCTTCAGTACAGTCATCCAAAAAGCAGTTAAAACTCACGACTTCAAACAAAATTTTAATCTTTAACCTTAAACTTGTTTTACTACATTTTTTTGGAAAGCGTCTTTGAGTCTTATAGTGTACAGTAAATCAATACAATTCTTGGATATTTCAGAGCAATAGAATACGACTGTAATCTGGCTTACGAATGTTGAGAAGGCAATACATGCCCTCATTCCTTAGAACACTGGAATGCACTTTTGTATTGGACTGAGTTGTACTGGAGTAAGAGATAACTGCAGCAAAGCATCTCCCGGGAGAAAAGTCTGAGTGCAAATCGTTGTCAGCCAAGTATTGAAAATCGCTGCTCCATTAACAGCTCTTTGTCAGTTGTTTGAATATTTCTGATACCGTGAAAATATAGATTCTCTTTGGACCACGGTAAATAATTTCTCTCATTCTATTAGACAAGAGTTCACTCTTGTTCTGGTAAATATATTTCTCTGCCAAATCTAACTGGAATTCAAAGGCTTTAAATTTCACTATGTTATTTGTTATTGAACATGGAGGCATCTGCCATTTTTGATTGTCAACTTTTTTTTTTATCCCAGGAACTAATTTTTTATGTGGAACTTTCTTATTTATACTGTTTTGTCAGTCATCTCGAATATGTGCCAGTCTTTTCTAATTGTTCCCTATAATTTACTTTTATTACTTATTGTTCTATTTATTTCATCTTGCTTGCATGTTTACTTTTGTATTTGCTCTACAATCACTTTTTAATCCCTCTTTCCTGTTTGTCATTCCACTGACATTTTCTCTTTAATTTTGTATTTCACACTGTTTTGTAATGTTCATGTTTTTGTTCTTGTAGTTTATTTTTTTTGCCAAGCCCTTCCAGTTTAAAAAGAAATGTAACGATCAAACGATTACACATTTGTAAGTAATTTGGTACATTTTGACAGCCATTTAGGACCCGAAACTGTGAGGACGACACAAAAAGATGCGTGTTCCCCCGCACCCACCACCACTTTCTTCCTGAGGATTTTGAGTCATTCTCCATCTAAATGGGAATATATGAACATCCAGCAGTCGGCATCCTAATGACAGCCGACCTTGCACAGTAAGTGACGTTTGTTGGCTCTCATTGAGTCTGCAGAGAGTAATAATCAGTGATGAGGAATAAAAAAATTGTGATGCATTTTTGAAATGAATGCGCCGTGTATGCTTAAATTTATCAAAATACATAAATATTAAATGCTATTATAAATGTGCTCATTACGACAATACATATATACTTACAGTACATTGTGTATATAAAGCCCTAATGGAGGTTTGATTGATTGATTGATTGAGACTTTTATTAGTAGGTTGCACAGTGAAGTACATATTCCGTACAATTGACCACTAAATGGTAACACCCGAATAAGTTTTTCAACTTGTTTAAGTCAGGGTCCACTTAAATTGATTCATGATACAGATATATACTATCATATATACCAGTGGTCCCCGACCACCGGGCCGCGGCCCGGTACCGGTCCGCGGACCGGACCGATTGGTACCGGGCCGCACAAGAAATAAATTTTTTTTTTTTTTTTTTAAATCAACATAAAAAACACAATATATACATTATATATCAATATAGATCAATACAGTCTGCAGGATACAGTCCGTAAGCACACATGATTGTATTTATTTATGTAAAAATAAAAAAAATGTCTTTTTAAATACACAACCCCCCCCCCCCCCCCCCCCCCCCCCCCCCCCCAGTCCGTGGGACAAATTTTCAAGCGTTGACCGGTCCGCAGCTACAAAAAGGTTGGGGACCACTGATATATAATATCATCATAATACAGTCATCACACAAGATAATCACATTGAATTATTTACATTATTTACAATCAGGGGTGTGGAGGGGGGGGGGTAGGATATGGACAGCAAGTAGTGGACAGAGAGAGAGAGAGAGAGAGAGAGAGAGAGAGAGAGAGAGAGAGAGAGAGAGATCAGAAGGCATAAGAAAAAGTATCTGCATTTGATTGTTTATATTTGATTATTAGCAATTGATTATTAGCAATCCGGGGAGGGTGTTAGTTTAGGGTTGTAGCTGCCTGGAGGTGAACTTTTATTGCGGTTTGAAAGAGGATAGAGATGCCCTTTCTTTTATACCTGTTGGGAGTGCATTCCACATTGATGTGGCATAGAAAGAATGAGTTAAGACCTTTGTTAGTTCGGGAATCTGGGTTTAACGTGGTTAGTAGAGATCCCCCTGGTGTTGTGGTTATGGCGGTCATTTACGTTAAGGAAGTAGTTTGACATGTACTTCAGTATCAGGGAGGTGTAGTGGATTTTATAGACTAGGCGTTTGGATGTTTTTTAAGGGCTTTATAGGCATAATAGAACAGCTCCCATTGGCTCCATTGTAAGCAAACTTTTGATCGCATTTATTTAATTTTAGAATGTAAAAGAAAAAAAACATCCATTGTCACGTCTCGATCGATTGTAAACGATAGGCAAAATTCCAAAATAAGCGCAGTTCCCCTTTAATACCGCGATAATATCGTACCGTCAGATTTAAAAAAATATTAGCCATTCTTAGTCAGACATATTCACTCGTGGCCTTGGGCCAAATCCAGCCCGGAAATGCCCTTCCAGTTAAATTAAAAACTTGGGAGACAAACAATTTTGTAGTAAATTCCTATAAAGACTAGAGTGCTCCTATTGGAAAGGAGACCTTTGACCACTGTAAACACATTGGCATTAACATGACATAGAACACTGGGGTCCATATTTGTGAGTTAAGTCCTCTTTTTCATCATTTGCTCACCCCCCATTCCTTAGCTTTCTGAAAATGTGGCTTCCAAAATGATATAGTTGAATATCCCTGGTCTATATCAATCATGTTTCATTGCGTATGAACAAAGAGACAAATAGCCCGAAATGCGTTGCCATGTACTTTTCTGAGATTTCGAGTCATATAAATATTGCCGTTGGTCAGTTAGTTTGTTAGCAAAATAACTCAAAATGTTATGGCCGGATTTCATAAAATTTTAGGAAATGTCTAAAATAGGGAAAATACCAAATTATATACACATTCGCACAGGGCTTGTTCAGTATAGAGTAAACTTTTGGCTCTCAGAATAGATGTACAAGATAAATGTTGTCACTTTGAAGTACAATATTAGTCTTTAAGAAGCCAAAAGTTTACCTCTATACCACAACAAGGGTACAATGTGTTATGAAGTACACATTTGCACCATTTCAAAAGTACCTTATCTGCTGCATTAAAAATGGGTTTAGCTCACACCTCATACCTATCAGTAGTAGTATTTTTTAATAGGGCATACTAATAATATTATAATTACAGTTAAGGCATTTAATCAATCAATCAAAGTTTATTTATATAGCCCTTAATCACAAGTGTCTCAAAGGGCTGCACAAGCCACAACGACATCCTCGGCTCAGATCCCACATCAGGGCAAGAACAAACTCAACCCAATGGGATACAATGAGAATTAACCCGCATTGCCATGTTCATTTTGACAGCCTTAATTTGAATACACTTCGGTTTACTCCTATAACATGCTTTACACTGTTTTGGGCAGCGTTTGCTCTATAAATGGTAGTTGTTTGGCACCGACCGAATCTTGCGGGTCATACAAGAAAATCACAAAAAAATCCAACTGTGCCATGTTTTGGTATCTGGGTTGCGCGTGACGTCACGTCTACTTAAAGGCCTACTGAAACCCACTACTACCGACTACGCAGTCTGATAGTTTATATATCAATGATGAAAATCTTAACATTGCAACACATGCCAATACGGCCGGGTTAACTTATAAAGTGCAATTTGAAATTTCCCGCTAAACTTCCGGTTGAAAACGCCTTTGGAGGATGACGTATGCGCGTGACGTAGCCAGTGAAACAGAGGTATGGCTCCCCATTGAAGCCAATACGAAATAGCTCTGTTTTCATCTCATTATTCCACAGTATTCTGGACATCTGTGTTGGTGAATCTGTTGCAATTTGTTCATTGCATTATGGAGAAAGAAGCTGAGCAAGCAAAGAAGAAAGTTGTCGGTGCGAAGCGGAGTATTTTGCGAGGGAAGTTAGCAACACAACACAGCCGGTGTTTCATTGTTTACATTCCCGAAAGATGCAGTCAAGATCGAAGAACTCGGACAACAGAGACTCTTACCAGGAGGACTTTGATTTGGATACACAGACGCAGACGCGATACCGTGAGTACGCAGCTGCGCTTCCAAACATTTGATCGCTTGCCCGTACGTGCGTGTCATGTACGTAACTTTGGTTAAATATATAAGCTTTATGAACCTGGGGTTAGGTGAACGGTCCTTTGGGCTGAGTGAGTGTGTGTGTTGTGCAGGTGTTTGAATTGTATTTGCAGGTTATATGGACGGGATCCCGTCCATATAACCCGCTCGAGCTATAACTAGCTCGAGCTAGTAGCTAGGAGCTAGCATAACAAACACCTAGGTGTTTGTTATGCGGGATTAATTTGTGGCATATTAAATACAAGCCTGGTTGTGTTGTGGCTAATAAGAGTATTTATATATGTCTTGTGTTTATTTACTGTTGTAGTCATTCCCAGCTGAATATCAGGTCCCACCCGCGCGCTTCCAAACATTTGATCGCTTGCCCGTACGTGCGTGTCATGTACGTAACTTTGGGTAAATATATAAGCTTTATGAACCTTGGGTTAGGTGAACGGTCCTTTGGGTTGGTTGTGTTGTGGCTAATAGAGTATATATAAGTCTTGTGTTTATTTACTGTTGTAGTCATTTCCAGCTGAATATCAGGTCCCACCCGCCTCTCACAGCATCTTCCCTATCTGAATCGCTTCCACTCCCCACTAGTCCTTCACTTGCACTTTCCTCATCCACAAATCTTTCACCCTCGCTCAAATTAATGGGGAAATCGTCGCTTTCTCTGTCCGAATCGCTCTCACTTCTGGCGGCCATCATTGTAAACAATAGGGAACTTTGCGGAAATGTTCAATTGACTACGTCACGCTACTTCCGGTAGGGGCAAGCCTTTTTTTTATCAGATACCAAAAGTTGCGATCTTTATCGTCGTTGTTCTATACTAAATCCTTTCAGCAAAAATATGGCAATATCGCGAAATGATCAAGTATGACACATAGAATAGATCTGCTATCCCCGTTTGAATAAAAAAACGTCATTTCAGTAGGCCTTTAAAGACTCAGTCGACTCTAAATATGGATGTAGCGATAAACAGTATTAATGATATCCGCAGTAAAATTTCCGACTGTTGGTATTACCGTTTTAAATTAAAATGATCGAAGAACCGACTGACTGGCGCTAGCTCGATAGCTTAAATGCTAACATGAAAACAAGAGACATTAACGTCTTTCCCTATAAAGAAACGACATATCTAAATCTAAAATGTTATACACTCATTGTTAACTGAGCAACTAAGATATTCAATTGTGCACATTGAACCTACAACCTGTGTTGTCTTTGCACAGAATTAATGAGCCGAGAAATACAAGACAAAGGTGGTTTTACTGTGCATTCAAAGACCGCTGAAAAGAGTAGGACAACCAAGCACAAACGCCCATCAAAAATAAATATTAAAATATTTTATATGCATTGCACTTTCCATAAATGCATCTTAAAGTGCTAAAGTACAAACCAATATATACATAAGCAAAAGTTGAGCCATTAAAACGATACAATACTAAGACGATAACACTATCAGTGAAGCATAAGAAGCACAAAACGTGCAAAATAGTGGCTTTTCTAACTGTCTATTTATTTTAGTTGTCCCCCAAAAAATCTGAAGATTTCAGTGTGTGTATAAGTACTTTCTGAGCACATTCAACAATATTGCGATTATAATAACAGTGCTAATTTTGGTCACAATAACCGTTATATAAAATGTTCATATTGTGACATACCCACCACTAACACTGGACCAACACTGCAGCAGCACTGAGAGCGGACTCAGCCAAACTGCCTCTTGGTAGTGTTGCAATTTTTAAAGCTGTTGACTCGGAAATGTAATAATACAACAAGATTTAGTAAGCTAACTGGAGAGAAGTTATAATCAGCTAATTTTGAAATATTCCAGTAAAGAAATTAGATTTTATTATTAAAAACAAATAATATTTATTAACATGCACAAAAGTACCAAAAATTGGTACCGTTGAGTATCGGTATCGCTTTCCCAAGCACCGTGAATTGGTACCGTATCGGTTCACCAACTTCTTGCCACCATTTCATAAAACAAGTGCCTGCAAAAAGTAATTCATTATTACAAGTACAGGCTACTCACCTGACGCAAGGCTAATAACCCTGACCTTTGATCATTTTTAGCAATTGCTGCACTTTTGCTGTTTCAGCATGTTGGACTGAAGAACATTTGCCTACACACACTTTCAAGCTCTTGCAAGGAGGCCATAGAAGCATAAAATACGATCATGTTGGTACACCTCAAGCATTAATCTGAGTCACAAAGCTTTTGTTTCATTGGTCCTCCCTAATCATTACTCTTACCCGCATGCTGTGCATCAAACAAAGTGCACAACGCCAGATTACAACTCACTTATTTTATGCGACAATGCTAATCTACAACACAATGCACATGAGCAAACACAAGGTTTTTAGGTAGGAAAGTGTGATTAGATTTTTCGGCAATTTATTAAGCTTCTCAAAACAATCATATGGGTTTGTTGCTGTGTGTTGTTTTATTTGCTCTCATGTAAACTTTATTCTTAACTGTTTTCTCATAATGAGTAATTGAATTGCTATTTCAAACATGACAACGCTGTTACCGTTACTTACAGTGAAATGTGGCACGTTATTATTGCAATGCCCCGCTTGAGGTCAAGGAATGATGTACGTTCAATCGCTTTATTAACCAGCAATAACAACATGCAGTAAACACATTCAAGATGAGCTGCTGTAGGCCACAATGCATTAAAATGTTTTATTTAATCATGATCGTTCAGACAGCTGCCCCTCGCTTCTCACGGAACGGACTATTCCATGTTACTGTGCATGTGCAGACTTGATTCAGGAAGACCTACCAAAACAAACAGTTCAAACGTTAAAGGCCTACTGAAACCCACTACTACCGTCAGTCTACCCCAGGGCAGCTGTGGCTACGAAAGTAGTTTACCACCACCAGGTGTGAATGAATGATGGGTTTTTAACATGTAAAGCGACTTTGGGTACTTAGAAAAGCGCTATATAAATCCCAGGTATTATTATTATTATTATTACTACCGACCACGCAGTCTGATAGTTTATATATCAATGATGAAATCTTAACATTACAACACATGCCAATACGGCCGGGTTAACTTATAAAGTGCAATTTTAAATTTCCCGCTAAACTTCCGGTTGAAAATGTCTATGTATGATGACGTATGCGTGTGATGTCAATCGTTGAAACGGGAAGTATGCGGACACATTGAATCCTATACAAAAAACTCTGTTTTCATCTCAAAATTTCACAGTATTCTGGACATCTGTGTTGGTGAATCTTTTGCAATTTGTTTAATGAACAATGGAGACTGCAAAGAAGAAATTTGTAGGTGGAATCGGTGTATTAGCGGCGGACTACAGCAACATAACCAGGAGGACAGAGATAGATAGCAGGCGCGCTAGCCGCCGAACTCACCTTAACTTCCTCCGTCTCGCCGACCGCATCTGTGACCGCATCTGTGACCGCATCTGTGATCGGGTGAAGTCCTTCGTCGCACCGTCGATCGCTGGAACGCAGGTGAGCACGGGTGTTTATGAGCAGATGAGGGCTGGCTGGCGTAGGTGGATAGCTAATGTTTTTAGCATAGCTCTG
This sequence comes from Entelurus aequoreus, assembly GCF_033978785.1. NCBI lineage: Eukaryota > Metazoa > Chordata > Actinopteri > Syngnathiformes > Syngnathidae > Entelurus > Entelurus aequoreus. The sequence continues at coordinate 36,993,956 of NC_084733.1, forward strand.
TGAGGTCCGGTTGCTAAGTTAGCTTCAATGGCGTCGTTAGCAACAGCATTGTTAACCTTCGCCAGGCTGGAAAGCATTAACCGTGTAGTTACATGTCCATGGTTTAATAGTATTGTTGATCTTCTGTCTATCCTTCCAGTCAGGGATTTATTTATTTTGTTTCTATCTGCATTTGAGCCCGATGCTATCACGTTAGCTCAGTAGCTAAAGAGCTTCGCCGATGTATTGTCGTGGAGATAAAAGTCACTGTGAATGTCCATTTTGCGTTCTCGACTCTCATTTTCAAGAGAATTTAGTATCCGAGGTGGTTTAAAATACAAATCCGTGATCCACAATAGAAAAAGGAGAGAGTGTGGAATCCAATGAGCCAGCTTGTACCTAAGTTACGGTCAGAGCGAAAAAAAAAATGTTTTGCACTGCATTCTAGTCCTTCACTCTAACGTTCCTCATCCACGAATATTTCATCCTCTCTCAAATTAATGGGGTAATCGTCGCTTTCTCGGTCCGAATCGCTCTAGCTGCATTGAAAACAATAGGAAAATGTGAGGAGCCTTTCAACCTGTGACGTCACGATACTTCCGGTACAGGCAAAGCTTTTTTTATCAGCGACCAAAAGTTGCAACTTTGTCGTTGATGTTCTCTACTAAATCCTTTCAGCAAAAATATGGCAATATCGCGAAATGATCAAGTATGACACATAGAATGGATCTGTTATCCCCGTTTAAATAAAAAAAATTCATGTCAGTAGGCCTTTAAGTATCTTGTCTTTGCAGTGTATTCAATTTAATATAAGTTGAAAAGGATTTGCAAATCATTGTATTCTGTTTTTATTTACAATTTACACAGCGTGCCAACTTCACTGGTTTTGGGTTTTGTAGGTGTTGAACACATACGCTGTCAATGGAGGACGCAAAGGTGCAGGTGGCGCTTTTCAAAACAAATATGTTAGTATTAAAGCGCTCGAAACGGTTAACTTTTGTAACCGAGGGTCTGCTAAGATAGTACAAGCTCAGCAGAAAGGACAGACGGCAGGCAGGAACTCTAAGGGCTCAGTCTCGTCCCTCGTTCAACCACGGCCACCATTAAGAACTGTCGTTTTCCCACCAGCCACACAATTCTGGTCTTCCCAATAAAAGTGTTATGCGTCACATCAGGTCCAACTACACTGAGAAAAAACTGATCTCCGAAAAAGGACTTACACTATAATAAATGAGTCGCACAGTCACAGATAAAAAATTATCTTATGAAATTTTAAGGTTTTTTTAAACTTTTCTTGGTAACTAATTACTTTTACTTATAGGCATGTGAAATGTCTGCGAAAATCTGTGTTTTTAAACATTAATTTTCATGTCAAAATATCACTTCTGGGTTTTTTAATGAAATAGTGTAGCGTGTAAGGATGAGAGTCGAAGAAGGGGTGTCAAAAGATAGAGCTAACTTTGTTTACTTATCTACGGAGCCCCTAAAGGGACATGGATGTTTTGCGAGATCTCGCAAAAGGTTTTTTTCCTATGTCAGTAAAACAGACACAGCGATGGTGAAACGGAAGTGAAACAGACACAGCGATGGAAGAGCGGGAGCATGCGGGAGCCTACCCATCATCTGTGCTCTGTTGTGGGACCATAATACGATTTGATGTCTTTATATGTTAGGCCAGTACTAAAATAGAAATCAATAAACTTCTCCCACGGATGATGGGTAGGCTCCTCCATTGCTTTGTCTGTTTCACTTCCGGTTCACTGACATAGGAAAAAAACATTTTGCGATATCTCGCAAAAAGTATTGCCAGATCTCGCAAAACATTTTTTTCCCTCCATGTCCCTTTAGGGGCTCCGTACTTATCAGCAATCAAGCAGTAAATAAATATTCCTGGCTTCTCAGTGCAACACACAACACCGGAAATTGGTCTTTTGAAAACCCGTCCGACTGGAACCTTAACAATCACAAAAGTTCCCTGGGTGAATTATGTAAAATATAATGTACTATATAAAAAAATAGGATTTAAACTACAAACCCCGTTTCCATATGAGTTGTGAAATTGTGTTAGATGTAAATATAAACGGAATACAATGATTTGCAAATCATTTTCAACCCATATTCAGTTGAATATGCTACAAAGACAACATAATAATTATCATTAACTTTAGAATTTGATGCCAGCAACACGTGACAAAGAAGTTGGGAAAGGTGGCAATAAATATTGATAAAGTTGAGGAATGCTCATCAAACACTTATTTGGAACATCCCACAGGTGTGCAGGCTAATTGGGAACAGGTGGGTGCCATGATTGGGTATAAAAACAGCTTCCCAAAAAATGCTCAGTCTTTCACAAGAAAGGATGGGGCGAGGTAAACCCCTTTGTACACAACTGCGTGAGCAAATAGTCAAACAGTTTAAGAACAACACATCTCAAAGTGCAATTGCAAGAAATTTAGGGATTTCAACATCTACGGTCCATAATATCATCAAAAGTTTCAGAGAATCTGGAGAAATCACTCCACGTAAGCAGCATGGCTGGAAACCAACATTGAATGACCGTGACCTTCGATCCCTCAGATGGCACTGTATGAAAAACCGACATCAATCTCTAAAGGATATCACCACATGGGCTCAGGAACACTTCAGAAAACCACTGTCACTAAATACAGTTTGTCGCTACATCTGTAAGTGCAAGTTAAAGCTCTACTATGCAAAGCGAAAGCCATTTATCAACAACATCCAGAAACGCTGCCGGCTTCTCTGGGCCCGAGATCATCGAAGATGGACTCATGCAAAGTGGAAAAGTGTTCTGTGGTCTGACGAGTCCACATTTCAAATTGTTTTTGGAAATATTCGACATTGTGTCATCTGGACCAAAGGGGAAGCGAACCATCCAGACTGTTATCGACGCAAAGTTCAAAAGCCAGCATCTGTGATGGTATGGGGGTGCATTAGTGCCCAAGGCATGGGTAACTTAGACATCTGTGAAGGCACCATTAATGCTGAAAGGTACATACAGGTTTTGGAACAACATATGCTGCCATCTAAGCGCCGTCTTTTTCATGGACGCCCCTGCTTATTTCAGCAAGACAATGCCAAGCCACATTCAGCACGTGTTACAACAGCGTGGCTTCGTAAAAAAAGAGGTACTTTCCTGGCCCGCCTGCAGTCCAGACCTTTCTCCCATCAAAAATGTGTGGCGCATTATGAAGCGTAAAATACGACAGCGGAGACCCCGGACTGTTGAACGACTGAATCTCTACATAAAACAAGAATGGGAAAGAATTCCACTTTCAAAGCTTCAACAATTAGTTTCCTCAGTTCCCAATCGTTTATTGAGTGTTGTTAAAAGAAAAGGTGATGTAACACAGTGGTGAACATGCCCTTTCCCAACTACTTTGGCACGTGTTGCAGCCATGAAATTCTAAGTTAATTATTATTTCCAAAAAAAAAAAGTTTATCAGTTTGAACATCAAATATCTTGTCTTTGTAGTGCATTCAATTGAATATGGGATGAAAAGGATTTGCAAATCATTGTATTCCGTTTATATTTACATCTAACACAATTTCCAACTCGCAAAAGGTTTTTTTCCTATGTCAGTGAACCGGAAGTGAAACAGACAAAGCGATGGAGGAGCCTACCCATCATCCGTGGGAGAAGTTTATTGATTTCTATTTTAGTACTGGCCTAACATATAAAGACATCAAATCGTATTATGGTCCCACAACAGAGCACAGATGATGGGTAGGCTCCCGCATTCTCCCGCTCCTCCATCGCTGTGTCTGTTTCACTTCCGGTTGGGTTGAAATGATTTGCAAATCATTGTATTCCGTTTATATTTACATCTAACACAATTTCCCAACTCATATGGAAACGGGGTTTGTATATAGATAGCAAATAATAATATAATAAACCAAGGGAAATGGAGTGTGACAAAAATCCAAGACTGTGTGTAAGACTATGTGTGGAGATTAGCTGTTGAGTGTTACCGTAATGTTAAGCGAAAGGCAAGTCCAAAAGGGGCAGGGCAGGCTCATACATCCGTGAGAAGCAGGAAGTCTAGGGGCTATAGAGAGGCGTCGAAGGTCCGTGTCCAAGCGGGAGGTCGAGATCCAAGAGGCAGTCAAGGAAGCAGAAGAAACGCGGGGAAAGACGAGACGCACAGCTCGTCACGAGGAACGAAGGCAGACTGCAGGAAGGACGACAAGGAAGACACGAGACCAATAAAACACGACGGTGAAGAACACACAGAGAGAGAGCAAAGTTGCACAGAGCTGGATGATCGCTTACGGTACTCGAACAGAAGATTTCGTTCTGGCCCCGGATAGCAGATTGTGCAGGCTTTTGAAGGCAGCCCCCTGATTAGCGACAAGTGCGTTGAGTGCTGATGGAAAGCAGCTGCTTGCTGCCGCCGGAGTGATGTGTGCAGGAGATGAGCGGCCGCAGGCGTGTCCCTCTGGGCTCACTGAAGAATGCGCATTGGCATGTGCCCGGGCTGTGACAGTGGCCCCCGATCTAAAATGAGTTTGAACCCATGATGTAAACAGAGGTCACATCACAGTAAGTATATTTCCCGAGGGGGCGTGGCTATAAGATAAAGTTGGCAACATTTTGTGAGTTCTTTGTATGCATGTTATAGAATTTTACATTACATTTTCAAAGAGAATAATGTTATTAAATTACAAAATAAAAATGAAAATGTATGTGGTACATTACATGGGACATGCAAGTGTCAAAAAAAAGCCAAACAAAAGAAGTTAGTGGATGAAAATAAATCTTTAAGGTAAGATATAGTGTAGAAAAGCACCAAATTCTTGATTTTCAAAATGTACTTTCGGGGTTTGCATGGCAGCACTTTGTGGCGATAGAAATGCTCCTCTTTTTTTCCTCAAAGAGTGCTCACATGCCATTAGTTAGAAATCGAAAACATTTTATAGCTAAAGCATAACAAACCTGTTTACGACTAAATAATTGTGAGAGCCCTCTAAAAAATAAATAGTCACAATTACAATAGTTTAATTCAATATAGTCAACATAATAGAAACTAAGACAGTTAATGTATTCAATCAAGGAGCCATGGTCTCAACTAGCGGCCAATACGATTTTATAATTCATATTTTTAGTTCATTTAGCCATTTTTATCATTGAAAATGCAGAATGTAGGCAAAAATATGTAGTATATATTTTAAAAACACAACACTGTGGGGCGAAATGACTGTAATTATATTAATAATTCAATTCCTTTTATGGGAAAATAAATAGTAGCTATGACTAATTAAGTTTTTTAAAGTAGTTTTCCCAACACTAAAAAAATTGCTGATATGATAAAACATTAATAAAACACATTTAACATGCAAAGTCCTGTGGAGATGCCAGCATCTCAGCCACTAAAGCAACATAGGAAAAGTTCAATCCGTATCCGACTAAATCACAAAAAAAACTGTGCCCAGGAATACTATTTAACTATGAATTGTATAGTAATAAAATGTATTTTCAGAAGTTGTGAATGATGAAGACTAAAATATGCATTCAGGATGGATATATCTTGTGCTATTCATTTTGATCGGGGATACTGAACAAAAGGTGTCTTTAGCTTTGGTGAGACTTTGCAATGCAGTGTAATACTGAGCCTTCCATAGCAGATGACATGCAAACTGGATAAGGAAAATCATGTGCCGGGAATGCAGGCCAGGTCGGCCTACTCGGTGCTACTATTTAGCTGCAGCACATTTATATTTTCTGCAGTTTTAAAAAGCAAATCTCAGTGAAGCTTACTAATTGCGGCATGATGCAACACCATAGCTTAAGGAGCAGAAACAGTTTGACTGAATGCACCAGAGATTCATTTTTAAAGCACACATTTCTTAGCCACTTATTTACCACAATATTGAAGTTTTTCTTGATTGCTTGACCTCAGAATTAGGTAAATATTCAAAAGGGTCCCCAAGTGTGTGATTACATACATACATATATATATATATATATATATATATATATATATATATATATATATATATATATATATATATATATATATATATATATATATATATATATATATATATATATATATACGTACGTACATACGTACATACATACATACATACATACATACATATATACTGTACATACATACATATATATATATATATATATATATATACATACACACATATATATATACTAGGGTTGTACGGTATACCGGTATTAGTATAGTACCGCAATACTAATTAATAATTTTTGGTACTATACCGCCAGAGGAGCATGTTCGGTAGCGCACACACATGGAGTACTTACAAGCAGACACAGTGTGTAGACAGTAAAGGGAGAATTTTGGCTTAAAAACTAACGATAAAAGTGAAGTTATAACACTGAAACACCCTCAGGAAGAGATGCTTTAAGACACAGCTTGCTCGCTAGCAACTAAAGTCCATCCGCAGTCGGCAGTGTTTTAGCTACTTCTAAATCACTAATACTCACCTCCATGGCGACAAATAAAGAACGTTTCTTACAAGTATCATCCCTGCAGGACGAGGAATAGCTAAACATGCTTCACTACACACCGTAGCGCACCGGCATCAACATGTAAAATGTAAACAAACGCCATTGGTGGATCTACACCTGACAGCCACTGTAATGATACCAATTACAGGAGCAATACTACTATGATTACGTCGATATTTATTGGCATCACAACATCTTCTTTAGTTTTTTTTTATGTATATTATGTTTATAAACTGCAATTGATTTGATAGATTTCATTTTTTGTTAAAATAAAGCCAATAATGCAATTTTTTGTGGTCCCCTTTATTTACAAAAGTACCGAAATAATTTTAGTACAGGTACCAAAATATTGGTATCGGGACAACACTAATATATGCACACACATATATATATACATATATATATATATATGTATATATATATATGGACAGCACGGTGGAAGAGGGGTTAGTGCGTCTGCCTCACAATACAAAGGTCCTTAGTAGTCGTGACTTCAAGCCCGGCCTCGGGATCTTTCTGTGTGGAGTTTGCATGTCCTCCCCGTGACTGCGTGGGTTCCCTCCGGGTACTGCGGCTTCCTCCCACCTCCAAAGACTTGCACCTGAGGATAGGTTGATTGGCAACACTAAATTGGCAATAGTGTGTGAATGTGAGTGTGAAAGTTGTCTGTCTATCTGTGTTGGCCCTGCGATGAGGTGGCGACTTGTCCAGGGTGAACCCCGCCTTCCGCCCGATTGTAGCTGAGATAGGCTCCAGCGCCCCCCGCGACCCCGAAGGGAATAAGCGGTAGAAAATGGATGGATGGATGGATATATATATATAGATATATATTGTGGGGGCGTGGCCTCCGGGCCTGCGGAGAAGCGGGGCGTGTCGGGACCGGCTTCGAGATTAGCGGCAGGTGCGTAGATGACACAGCTGTGGGTGTTTGTCTGATTACCTGCCGCTCTGTTAAAGGCAGCGATCGGGAAGGAGAAAGGTTGTTGATGGTGGAGAGAAAACCCGAGCACGAACGAGAGTGAGGGGGAAACAGACAGATATGACTGAAAACGAACACAAACAACATGTATTGCAAAATAAATCATTGTTCAGAAAGATGAACGAGGCAGTCATGTCAATAATTGATGGTCTGGAGAACCCGGAAGAGCAAGTCTTCCATAATTTGGCGCCCAATGTGGGGCCACCGGAGATGGGGGAGTACGACCCCCTGACGGCTCTTGCGGGCATGCTTGCCGAGGTGGCAGCAAACAGCCACCAGCAGAGCCAGATCCTGCAGGCATTGGCGGACCGGATGGGAGCGACACGGCCAACATCAGCAGCCGTAACCGTGCAGTGCATGGGGGAGAAGGAAGACCCCCATGCCTTTATGGACATTTTTGCGGCAACGGCAAAAGCATGCGCATGGCCAGAAGAGGAGTGGGGGTGCGGCTTTTGCCTATCCTAGTGGGGGAGGCGCAACAAGCGGCGCTCAGCTTGCCGGTGGCCTCCTGGGTGCACTTCCCGGACCTGAGGAGGGCGGTGCTGGACCGGACGGGGTGCACCATCGAAGAGTACCATCGCCAGTTCCGGTAGATGCGCCTGGGAAAGGAGGACCGCCCGTTCGCCTTTGGCCAGCGGCTCCAAGAGGCGGCGACGCGCTGGCTGCAGCCGGGAGAGGGAGACGGCCGACTCTTGGACCAGATCATCCGGGAGCAGTTCCTGGAAGCGATCCCGACGCGGACGGCCAACTTGATCCGGTACCACCGGCCCCGGGACCTCGCAGCAGCGGTGACCCTCGCCGAGGACCACCTGGCCGTTCACCGCGAGGCGCAACCGGCACCCACAACGCGCGGACAAAGCGCGCAACCGGCACCCACAACACGCGGACAAAGCGAGCAACCGGCACCCACAACGCGCGGACAAAGCGCGCAAACGACACCCACAAGGCGCGGACAAAGTACGCAACCGGCACCCACAACGTGCGGGCAAAGCGCGCAACCGGCACCCACAGCGCACAGGAACAAAGCGCGCAACCGAGACCCACAACGCGCGGACAAAGCGTGCAACCGAGACCTATAACGTGCGGACAAAGCGCGCAACCGAAACCTACATCACGCGGACAGAGCGCGCAACAGGAGGAGGGGAGAGGAGAGCACAATTCCCCAGCATCATGACCTGCGTGACCATTCTTCTGCTCTTTCTCCGCAGGTCCCGGCTGCTGCCTTCAGAACATCTCCCGCGCAGACGGCCCCTCAAACGCTTGGGCAGGCGTGCTGGAGGCATGGGCGGCCCGGTCACGCGCATCAGGGACCTCAGCAGGTGGAGGTGGGGCGCGTGACCCGGGTGGCCGGTCCTTCAGTGCCCTGCCCCGGCCCGGGTGAAACGTACGGTATCAAGGTAACGATACAAGGGAGTAAATACCAGGCGATGGTGGATTCGGGCTGCGGGCAGACCATGATCCACCAGAACTTGGTTCGACCCGGGGCTTTGAGGCAGGCAACACGGCTAAAAAACAGGTGTGTTCATGGGGATGTGCACGAGTACCCTATGGTGCCAGTAGAAATTTGGTATGAGGGACAAAAGCATAGGGTCGAGGTAGCTGTAAGTACGCACCTCTCGCACCCCGTAATTTTGGGCATAAATTGGCCGGGGTTTAACCGTTTACTGACACAATGCGCGGGGGTGCGTTCATGGACCGTAGGGAAGGGGAATATCCGTGCAGTTCTCAGTGGCGACGCGAGTCCATCCGACACTGCCGAGCAGGAACCGGCGGGGGCTTCGTGGGAGGCCCCCCCGGCCCCCCACTGGCACCCAACGGAGGAGTTTCCCCTCGATCAGTCCCATGATGAAACTTTGCGCGCGGCCTGGGACCAGGTGGATTACATCGACGGTCAGCTGGTGCGCCCGGGAACAGCGCGGGTAATTCCTCACTTCTCAGTTATTAGAGATAGATTATACCGAGTGAGCCGTGACACTCAAACAGGAGAGGAAATCACCCAGTTGTTGGTGCTGAAGCGCCGCTGGGAAATGGTTTTCCAGGCGTCGCACTACAGTCTCATGGCTGGCCACATGGGGTATAATAAAACACTCAATTGGGTCATGGTCCGATTCTATTGGCCGGGCATCCGGCCAGACGTGTGCCGCTGGTGCGCTGCCTGCCCGGACTGTCAGCTGGTGAACCCGGCGGCCACCCGAAGGCGCTCTTGCGCCCATTGCCGCTCATGGAGGTCCCCTTCGAAAGAATGGGTCTGGACCTCATCGGACCATTCCACCCGAGCACACGGGGATATCGCTTTGTGTTAGTCCTGGTGAATTACGCTACGCGCTATCCCGAAGCAGTGCCTCTGCGCTCCATCTCTGTAAAGAGTGTAGCGCAGACCCTGTTTCAGGTCATCTCCCGAGTTGGAATCCCGAAAGAGATTCTGACTGACCAGGGCACGTCCTTAATGTCACGCACGATAAAGGAACTGTACGGATGATTAGGAATTAAAGCGATCCGCACCAGCGTATACCACCCACAAACAGACGGGCTGGTGGAGCGGCTAAATAAGACGCTGAAAACCATGATCCGTAAGTTTACGCACGAGGACAAACCAAATTGGGATAAATGGCTGGATCCCCTACTGTTTGCAATGCGGGAGTTACCTCAGGCCTCCACAGGCTTTGCACCTTTTGAGTTATTATACGGCAGGAAGCCACGCGGAGTGTTGGACGTAATTAAGGAAAGCTGGGAGGAGGGGCCAAACTCTAGCAAAAACGAAATTCAATACGTCATGGACATGCAAGCAAAACTCCACATGGTGGGGCACTTGTCACGCGAGAATTTGCTCCGTGCTAAGGGACGTCAGCAGCGCGCGTATAACAGGGGGCCTCAGCTAAGGAAATTTTCACCGGGAGAAAAAGTGCTTTTATTACTCCCAACATCCAGCTTCAAATTACTTGCACGGTGGCAAGGACCCTTGGAGGTCACACGGCAAGTGGGTGATGTGGACTACGAGGTCCGGCGTTCGGACCGGGGCGGAGCCACCCAAATTCATCATATAAACCTCCTGAAAGCATAGAAGGAGGCGGAGCCTGTTTCCATGGTGACGGTGGTTGAGGAGGAGGAGGAGACCAGAGGTCCCCCGCTCTGGTCTGCCCTTTCCCCTCCTCTGTGACGATCAGCTCATGTTAGCGCAGAGAGTGGATGTTGCTAAGCTGCAGCGGCGCTTTTCTGATGTGTTCTCCACTCGGTCCGGGCGCACAAACCTCACCCAGCATCATATTGAGACCAGCCCGGGTGTTACGGTGCGGTCTCTGCCCTATAGGCTCCCCGAACACAAACGCAAAGTAGTTCTGGAGGAATTAAAATCCATGCTGGAATTGGGGGTAATAGAAGAATCCCACAGTGCGTGTGGTGCAGCCCCATCGTTCTGGTAGGGAAGACGGATGGGTCTGTGCGGTTCTGTGTGGATTACCGCAAGGTGAACGAAATGTCACGTTTTGACGCGTACCCAATGCCTCGGGTCAACGAGCTCCTGGTTCGGCTGGGCACTGCTCGTTTTTTTACGACACTTGATTCAACCAAGGGCTACTGGCAGATTCCCTTGTCACCAGAGCCTAAGGAAAAAACGGCCTTTTCCACTCTGGAAGGTTTGTACCAATTTGTGACACTTCCGTTTGGCTTGTTCGCCTATACTGGCTCACCTGCACTAGCTTCCTGAGCACTTAAGATGTGACTTTAAGGTTTTACTACTTACGTATAAAATACTACACGGTCTAGCTCCAGCCTATCTTGCTGACTGTATTGTACCATATGTCCCGGCAAGAAATCTGCGTTCAAAGAACTCCGGTTTATTAGTGATTCCCAGAGCCCAAAAAAAGTCTGCAGGCTATAGAGCGTTTTCTATTTGGGCTCCAGTACTTTGGAATGCCCTCCCGGTAGCAGTTAGAGATGCTACCTCAGTAGAAGCATTTAAGTCCCATCTTAAAACTCATTTGTATACTCTAGCCTTTAAATAGATCCCCTTTTTAGACCAGTTGATCTGCCATTTCTTTTCTTTTCTCCTCTGCCCCCCTCTCCCTTGTGGAGGGGGGACACAGGTCCGGTGGCCATGGATGAAGTCACCTCAAGTTTAGTTTATTCACAATACCATATAACAATTACAATAGTAGTGAATGTCATCATTTAAAGATGTTGGTACGTGAAAGGGTCCCCCAAATAAGCTATAGTGCTGGCTGTCCAGAGTCGGGACCCGGGGTGGACCGCTTGCCTGTGCATCGGTTGGGGACATCTCTGCGCTGCTGTCCTGTCTCCGCTCGGGATGGTCTCCTGCTGGCCCCACTATGGAGTGGACTCTCACTATTATGTTAGATCCACTATGGACTGGACTTTCACAATATTATGCTAGACCCACTCGACGTCCATTGCATCCGATCTCCCCTAGAGGGGGGTGGGGTGGGGGGGTGGGGGTGGGGGGTCACCCACATCTGCGGTCCTCTCCAAGGTTTCTCATAGTCATTCACATTGACATCCCACTGGGTTGTGAGTTTTTCCTTGCCCTTATGTGGGCTCTGAACCGAGGATGTTGTTGTGGCTTGTGCAGCCCTTTGAGACACTTGGGATTCAGGGCTATATAAATAAACATTGATTGATTGATTGATTGAAAAAGAAGGCGCTTATTGAGTACGGCGTGGACTACAATGGCGGATGGGCACAAATTTTCGGGACTTATTGGGGTTCCACATACACATCAGCAGGTACCAATAGGTAAAAAAAAGTTAGTTTTGCATAATATTGCGAAACAAAATGTCAGCCAATATGTCTCCTAATAGTTGCCATTTTGGGGTCCTTCCATAATAAGACCAGTATGTTGAAGCTCAGTACGTCTGACTTTGGTAGCCATAAAGCGCCGACAAACCATCAAGCGGTGCGGCTTTGTAGCTTACCAAAGTCGTACTAAAACATTTTGACATAATTTTGATTGCCGTGTTTAATGTTCTATATTCTCAATGAAACATCAACGTTTTGGGCTTACTTTTCCAGCGTCATTTATTGAACAGGTGTCATCCTGCAGTCCACACGTATCCCTTGTGTGACTGCTATCTACTGGTCACACTTATTACACCATGTACCAAATAAAGTTGCTTTGAGGTCGGTAGGTAAAAACAGATTTAATCCGTACATTATGCGCACCAAGTTAAAAGGCACACTGTCAATTTTTGAGAAAATGAAAGGATTTCAAGTGTGCCTTATAGTCCGAAAAATACAGTATTTACAAAACACCATTCGAGGACGGCATGGCGCAGTTGGGAGAGTGGCCATGCCAGCAACCTGAGGGTTCCTGGTTCAATCCCCACCTTCTACCAACTTCGTCACGTCTGTTGTGTCCTTGAGCAAGACACTTCACCCTTGCTCCTGATGGGTCGTGGTTAGGACCTTGCATGGCAGCTCCCGCTATCAGTGTGTATGAAAGGGTGAATGTGGAAATAGTGTCAAAGCGCTTTGAGTACCTTGAAGGTAGAAAAGCGCTATACAAGTAAAACCTATTTACCATTTGGAATTAGCCTAATTTGTTAAATTTTTCTTAAGTGTGACATCATCGGATATCTGAATATATGGTAGAGATTGACCCGAAGAGCTTTGCACGAGTCCACCATTGTAGTCCGACGCTGTAGTCAATAAGCTCCTTCTTTTTCTCTATCATCTTGGTGTGGAGCAGATTGGCTTTAAATGCACATGCATCCTCCGCTGTTGGGATTTCTAATAAAAAGTAGCGTATAGTTCTGACCTAGAAGCGCTAAAAACTACAACATGTCTGACGGGGAAAAGACGCAGTCGAAGTAGAGGCACGTAAATAAGACCGCCCACAAAACGTGCATCCTGAAGAAAGGGTCTGAAAGCGGCTTGAAGATGGTCTGTAAAACATAATCCATGCAATATTTTGACCAAAGAACCACCATTACATGTTATGTAGACCAACACGGAAGTGATTTAAATGTAGAAAATAAATCATAGTATCAGGGTTTCCCCTAGTCAGCCAACACACATGTGGCGGCGGGGGCGTGGTCAGGGGTATGGTTACCATGACGTTATCAAATAATTTGCTATGATGATATATCATATTTCTTTCAAAAAGCACAAACACGTATACATATATTTAAAAACAAATATGTTCTTATTAATTAGTATACAGTGTATACTTGTATCGTTTTGCCATATTTTCAAATGTTGCTACCTAACGTACAGTGTACTTTGTTGAGAGTTTTTTAGACTTACACTTAGACTTCCTTTATTGTCATTCAAATTTGAACTTTACAGTACAGATAAGAACAAAATTTTGTTGCATTAGCTCGTTGTAGTGCAGGATAAAAGAGCAATAAGGTGGAGAGTGTTTGCTTTTACCAAAGAAGGTGCAGATACAGTATAAATAGATTTACTCTGCAGATAAATATATTGCACTTTTGCATATGCATCCACTTTTACGGATGTATGTTATATTGTCTTTATAGTCCGTTTTTGGGGGGAATTGAGGGGATTATTATGATGCGTTCAAGAGTCTTATGGCCTGAGGGAAGAAGCTGTTACAGAACCTGGAGGTTCTGCTACGGAGGCTGCGGAACCTCTTTGCAGAGACCAGTGTCAAGTGTCTACAGACTTTTAATGACTTTTTTAATAAAAACAATTACCAACAAATTTAGCATCTGGTGTTATTATAGAATGAAGTCGTGTCGTGAGACTAATTCTGTCCCTCGATGTCACTGACGAAAGAGGCGAGCTGCAGCAAGCATGACATCGCACTTGTTTTGCGCTCTTGCACCATTTGGACATTCTCGTCTTAAAAGCCGCCACTGTCCTCTTAATATTTGCACAATTTGTAGATGGCTGTCCACCGGTATATCTGGGATATATTACAATTACACATCCACATCGCAGACATGCTGACAGCGTTCCACACAATGGCGTGTATATTGTTTACATCTGGCTTCTGTGTTTTCGGGGATCAGTCTTTTTTCAGTGGTCTAGTTTTTGGTACATTTGTCAATAGTGCGCAAAGATTAGGCTATATATCTATCAATTCATACTGTAACGTCCAGCTGGTTTTAATGTTTTATATTTGTGTGGTTTGGGTTTGATGTCAGTTTTTCCCATGTTTGCAAACACACCGTTAGTGCCTGAAAGGTGATTGGAGAAGAATGAGGAAGTGTTGTAGATTAAGTGTTTTCACAGGAAGTAAAACCTGTTGGAATTGTGTCAGAATATTTAGTCCCACCAAAAAAGAGGGGTCACCGGGGGATGGTTTTATGACCAGAAGTGAGGGGGATTTATGACCCCCCCCCCCCCCCCCCCCCCCCAGGAAGTGGACGTGGCTTCAACGTACCTCTACAATAGGGAGTTCAGCGGGGGATTGATTTATGACCCCAGGCATGGCCTAAACCGGAAACAGGAAGTATACATCATATCCGATGGACATTTAAATTTTGTAGCTTTTTAAAGCTGTCCATCATCTTGGATGTAGTCTTAATGATTTATGACTACTACAGGCTGACAAGGGTATTACAGTTTGTAGTTTTGGCATGTGGCAGCCACCTTGGATGGAGTCCAAGAACTTGTCTTAAAAAATTATGGATGTTAGTGTTTCTCCTAGGAGACCGTCCAAATGCATGATGAATCACTATTCATGATGACATGTGCATAATGACAGTTATCACTGACTACAACCAAGATGGCAGACAGCTTTAAAAAACTACAAAATTAAAATGTCCGCCGGATATGATGTAAACTTCCTGTTTCCGGTTTAGGACATGCCTACTTCCTGGGGTCATAAATCAATCTCCCGCTGACCCCCCTATTTTAGAGGTACATGGAAGCCAAGCCCACTTCCTGGGGGGTTCATAAACCCCCCTCACTTCCAGTCATAAAACAAATCCCCCACATTCCTCGGTGGCCCCCCTTTTTTGGTGGGCCTAAATCTTCTTGTGCCGTTTGTTATTATAAGATTGGTAATAAAAGTGAAAAATTGCGTCTGACTCTGTGTGATTTCTTCTGGGGGCCACAACATATTATATTACTTTAATTTGTAAAGTAAAACAGAAACATATTTTCAAAGTGCGCCACATTCAATTGCATTAAGGGGAAATCCTGATAGTATGACTGCTTTAAATGGCTAATTAAAACACATTCCATTGATTTGTTTTATTGTCTGTGGCCATTTTTTAATGGTGTTCCTTTTTTGTGCAATAACACACACAAAAGTGTAACATCTTGCAATATGCATTTTCTTTCATTCTCATCACTCCAGACGCACCATCATATCACCTTGCAGCCCTTCCCTGAGCACACCATCAAAGTGCTAAATGTTGGTTTAGTCTAGATCACACTTCCATGTCATCCAGAAAAGATGGTTCATTCTACATTTGTGCGCTGCATGTCAACATGATGAAACGACACAGGTTGGACCATTTGATGCCATTATTGTGGAGAGAAATACATTTCTCCATAGTGGCAGCCGGTATATACGCAAAAACCTAAATTAGGACAGTCTGCAACACTTTTTCCCTTGTTATCATATACACACAGTTTTAGTCAAAATGATATATATATATACAATTATAAATGATAAATGGGTTATACTTGTATAGCGCTTTTCTACCTTCAAGGTACTCAAAGCGCTTTGACAGTATTTCCACATTCACCCTTTCACACACACATTCACACACTGATGGCGGGAGCTGCCATGCAAGGCGCTAACCAGCAGCCATCAGGAGCAAGGGTGAAGTGTCTTGCCCAAGGACACAACGGACGTGACTAGGATGGTAGAAGGTGGGGATTGAACCCCAGTAACCAGCAACCTTCCGATTGCTGGCACGGCCACTCTACCAACTTCGCCACACCGTCCCTAGACAAAATATTGAATTCAAAAATTTGAAATAAAATACACAACATTGTCATAATTATTATAGCAAAACCAGCGACAATTCAGAACACACAATGTTGAAAAAAAACAACTTTCTTGTGTTGTGTATTCTGCCGTTTGTGAATGCACCTTGCTCATGTAAACGTTATTGGTGGGTAATGAAGAAAGGTTTTCAGTTGTGGCTGATAGAGTTCCTGCAAAATGTGTGTGGTGTTGGAACTGAGTGCTGTTGTTGGCGTGTTAATTTCGGAAAACAAGTAATAAAAGTGCTTGTAAAGTTGATTGTGTTTCTTTTGATTGGATTTTACTTTTTTCCCATCTTTTGTCAGCCCCCAATACGTGGAAGAGCACTTATATTCCACTTTTAGCTTTCAGCTTACATCAATGTGTAAAAAACTCCTTTGAACTGACACTAAACCCTCAATGATGACTCTCTGAACATAGCTTAGGAAATGTAAGAAGTTTCAGCCGGCCTGCCACGCTTTGAATTTCTCTGCATGAAGAAGTAGTGCCGGACTGTTATGTCTGTAGACAAATCAGACAAAATAAACCCTTGCCAGATCATTGCTCTCATAAGTAAATACAGTAAATCCTAGTGAGTTCGAACTAAAAGGTCTCCAGAAAGTATATTGAGTTGTAACAAGTGACGTGCATTATGTCACATTAGAGAAAAAAAACAATCTTAACTGTACAAGTGTGTTTCCCTTTTTGCTTTTGCTGTTTAGCTGTACAATATTTACAATGCCGCGTCAAAAGGGTAAGGAAAAACAAAGTTGGTTGTCAGTTTTTTTCAGTCTTGTGTGAATTCCCCTCGGCCATCAGACACATGAACAATAACAAGATCTGATAGCTCAGTTACAGCTCATGTTATTCTATTCTGTGTTATATGTGTTTTATGTTGCACGATTGCGCCAAGTAGTTTGTGAACCCGTTCTCAAACAATGGCAATAAAAACTCTTCTGATTCTGAATTGCTCTTCATCAAAACATCTTTCAACATTCATTTATTGAATTAAAACTTTAAATGTCTGTGTATCTTCATATTGTAACAAAAACGTAATAACTATCAAAGACACCCTGACTCAATGTGACAACCAACACCATAATGGAGATGGATGTAATAATGTTATTATAATTGTAAAGATGTTCAAAAAAACAAAAAAGGCAGAATTACATTTGTGACATTTAGTTTGCTTTGACAGGTTGACTGTCATGGCCAGTCTCTCCCGGTCATGTCCTGTTTTGGTTTTGTTCTCCTAAGTTTAGTGTATTTTCATGTTGCCAGCACTCCTAGACCTTCTTTGTTTACGTACTTGTTGCTAGGAGCGTCTGCGCTCACGCACCCATTTCTGTTTATTGATTCGTGTCGCCACCTGCCACCGCCACTAATCACTCCCCTGTATTTATCCAGTTCACTCTGCCTTCCTAAGCCGTAGATGTTATTGTAGCGTCCCGGAAGAGTTAGTGATGCAAAGAGTTCTGGGTATTTGTTCTGTTGTGTTTATGTTGTGTTACGGTGCGGATGTTCTCCCGAAATGTGTTTGTCATTTTTGTTTGGTGTGGGTTCACAGTGTGGCGCATATTTGTAACAGTGTTAAAGTTGTTTATATGGCCACCGTCAGTGTGACCTGTATAGCTGTTGTATGCTTGCATTCCCTTGTGCGTGGCTGTCTGTACTTGAATTTAATGTTATCATTAAACAAGTTAAAAGATCATACAACGTGTCAGCATTTGATATATTCGAGTAAAGACCATTGTTAATTTGATTGATTGATTGATTGAAACTTTTATTAGTAGATTGCGCATTTATTAAAACCCGTCCAACGCTACATTATTATGTGACTGCCGGCACACTGTTTATATGAAGGAAAAGCGTACGCCTGGACAGCATGCGGCTGTTAAGGGGTGAAGGTTTCAGCTGAGAGAGGACGCTAAAAGCAGTGCCTTTAAGGCACGCCCCCGATATTGTTGTCCGGGTGGAAATCGGGAGAAATTCGGGAGAATGGTTGCCCAGGAACATTTTTGGGAGGGGCACTGGAATTCGAGAGTCTCCCGGGAAAATCGGAAGGGTTGGCAAGTATGGCTGATACAAGGGGGTTGATGACATTGATGACGCGTCAGACTGATCGTATGTTCTTGTGGGGTATTTATTGCTCCATAGGTGATAGCAAACAGCCACTTACTTTGTATGATGACTAATAAAGATGACTGAATAACCAATATGCCAAAAAAAAGGAAAAGAGTGTAATGAGCATAGAAGATGGTAAACGATGACGGTCCTCTGCTCACCCTGTCACCATTATCCATATCACCCGCACCCCAGGTATACATGCTTAATATAATGAAAACACCACACCCACAGTGCAAACCACAACCAATCAGTGCAGTGCTTGGGGTGACCAATAACATACACGCACGCACGCACACACACACACACACACACACACACACGCACACACACAAATTATTAGGGCAATTCAAGTGTGGCTTTTACATTCCAGCCCCTATTTATTGCAAAATAATAGTTGCTAATCAATATACTTGTAGGAGACAGACACCATGCAACAAATAAATATACAAAAAGAGAGCCAGTTATGGCTATTGTCCAATTTATGCAAATATCCATATTTGAATAATTCCAAAGTCACTCAGAATAAAAAAAAGTCTATGTCCATGTATTCCAAGGTTTTCACTGCTCATCCGCTTCGTGCAGAAGGCAGACTTTCGTGGTTGATCTTTCCAAATAGATAGTCCAGGTGGTCCCACTGCTGGGCCAGTCTCCTCGTTCTGCTTTTTAATCCTTAATGTCACACAAGTCCATTTTTGTCTAAACCGGTATCCACAATTCTTCCTGTAATTCATAGTTATATCCCGTTTGCCACAAACTGCTGGTAGTCCAAAGATTCCTCCAGCCGCTGACCCTTTAGTCCGGATATGTCATGATCCGTGACCCGGATCATGTTTTGTTTAGTCATGTTCTCTTAGTTTTAGACTACCTTAGTTCCTGTTTTGTGCACCTCTGGGTTTGTTTTGGTTACCATGGGTACTAATTGGGTTCACCTGCCTTTGGTCAGTGGTCGGCACGTTCACATGCTGTCGAGCACTAATCAAAGAGCTATTTATTCACCTTTCTCGCCACGCTCAGTCTGGCTTCGTTGTTTGCTATATGCAACAGTTACATTGGTATTCTTGTTTTCTAGCTCATGATTCCTGTTCTAAGTTTTTGCCTTAGCTTCCCGTGCAATCGGCACGCATCCCTTTTGTTTTGTTTTTGTCTGTTTGTATCTATGGTGTATGATTTATGAGCAATAAATCATCTCCTACTTTCACGCTTTGTCCGGAGTTGTCCGTCTGCATCCCGGGAGAACGACCCCGCATAGAGATGCGACCCCCACGTGACAGGATAAGTCTGAGTTTGTTCCAGTGGTCAACAAACTGGAACAGTCTCTGCTGGATCTTTTCTTGGTCAATGGTGTTGTCATGAGTTTCTTTCCTGTATCAAGCACCAACTTTATTGCTGGCTCATGGGCTCCCAGCTCAGCTTCACGCCGTTTGTGTTTCTTCAAAATGGCGGCGCATTGAAATGCAGCAGCTTGAAGACGCTCTTGGGAGTGTAGAGCGATTTGGCAAAAAACTCCCATCATTTCTGTCAATTTCATGGCTGCCTCAAAGCGTGAACACTCTGTGATCACATACGACCAACAGACAATTTTGGATGTGGATAGATCGGGTCGTTATAGACTGAAAGATGCATGTACGGTGGACCTCCTCGCTAGCATGGGAATACTTCGCGGGCTACATCGAGCGGCCTTTGTAGCAGCGGAGTCAAGTACTAGCGGGGACTGTCAATGGAGGAGACGTAAGCGGTGTGAGCGGAAGCAGAAGCGGGGATGCCGAGCGGGGCTAACAACAAAGGGAAAAGCTAATCCTCAAAGAAGCGTGGAGTGTCCGGGTAAGAAGTCATTTAAACTAGAACTAGCCGGCGCCAGGCTGGATAATCCCTGCACACATAGCAGTTCTCTTAGAATAAAACACCACTCACATAATGTTTTTTCTTTTGTGACCGTGTCAGAGGCAGACATACATTGTACTGAGGTGGCTAACTATGATGCGTTCAGTTTATCGCAGCATCAAGCAAACAATCTGAAAATTCCCGTCGTATCAATTCCTAGATATGGTTGAAACTATTTAAAGTGCACTACGCATAATAAACGCAACATTAATAATATTGCTACTTCGGATAATTTCAACAAACAATCTTCAAAACAGCCCACTACCTATAATATGGGCTTTTTAAACATAAGATCATTATCTTCCAAAACGTTATTAGTTAATGAGGTCATTAGAGACAACAAACTTGACGTCATTGGTCTCGCCGAGACCTGGCTCAAACCAGACGATTTTTTTGCGCTAAATGAGGCATCTCCTCCTAACTATACGAATGCACATGTTGCCTGTCCTCTTAAAAGGGGAGGGGGTGTCGCACTAATATACAATGAAAACTATAATTTTAAACCTAACCTAAATAAAAAATATAACTCGTTTGAGGTGCTCACTATGAGGTTTGTCACACCGCTACCTCTCGACCTGGCAATTATCTACCGCCCCCCTGGGCCCTATTTGGACTTCATCAGTGAATTCTCAGAGTTTGTTGCTGATCTAGTGACGCACGCCGACAATATAATCATAATGGGAGACTTTAACATCCATATGAATACCCCATCGGACCCTCCATGCGTGGCGCTCCAGACTATAATTGATAGCTGTGGTCTTACACAATTAATAAATGAACCCACGCATCGCAACGGTAATACGATATATCTAGTGCTTGTCAGGGGTGTCACCACCTCTAAAGTTACGATACTCCTGTACACTAAAGTAATGTCCGATCATTACCTTATAAAATTCGAAGTTCTGACTCATTGTCAACAAACTAATAATAATAATAATAACTACTATAGCAGCCGCAACATTAATGCTGCCACAACGACGACTCTTACTGACCTACTGCCTTCGGTAATGGCACCATTCCCAAATTATGTGGGCTCTATTGATAACCTCACTAACAACTTTAACGACGCCCTGTGCGACACCATTGATAGTGTAGCACCGCTAAAGCTAAAAAGGGCCCCTAAAAGGCGTACCCCATGGTTTACAGAAGAAACTAAAGCCCAGAAATTATCATGTAGAAAGCTGGAACGCAAATGGCGTGCGACTAAACTTGAGGTTTTCCATCAAGCATGGAGTGATAGTTTAATAACTTATAAACGCATGCTTACCTCACCTAAGGCTAAATATTACTCAAATCTCATCCACCTCAACAAAAATGATCCTAAATTTTTGTTTAGTACAGTAGCATCGCTAACCCAACAAGGGACTCCTCCCAGTAGCTCCACCCACTCAGCAGATGACTTTATGAATTTCTTTAATAAGAAAATTGAAGTAATTAGAAAAGAGATTAAAGACAATGCATCTCAGCTACAACTGGGTTCTATTAACACAGATACGACTGTATATACGACGGACACTGCCCTCCAAAATAGTTTCTCTCTCTTTGATGAAATAACATTGGAGGAATTGTTAAAATGTGTAAATGGGACAAAACAAACAACATGTTTACTTGACCCAATTCCTGGGAAACTTATCAAGGAGCTTTTTGTATTATTAGGTCCATCAGTGTTAAATATTATAAACGTATCACTTTCCTCTGGCACTGTTCCCCTAGCATTCAAAAAGCGGTTATTCATCCTCTACTCAAAAGACCTAACCTCGATCCTGATCTCTTGGTAAACTACCGGCCGGTGTCCCACCTTCCGTTTATCTCGAAAATCCTCGAAAAAATTGTCGCACAGCAGCTAAATGAACACTTAGCGTCTAACAATCTCTGTGAACCTTTTCAATCCGGTTTCAGGGCAAATCACTCTACGGAGACAGCCCTTGCAAAAATGACTAATGATCTATTGCTAACGATGGATTCTGATGCTTCATCTATGTTGCTGCTTCTTGATCTTAGCGCCGCTTTCGATACTGTTGATCATAATATTTTATTAGAGCATATCAAAACACGTATTGGGATGTCAGACTTAGCCTTGTCTTGGTTTAACTCTTATCTTACTGACAGGATGCAGTGTGTCTCCCATAACAATGTGACCTAGGACTATGTTAAGGTAACGTGCGGAGTTCCCCAGGGTTCGGTTCTTGGCCCTGCACTCTTTAGTATTTACATGCTGCCGCTAGGTGACATCATACGCAAATACGGTGTTAGCTTTCACTGTTATGCTGATGACACTCAACTCTACATGCCCCTAAAGCTGACCAACACACCGGATTGTAGTCAGCTGGAGGCATGTTTTAATGAAATTACACAATGGATGTCCGCTAACTTTTTGCAACTCAACGCTAAGAAAACGGAAATGCTGATTATTGGTCCTGCTCAACACCGACATCTATTTAATAATACCACCTTAACATTTCACAACCAAACAATTAAACAAGGCGACTCTGTAAAGAATCTGGGTATTATCTTCGACCCAACTCTCTCGTTTGAGTCGCACATTAAGAGTGTTACTAAAACGGCCTTCTTTCATCTCCGTAATATCGCTAAAATACGTTCCATTTTGTCCACAAGCGATGCTGAGATCATTATCCATGCGTTCGTTACATCTCGTCTCGATTACTGTAACGTTTTATTTTCGGGCCTCCCTATGTCTAGCATTAAAAGATTATAGTTGGTACAAAATGCGGCTGCTAGACTTTTGACAAACACAAGAAAGTTTGATCATATTACGCCTATACTGGCTCACTTACACTGGCTTCCTGTGCACCTAAGATGCGACTTTAAGGTTTTACTACTTACGTATAAAATACTACACGGTCAAGCTCCTGCCTATCTTGCCGATTGTATTGTACCATATGTCCCGGCAAGAAATCTGCGTTCAAAGAACTCCGGCTTATTAGTGATTCCCAGAGCCCAAAAAAAGTCTGCGGGCTATAGAGCGTTTTCTATTCGGGCTCCAATACTATGGAATGCCCTCCCGGTAAAAGTTAGAGATGTCTCATCTTAAAACTCATTTGTATACTCTAGCCTTTAAATAGACTCCCTTTTTAGACCAGTTGATCTGCCGTTTCTTTTCTTTTCTTTTCTACTCTGCTCCCAACCCGGGGTGGACCGCTAGCCTGTGCATCGGATGGGGACATCTCTGCGCTGCTGACCCGTCTCCGCTCGGGATAGTTCCTGCTGGCCCCACTATGGACTGGACTTTCGCTGATGTGTTGGACTTTCACAATATTATGTCAGACCCACTCGACATCCATTGCTTTCGGTCTCCCCTAGAGGGGGGGGTTACACACATATGCGGTCCTCTCCAAGGTTTCTCATAGTCATTCACATTGACGTCCCACTGGGGTGAGTTTTCCTTGCCCATATGTGGGCTCTCTACCGAGGATGTTGTTGTGGCTTGTATAGCCCTTTGAGACACTTGTGATTTAGGGCTATATAAATAAACATTGATTGATTGATTGATTGATTCCTGAGGTTTTTTGAACTATCAAACAATTTCTATAATACTCTGAATTTTAAAGCAACTTATTCTCCTTGATCTTCTTCTTCATCATTAAGGTGCAGGAGCCAGTCGTGGAACAGGAACCACAACCAGCCGTGGAGCAGGAACCAGAACCAGCCGTGGAGCTGGGACCGGAAGCAGCCATGGTGCTGGAGCGGGTGCTGGTGCGGGAACCAGACTTGGAGCAGGTGCTGGTCCGTGAACCAGTCTTTGAGCGGGTGCTGGTGTGGGAACCGGCCTTGGTCTGGCAGGAGGTAGCAGCCTGGCTTGGCGTAGCTGTGCCACCCCACCAGCACAGCTCCCAGAACTACACCCCGAAGTGATGAATCGGGTTCCCGTACATCAGCGATGTCGAGACGGGTTGTGGCGTACTGTGTTCCGGAGGGGAAGCTTGCGGGATGGGCGTGTCCTGGCAGCGATCCAAGATAGTGGATTTGAGTTTTGAATAATTTGCATTTGTCTGGATCATTTTGATCCCAAACTGCCTTAGTCTCTGCAATACTTTCCTCACATCATTGGCATGACTTTTGAATGTTCTGCTGAACACGAGTGTGTCATCTAGGTATGGGACACTTATTTTGTCTCGGAGGCCCTCTAAACACTCTTTTATGCACCGTTGAAAGGCTGCTGCAGCATTCATTAAGCCGAAGAGGATCCTGGCCTCTTCATACAGACCCCACGGTGTCACAAAGGCTGATCGGTGCTTGCTGTCTTTGGCCGAAAACCCCTGGCGATAGGCTTTTCCCTGGTCTAACAGTGAGGACATGGTGTTTCCTCTAAGGCTATCCATGATATCCTGGACTCTGGGGATTGGCTGCCTATCAGGGGGAGTCTTTCAGTTTTAGCTCTCCATAAACTATGCACAAACACAAAGATCCACACATCTTTCTGACACAAACTACAAGTGAATCATATGACTAGTATGACTTCCTTAAACAATGCCTGTGCAATCAAGTCTCGGAAATAGTCTTTCATTTCCTCATATAGAGACTTAGCGGTGGACTCGGGAGGGCCCGGCCGACTCCCACTCCTGCTTCCAAGCTGCTGCCAACCATGCATCTCTGGAGATGTCCTCAGAGGTGGAGTTGAGCATCTCTTGTGCTGCCTTGTTTTAGGGGTGGAGGAACTTGAGTCTGCTTGGAGGTGCTGGTGTTACTGTGGTGTTGTGCAAGATGTGCCAGTCATATTTTTGTGCCTTCCTAGCCAGGGCAAGGGTGGCAGCTTCCCGTCGGAGGCCAGCCGGTGCTATTCCCTAAGGACCGGCAGGAGGGACACAGGAGTAGGCTTCAAGCATCCAGTTATTATCCGGAGGGAGGTATTAATAACCACGTCGACCTTTCTCGCATGAGGGCTTCTGCTCCAGACTGGGCTGCAGTATTCCGCTGCAGAGAAGACCAGGGCTTGGGTGGATATTCGCAGCGTCTTAGCAGAGGCTCCACAGGTTGTTCTAGCGAGGCGGCGGATCAGCGCGGCTCTGGATGTCACCTTGGCCTTGACTTCTTCCAGATGCTGTTTGAAGGATAATGCCCGATCCAGACGCACTCCAAGATACTTCGGGGCTTGCTGGACCTCCAGACATTTGTTGTCGATGCACACTTCGAGTTCCCTCCTGGCTTCTCTGGTGCTAAGGTGATATGCCGCCGCGACTGTCTTACTGCATTATGTTGCTGGAGTTGTAGTGGGCTGTGCATGACCAAAGATCGTATATTGAGAAAGGATGATCTACTGCATAGTGATGTACAGCACACATGATGTCCTCCACACAGTGGTAATTTCATCATCCTTTTGTCACTTAAAAAAAATACAGAGGACATGGCCTCTGTGTCCTCAATGGTAGGTACAGCCATGATTACAATAACATTAGCTCCATATAATGCAAATTACTGTGATTTACTGCTGCCATTAACATTAAACATTTTTAAGATTGTAAATATACAATGACATAGCCATTCAAGTTACTCAGCAGATTACTCTGCTATTTACAATTACTGAATTCTACTAGTGCCTATTGTTACATCCTTACACATCCACAGTGCCTCTCAAAGATGTATGTATTGTCTGCACATGAACAAAATGCTCAGCAACAGCCAGGGGCGGATTAAGAAATTTTGGCCCCCTGGGCCTGACATGGTCTTGGCCCCTCAACCCCCCGCGCGTGTGGGCGCACACACACGCACGCACTATGCAAGAAATACTGTATACTGTGAACAGACATGCACACTGTACTGTACAGAAGAGTGCACATACTGCACACACACTATTAGGTATACCACACAGACACTGACAAGCACAGGTTTCACACAGACACAGGGGGAGGGGATAAATGGCCTAAAAATAAACATTTTGGAAAATGATTACGCCCACTTCAGTGATGGTGCATTGGGTCATTTGAGAGATATTATGTATTGGAAGTTGGTAGCTATCATGAAATAAACCCCCCACCCCACCCAAAAAACTAAATCGGACATGATTTTTGCCCCCTTTTCCTCCCTTCTATCATTAAAAATAAAATAATATCTTAGGAAAACACTTTGGCATAACGGCAGCTGTGCAGCAAATTGAGGCTCAAAGTCTGTATCTATTTGTGGTTAAGCTTGAGGAGAAGGAGAAAGGTAAAATGATAACATGCATCGGAGAGCACCACAAAGAAAGGTGTAGGCCAGTTCATGGTACAAGGGCTGCATGCAGGTCAAGATAGCCCATTTCCAAGAATGCTATAGTGGCTGGACAGGCACTGGACATGTCCTGAACTCAGTGTCAGACGTGGCTGCCGAATACTTGGATGAAGTGAAGCAGCTGACAGATCTCATGCTGCCCCATCTGAAGACTGTCCTGGCCAGGCAGAGGATGGATGAGGAGACCTTCCCAATGGACCCTGTCAGTGAACAGGCTAGTAACATTAATGGCACCCCTGTGCACAACATTGGGATGGAGAGACAATGTGGCAAGGTGGACTACAAACTGAAGAAGTTGGGCACACTGAACGCAGTCAATAGGTCAATAATTTTACAGAAGAGCCAGGAGCTTCAGAGGTTTCAAGGCAGCAGCACAAGCAAAAAGGGAGGTTGAACTCAACTGGAGTAAATTCATGAAGGCAAAATTCGAGAGTAGGGCAGATGAGAAACAAGAGATGGCTCAAAGAAAGGAGACTAGACATGCTGGACACACTGAAATCTTTTGATGGCCCCTTCACGATAGTGGGGAAGTTGAAAAGTTCCTTGTGGATGAAAGTCTGCACAAGAATGCAAAGCTGCAGAGAATGAAGCTTGAGGTTCAGTTTGCCAGAGAAAGCACCAAGCTTCTGCCTAAAGTCAATCCTATCTTCACAATCCAGGTGACACTTCCCAGAAATGGCAAAAGTGCAATTCTCCAAGTCATAATGGATACTTAGAATTTTATGGTGGTGGTAAGTATTCATGAAAACAGGTAGCCTAACATTAGTGAATGGGTGAATTCTGGAAATAACCTAAAAATCTTACACAGCGCACCTTTAAGCAAGGGGTTTCTTTCGTGCTTTCAATTTTGCAAAATCATCCACCACATCATTGAAGTCCAACTCTCTTGTCAGCTCACTCTCAATTGCCATTAGAGATAACGCATTTAATCTTTTCTGAGTCATTCTTGTGCGCAGCTCATTTTTTACTCTTGACAAAAGAGAGAATGAGCGTTCTCCCTCACAGTTACTGACCGGTAGAGTGAGAAAAATCTGTAGTGCAATGTATGTATTAGGAAACGTAGGCTGTAGTCCAAAATGTATTATTGTTTTGAGCAGTCCTGAAGGGGTCCTCTCCTCATCAGTGTTGTTGAGCTGTATAAAAGATTTGAACTGTATAAGCTCCTGTCCAAGACTTTCATTGAGGTCAGATGGGTATGATTCAGTGAGAATCTTGGCCTTGTGAAGGACTGAAGCATTGGACTCTGTATCCAAAGAGAAAAGGACACTGAACAAATTGTTCAGATGTTTGTAGGCCTCCAGACGGTGATTAAGGCTTGAACTCAGTTGATCAATAGAGGCAATAAATGTCTCTATTTGAAACAGTTGCCTTCCCTCAAGCACAACATCTGGGGATGCTGATTCATCAGCAAACTTTTTACGTTTCCTCGTCCGTTCAGCCCTGTAAGATGGGGTGCCACCCAACATGTTTAAGGCTTTCTGCTCAAAATGATCAAATAGATCTCTTTGGGAGAGAACAAAGGTGCGCAGAGATTCCAGCAATCTAACTGCTGTACCAAGGTCCATGTCTGCTTTTTGAAGTTGCAGACTTGTGGCCTGAAATCTGGACAGAACAGTGTCCCAAAAGCCTGCCATGAAGGCCATCTCAAGTGAATCCAGCTTCCGCACTAGACTGTCAGCTTCAGTTCGTGTGTCTCGTTTCTCTGTGTCATCAGTGGAAATAACCTGTAGTGCTGCTTTTATTTTACTGTAGTTCTGCCACAGTGCTTTGGTAGATTCTGCACGGCAACTCCAACGCGTGTTGGATAAAGCTTTAAGTGTGAGATCTATGTTGGAATTGCCAAATACCCTGTCCCATCGGTGTGTGGATGCAGTTGTGAAGTTGTAAATAGACTGAATCAAGTCAAAATACTTAGAGACTTCATTTCCACATCTGTCAATGCTGTTGACTCCCACCAAATTCAAAGAGTGAGCTGCACATGGAATATAGTGTATTAATGGGTTGCTTTTCTTTAAGTGAGCCTGCAACCCATTATACCTCCCTGACATGTTGCTGGCATTATCATAAGCCTGCCCCCTGCAATTTGACAGCTCTAACCCTAGATTTTCCAACACAGACATGACACAGTTAGCCAAACTTTCACCTGTATGGCTAGTAATGGGCTCAAAACCCACAAAGCGTTCAACAACACTGCCCTCTTTGCTAACAAAACGGAATATGAATGTCAATTGGTCCACATGAGATAAATCTGGGGTTGAATCCACAATGATAGAGTAGTATTTGCTTGCTTGCAGTTCATCTGCTATAGCCTGTTTGGTTTTTGCACCCATCAATTCAATGAATTCCTCACAAATGGTGGAGGACAGATATGAGGTATTACCTCGACCCATCTGCCCAAACTTTCTGATGTGATCCTTTAGAAAGGGATCAAATTCAGCCAGGACCTCCAGAATACCAAGGTAGTTCCCATTGAGAGGAGACCCTAACGATTCATTTTTACCCCTAAATGCAAGGCCCCTTTCTGCAAGGAATTTAATGACTGCAACAACTCTTTGTAACACCTGCCTCCAATAGCTGCTCTCTGCCTGAAACTGTTTGAACAGGTCTGCATCAACTGTGGCACCTTTGGCGCGGTTCAAGACTGCTTGCATGCAGGTTATGTGCTCAGCACTTCGCTCATGTTCACCAAATCTTTCTGAGTGTTTCCAATCACAATAGCCTGTCACAAAAGAATGCGTTTTTGGGGAAAACAGTTTGCATGCAAAGCAGTAAACATTACCAGTAGAGGGAGAGTACATCAGCCACTCTCTTTGTACTCGTTGTCCATTGGGCAAGTGTGAAGTAAAATGTTCATTGTTTAGGCATCGGGTTTTGCCTCCTAGCCCACTGTTCCTCACAGAAGCTGGATAATGGCTGTGACGGTTGTGAAATGATTTTGCACCTCTTTGAATAAGAACTTCCTTCATTGACTCAGTGAGGGTCTCAGCCCATTTAGCGGGATCACTAGGTAGAGTTGTCACTGTAGATGGTGTTGAAGAAAGATTCAGCTCATTTTCTATGCTGTCCAGAGGTGCAGTGACCTCACATTCATCCGAGCAACTGGCTACTGCTGAATTGGTTGAATCATAAGCATCAGAAGCATTTGGTTCAGTGTCTACACTTGTAGTGGTCTCAGGATCTTGGGAGCTACATGCTAGCTCAGGTGCATTGCTAACCTTAGCTGAATTTGCAGTAGCATTTATAGAATTGCTTTCAGCAGATGTCTTTGTACTGAAGAAGCTGGAGATATTTGGAACACTCTCAAGTAAAACTGATTCCTTTTTTTTCTTTTCTTGCTGAATTTTTTTTGTAGCTCCTCCACTTAAACGTTTATGATCCATATTTCCCTTCTTTCTTTGCACATTGGCTCTTTGCCTATCACAACAGATAAACCAACTATGTGTGTGTGTGTGTGTGTGTGTGTGTGTGTGTGTGAGTTTGTTTGTGTGTTTATGATCGGTGCTGCTTCCTTCAAGTGTGTGAGGTGATTTAGAAAACTAGCAACCCAGCATCAACACTCCAAAGCAGAGAATAACAGCTTACTAGCATAGACAATTGAGAGCAGAGAATCAACTGATTCGTCTGATAGACAGCAGGAGAGCAGAGTGGTCAGTGATGATCGAATCAAGAAAATGTCTAAATGGCAAGGGAACAGACTGATTTGTACTGAGGAGAAAGAGAGAGAGAGCCAATTACAGTGAAATATATTCCAAAAGAGCCAAGTGACTAGCTGAAGGCAGGGACAAATGCCTTGGAGTGACCAACAAGAGTGCAAAGTACCAAATGGCAAAATGTGGAAAGACCAACAGGCAGATCTGCTTTTACCTCTTATCTTCACAACCAAAAAGTTGCTAAATGATGTTTTCAGTCGCTAGCCAGGTATGGCCAAAAGACGCGAAATCTAGCGGCAAAGTCGGTCAATCACACTGACAGTGAAACAAATATTTTGAAAAGATAATAATTGTACACCTTTGTGCACTTTAGTCTTCTATCTAAATATTTTCACAAAGGACACCAAGGCAGCTTGCTAGCTATGATGGGAGCAACAATGTCTGATAGACAGCAGGAGAGCAGAGTGGTCAGTGATGATCCAATCAAGAAAATGTCTAAATGGCAAGGGAACAGACTGATTTGTACTGAGGAGAAAGAGAGAGCCAAGTACAGTTAAATATATTCCAGAGCCAAGTGACTAACTGAAGGCAAAGACAACAGCCAGATACCTTAGCAGAGACCAACAAGAATTCAAAGTACCTAATAGCAAGATGGCGAGACCAACACAATAAATTGTATTAGGATTTAATTTATTAACGTTAATCTTAACAGCCAAAAAGTTGCTGAATAATGTTTGTAGTCGCTAGCCAGGTATGCCCAAAACAAGAGTCGCTAAACCTAGCAGCAAAGTTGCTTAATTGCAACACACTCTAGGATTCAGGGGAATTAAGGATAATAAAGATATTAATTGTACAACTTTTTGTACTTTTTTTCTAGTTTTTTGAGTCGCCAGCCATGTATGGCCAAAAGTCGCTAATTGAATGCCAACGTTGCTTAATCGCCAACACACTGGGACTCACTGAAGGACTGACTGAATAAAAAAGATAATTAAGATAATTGTGTACTTTTCTCTTCTGATATTTTCTCTAAGGACCCCAAGCTATCTGCAAGCAGCAATAATGTCTGACAGACAGGAGAGCAGAGTGGTCAGTGATGAATGGCAAGGGAACAGGCTGATTTGTACTGAGGAGAAAGAGAGAGAGAGAGCCAATTACAGTGAAATATATTCCAAAAGAGCCAAGTGACTAGCTGAAGGCAGGGACAAATGCCTTGGAGTGACCAAGAAGAGTGCAAAGTACCAAATGGCAAAATGTGGGAAGACCAACAGGAAGATCTGCTTTTACCACTTATCTTCACAACCAAAAAGTCGCTAAATGATGTTTTTAGTCGCTAGCCAGGTATGGCCAAAAGACGCGACATCTAGCGGCAAAGTCGGTCAATCACACAGTGAAACAAATAATTTTAAAAAGATAGTAATCGTACAATGTCTTGTACTTTTGTCTTCTTTCTTAATATTTCTCAAAGGACACCAAAATGTCGCTATCTGCAGGCAGCTTGCTAGCTATGATGGCAGCAACAATGTACCTTAGAGTGACTGACCAACAAGAGCTCAAAGTACCTAATGGCAAAATGTGGAGAGACAGACACAATAAATTGCATTAAGATGAAGAGAACTGTTGCTATTATTAATCTTAACATCAACCAGAAAGTCGCTAAATGTCACCAGCCAGGTATGGCCAAAAGTCGCTTAATTGGCCACACACAGTAACAGAGAAACTAACAAAAAAAAGATCATAAAGATAATAGTTGTACAACTGTGTGTACTTTTGTCTTCTTTCTAAATATTTTCCCAAAGGACACCAAAATGTTGCTATCTGCAGGCGGGAGCGTGCCTATGTTCCCCGGGTCCTATGTTCCCCGGGTCCTATGTTCCCCGGTTGTTCCTGGGTCTTTGTATGCGACCGGGGAACTTAGGACCCTTTTTCTAAAAAAGGGTCCTATGTTCCCTGCATTGTATCTGGCGAAATTGCGAAATTGTGCCCTGACCAAAACCATCCCTAAACCTAACCTGTCACAGGGCGTTGTGGAGCACTTTTTTTTGGCGAAATTGTGCCCTGACCAAAACTATCCCTAAACCTAACCTGTCACAGGGCGTTGTGGAGCACTTTTTTGGCGAAATTGTGCCCTGACCAAAACCATCCCTAAACCTAACCTGTCACAGGGCGTGCGGCAGCAGATAGAGCAACTCAAACGCGAACTTCCTTCCTTCGACAACTTAAACGCGTCTCTGTCATGCGTGTCTGCGTGCGTCTTACTTAGTCGCGCATTGGAAGCAGCGGGGAACATAGAACCCTTTTCTGGAAAAAGTGTTGTACGTTCCCCGCAGCGGGGAACATAGAACCCTTTTTTTTAAAAAGGGTCCTTAGTTCCCCGGTAGAGGGGAACATAGGACCCGGGTAACATAGGGACGGGGAACATAGGGATGACCCGCTGCAGGCAGCTTGCTAGCTATGATGGCAGCAACGATGTCTGCCAGACAGGAGAGAGTGGTCAGTGACGATCGAATCGAGAAAATGACAAAATGGGTCAAAGACCAAAAAGTTATTAACTGACAGCAGTGACAAATGTCAGACTGTAAACTTTCTCGAAAGAAAAGGACAAAATGGGAAGATGCTGATAATAACAGCAAAATGGAAAATATAAGAATTTCCAAGTAATGCTCAACTCAAGTGTGTGTGTGTGTGTGTGTGCGCGCGTTAAACTTCTTGTTGAATGATTTCAAATTATCTCTGAGTCTGAACTGAGGGAAAGGAAACCAAATTTTGAGCAGTCTCTCACGAGTTCAAAATACCAAATGAGGAGATTCTAAAAGAACAGACCGGTTTATGAAAGACTCGATGGGGGAGGGGCACAGCTAAGAATACTTGAGTGAGATTCTGTGATCCAAATTCGAGATAGAGCTTTTTGATAATGATAATTTGTCAGAGTAAGGTTGTGTAATCAAAATTTGAGAATGAGCTTTGTCAATCAATCAAGAATATTTGCATTAAGTTCTGTGATCAAAATTCAGAAACAACCTTTAATAATTGATAAAGAATATGTGAGTGAGGTTGTGTGATCCATCCAATTTGAGAATTAGCTTTGATAATAATGATTGAGAGCCTCTGGCCCTCTGTGGATCATGGCCGCGGGGCCAATTTTGCCTGGCCCCTTGGGGCCTCTGTGGGTCGTGGCCGCGGGGCCAAGTTGGCCTGGCCCCTTGGGGCCTCTGACCCTCTATGGATCGGGGCCAAGTTGGCCTGACCCCTCGGGGCCTCTGGCCCTCTATGGATCATGGCCGCGGGGCCAAGTTGGCCTGACCCCTTAGGACCTCAGGCCCTCTGTGGGTCGCGGCCGCGGGGCCAAGTTGACCTGGCCCCTTGGGGCCTCTTACCCTCTATGGATCGTGGCCGCGGGGCCAAGTTGACCTGGCCCCTTGGGGCCTCTGGCCTTCTGTGGCTCGCGGCCGCGGGGCCAAGTTGGCCTGGCCCTTTGGGGCCTCTGGCCTTCTGTGGGTCGTGGCCGCGGGGCCAAGTTGGCCTGGCCCCTTGGGGCCTCTGACCGTCTATGGATCGTGGCCGCGGGGCCAAGTTGACCTGGCCCCCTGGGGCCTCTGACCCTCTATGGATCGTGGCCGCGGGGCCAAGTTGGCCTGGCCCCTTGGGGCCTCTGACCGTCTATGGATCATGGCCGCGGGGCCATGTTGGCCTGGCCCCTTGGGGCCTCTGGCCCTCTGTGGGTCGCGGCCGCGGGGCCAAGTTGACCTGGCCCCTTGGGGCCTCTTACCCTCTATGGATCATGGCCGCGGGGCCAAGTTGGCCTGGCCCCTTGGGGCTTAAGATTATTATTTTTGCAAAAGTAGTTTTGCTTGGGTCGCGGCCGCGGGGCCAAGTTGGCCTGGCCCCTTGGGGCCTCTGGCCCCCTGGGCCTGGGCCCGGTAGGCCCGGTCATTAATCCACCTATGGCAACAGCATTTAATAATGGATCTTATCTTTCATACTATGAATTCATGCCATCAGACTTAGCAGAACTACGAGACATACGGGATCCTTCTGCAGCTTTTAGTACATTCACTTTTGCCATAGATGCAGCCAACTCCGTGTCCAAGTCCATCGCTTTCTTCTTCCTCCTTAGAAACTTCTGCTGCTCGTCTAAAGCATGTATTTCCTTGAGAATAGCAGCTGCTTCAGCCTCGGCTTTAATTCTGGCTGATGAAGTATTGGAAGTAGTGGATCTACTTACCACTGAGCTTTGTTTCTTTGAACCCCTGGATATGTTTGAAACACTGCCACTGGGATTTATTTCATATTCATTCTTGTATTGGGTAAAATGCTTGAAGTGTTGTCATTCCAATCCTTATTACCAAAACCTTTTTCAAGAAATTAGATTCTTTAATATTTAAATTTATATGGAAATGGGGATAGGTTGATTGGCTAAATTGGCCCTAGTGTGTGAATGTGAGTGTGAATGTTGTCTATCTGTGTTGGCCCTGTGATGAGGTGGCGACTTGTCCAGGGTGTACCCCGCCTTCCGCCCGAATCCAGCTGGGATAGGCTTCAGCACCCCCGTGACTACGAGAAGGACAAGCGGTAGAAAATGGATCGATGGATGGACACCTGGCTTCTGAACAGCGCGCTCTGTGGCAGCTTGCACCTTTTGACCAAGCTCCAAAATCCATTTGTTAGCATCTTTAACAAAAGCAGTTTTGTGTATAATAACACTTTCAAACCAAACCTTTTGTTTCTCTTGTTCATCAGCAGTAAACATACAAACCACAAAACCACACGAGAGGCTTCTTCAAACCAACAGAATACATTTGGCAGATTTAACTGTATTTTTCTAACATTATTAGCAGAGAGAAAAGTTAATCTGAGGCTGAGTTGACTTGAAACTGTTTAATGTTGCATTTTTTATATGTAGAAGAAAAGTTTTGTTAAAATCTGAGTCATTTTATTTAATCTGAGAAACAACTTGAAGCAGTTTAATGTTGCACTTTATATGTAGAAATGTTGCACTTTATATGTAGAAAGGTTTTGTTAAGAAACAAATTCTGAGCCTTATCTTATTTTGTTTTATTTTGTTTTTATTTTATATGTTGACCACATTAACCCTGGCAATCGACCCTGTGTGTATATGTATGTTATTGTTTTCCTTAGCATTCATGACTGCCTGCTGTTGCTGGCTCACATCCATCACACACAGAGCTATTTCTATTTTTGGGCAGAGATATTATAGTGTTCCCAATGTTAAAAGGATAAAGCCATTGTTTACAAATTTGGTAAATAAATAACCAGAAAATGTATATGTGGAGGGGGGGCGTGGTTCGGCGCGCCTCCAGCAGGAGTGGGGTGTGTATAGACCGGCCTCGAAGCGCAGCTGGCAGGTGATTAGATTACCCAGCTGGGGATAATCATCCAATCACCTGCCATGCTTATCAGCAGCAGCCGGGCCGACACATGAGAATGGAGTTGGAGTTTGAGCCAGACGCTTCACACGCGCCCGAGACCACGCCAAGGGGGAGAGACAGGACTGAAAAGTTGCTGAGCAGACTGCTGGCCTGGCGCATATCCACCCAATAAAAACATTGTTACACCAGACTAACCGACTCACGAGAAGATCTATTACGGTCAGGAGAACCCACAAGAGGGAAACCTCCACAGTATATTTTGTTGTTTTCTTACTGTACCGAAATTGAACTGAACTGTGACCTCTAAACCGAGGTTAAGTTCAAATATGTGACAATCTGATGACTGTGATTTTGTTGCCATCTTGTGGACAAATTGAGTAATTCAGGGCAATGCCCATTAATTCAGCTTTGTAGTGAATGCAGCACAGCATTTACTGATATGACACACTCCAAACAACCTACCCTAGTCATAGCGCAACAAAAATTGCAACCAGCACAAAAAGTGAAGACACATGATCACACATAATACAACCAGCTCACTGAACTTTGTGGATATTATAAAGAACGTCCAAGCAACATAAACAATTCTAAATTACACCCATTTAAATCAATTCGAATTCATCATGGTAAAAATGCAAAACACTCTCTTTACACTACGCATTTTAGCTACTTTGATACTTTTGATTGATGACAAAACTTTAAGAAGGTCGTCACTGAAGTAAACAAGGTAGGAATCTAGCTTTCACATACTCCTAATATCCACTTATATTAATTACATATACATTATATTAATATAATATAATATAATATATATATATATATATATATATATATATATATATATATATATATATATATATATATATATATATATATATATATATATATATATATATATATATATATATATATATATATATATATATATATATATATATATATATATATATATATATATATATATATATATATATATTTATACATGTATATGTAGTAGTTAGTTTACATGCCCCCGTCCAATTTTTTTTAGCCCATTGCGACCCCCAAATCAAAAAGTTTAGACACCCCTGACGTAATGTTTCAGTATATGGAGTGTATTATTGTAGCAATGTTATCCTCAAACTCACTTTCTTCCTTCCCGGGGTTTGCAAAACCAAGTTATGTCTTGCTATTAGCTAACGCTAGCAAGTAATACACCCTATGTTTTTGGTCGTATCTCACTGTGTCGTTGGCTATGCCAACTAAAGATGGGGAGGCTTGTAATCCGAATGCTCGCTCACAAGCTAAAGCATAACAATTTGCTGAGAAATAGCTCATATCCCAAATAATTAGTGAGCTAGGGCAGAGTACCATTATATAAGAACACCACCACCGGCTAGCATGTGTTAGCATTTGTGCCAGGAACGCGTGCATGCACACAAAAGCAGAAAATTGCAATCATGCTGTTATGATAGGCTACTAAATACAACAATAGCTAACATTAGTTTGCCAAATTGCCATCATAAGCTGAAAGCAAACAGAACTAATGCTGTGTGTGTGTCTGTGAGGCTCACACACAGTATAAAATGTTGGAACCCTCGGGGCAATGTACTTTAGAATACATTCTTGGTCTAGATACACATACACACTACGTGGTAGTCAATCAGTTTCCAACTTGCCCTGGTGTTCTCTTTAAGCTGTGCCTTTTCGTTAATTCAGTTTTCAACAAACCTATTTCCCAAATCCTCACAATTGGTTAAAAAAAAGTTCCGACAGGAAGCGACCTTTGGGGTCTTTTTCGTCATCTCGGGGACGTGAAAGTCGACCAGCCTGTCGGTCCATGGCCAAATTTGTCTACTACCAGGTGGGAGACGCATGAATTATAATCTACAATTCATTTTGAAGCAGAATCAGCCACCCGCTTAGTGGGTCAACAATAGCAGCATAAGTTAGCATTAGCTCACTGCTATCAATGCGCCGCTAAAATAGTCTGTCTGCGTTGGCGCTTATAATAACAATATCACTCATTTTTTGATAATTTTCAGGTCATGACATGTAAATGGAGTATTGTTGTCACTTTCTGGATGTTTTTAGAGGGTATAATGGGCGCAATAGATGACCCTCCATCTGTTGACTCAAGTGTTTGCTATGGTTTTTTCGATTGTGTCTTACATAAGGATTGTGAATGATGAACAGCACATCTCCTTCCAATTTTTTCGTATTTCCAGTATGACTGATCTGATAACATGGTCAGACTGCAGAAACTTTCCCATTATGATGTCAATCTATGGAAAATGCCGAAGGTAATTGAAGCGGAATATTCAAAACGGCTGACTGAATTTGTGACATTTTGTGATGTTTAAATGGTATTTTCACAAACTTTGCGGATTGTAAATACAATTGGATATGGTTTAATGCAGTGGTCCTCAACCTCTTTTGCACCGCGGACCAGTTTAATGTAGACATTATTTTCAGGGACCGGCTTTCCACTTGTGCCAGATAAATACCGCAAAAATAAGTGCATGAAAAATACAACCCACTATAGCGCTGAATTAGTGGGAGCCCTGGGCTTGTATCTTTGCAAATGAGATGGAAATCAGCCTTTGGCTACAATCTGTCACATTTATATTTTATATGTTCATTAATTTGCATTGTATCACGTCTCAAAGTTATAGCAAATATAACAAATGGCAACTTCCTATGATTTATTGCACATCTATAAACAATCATATTGGTGTGTGTAGTGGGATAAGCGAAAGTTAAGTCGAATAAAATGCAGTCGTTTATAAATTATTTCATGTTTCTCTGTGGCCGTGTAGCAAATGCGTCACGGACCGCTACCGGTCCCCGGACCGATGGTTGGGGACCACTGGTTTAATGGATACAATGAAACACAAGTAAACATATAAAGTCAACTTGTTCTTCCAGTCTACTGGTACTTTAAAATAATATCCAAACAGCTGACATTTTTTAATGAAAATCTGGTAAGCTGCTAATTATGTGTTTGAGAGAGAAGCAGCTGGAAAGAGATACTGTCGAAATCCACTTTCCAAGGTGAATGCTTCAAATACGTCATAAAACTACTGTTGTACATTCTTTTCTTTTCTTTTTATATTTATTAGGGTTTTTTTTTTCTTTTTAAAAAGCATGTCACAAGCACCATTTCAATTAAATAAATTTCAATGGTTTGAGTTTCAAGTGTTTTGAATTTAGAGACTCATCACAGAACCAATTAAGCTCGTAATTTGAGGTACTACTGTAGTACAAACATGCATCCAATTAAATTCAGGTTTGAGTTAAAAAGTACTGTATAGAAATCGTTTTCACACAAAGTGTAACGAGGGCTCCAAATAAAATTCCCAGTTCAGCCTCTGCTTACACATTTGTATTTAAAAGTGTTTTTCTCTAACGAATGTGCTGCCTCAAAACAACACACACAATATCCAACCTGACAGTTTATTAGTTTCTGAGGTTGCAGCCATTTATCCTACCACATGATCATGTTCCCTCCTCTGCATGCTGCGCTGCACGGTGTTAACAGCAGTAACAAAGTGAGGAGGATTTACTTTCATGAACAGAATTGAAGGTATAGGTCTTGAAAGTCTGATGCGAAACGCATTGCATTGTGGCTGTAGCTGGACTCTGAATAGCTTATTTACATGGCTGAATGCAAGACTCTGTGCTTAAGCTTAGGGGTTTTTTTTCTTTAACAAGTTCAAAACGTGCGGCATCAGTAACTGCCATAATCGTGGTAATGATCACTTCAGGGAAAAAAAGGATTTGGTGAGATTTTTCTCATTTCCAGCGTGAAAGCAAAGCCGAAGAAAGTTGGGTTATGAAGCTAATAAAGAGACGGCGAATAGCCTGGATAGCAGCCGTCATACGATCAGACATGACATTTAACTGTGTTTTCACAGCATTTTCAGACTAAGTTTAAATAAAAGCATGTTTTATTCAGTTTCACACAAAGCATTTAGTAGGCTGTAGTATTGTCCCAAATCCAATATTTTGATACCGGTAACAAATTTATTTCGATACTTTTTGGTGCTTTTCTAAATAAAGGGGACCACAAAAAATTGCATTATTGGCTTTATTTTAACAAAAAATCTTAGGGTACAATAAACATATGTTTCTTATTGCAAGTTTGTCCTTAAATAAAATAGTGAACATACAAGGCAACTTGTCTTTTATTAGTAAGTAAACAAACAAAGGCTCCTAATTTAGTCTGCTGACATATGCAGTAACATATTGTGTCATTTATCATTCTATTATTTTGTCAAAATTATTAAGGACAAGTGGTAGAAAATGAATTATTAATCTACTTGTTCATTTACTGTTAATATATGCTTACTTTCTCTCTTAACATGTTCTATCTACACTTCTGTTGAAATGTAATAATCACTTATTTTTCTGTTGTTTAATACTTTACAGTAGTTTTGGATGATACCACAAATTTGGGTATCAATCCGATACCAAAGTAGTTTCAGGATCATACATTGGTCATATTCAAAGTCCTCATGTGCAGGGACATATTTCCTGCGTTTATAAACATAATATAAATTTTAAAAAAACAAAAGAAGATGTGATGCCAAAAAGTATTGATGTAATCGTAGTAGTATCGAGTAGATACGCTACTGTACTTAGTGTCATTACAGTGGATGTCAGGTGTAGATCCACCAATGGCGTTTGTTTACATTTTGATGCCGGTGAGTTAAGGTGTGTAGTGAAGCATTTTTAGCTATTCCTCGTCCTGCAGGGATGATACTTGTAAGAAACATTCTTTGTTTGTCGCCATGGAGGCGAGGATTAGTGATTTAGAAGTAGCTAAAACACTGCAGAATGTGGATGGACTTTAGCCGCAAGCAAGCTAGCCATGTCTTAAAGCACCTCTTCCTGAGGGCATTTCAGTGTTCTAACTTCACCTTTATCTTTAGTTTTTAAGCCAAAATGCGTCCGTTCTCCCTTTTCTGTCTACACACTGTGTCTGCTTGTAAGTACTCCGTGATTGTGCGCTACCGAGCATGCTCCTCTGCTCGTAAACCAGCAAAGTCACGACGTAACGATGACGGAGGCGCGGGGGGTGCAGGACCTGTACTTTTCAGAGGAGGTATAGTACCGAATATGATTAATTAGTATCGCGGTACTATACTAATACCGGTACACCGTACAACCCTAGTAGGCTGTTAGCTTTAGCCAAGCAGTTAGCTGTGGGCTACAAACAGCATACAGTATTTTGGGGGGAAAAAGCATGTTGTCCATTTACTTTTAATATTGAGTAAGCACAAAAATGTAAGAGTTTTATTTTCAGAGCAATAGCACAGGGATTACATTATTTAAAAGTAATATTAGGCTTGTTAATTTGGGGAAACGTGCTTATAAAATGAGGCTGGCCACCCTCATTCCATCTCGGACACAGAAGAGATGAAAGCCGCAGATTATGAATAATTTGAACAAAGGATAACGTGCCCTGACAGACTGTCATGTTCAGGGGGAGTAGACGGCACAGACAACAAGTAGTTTAGCTCTATGATTTACAAACCCTGTTTCCATATGAGTTGGGAAATTGTGTTAG
Source organism: Entelurus aequoreus (assembly GCF_033978785.1). Taxonomy (NCBI): domain Eukaryota; kingdom Metazoa; phylum Chordata; class Actinopteri; order Syngnathiformes; family Syngnathidae; genus Entelurus; species Entelurus aequoreus. Next base: position 37,035,139 of record NC_084733.1, read on the forward strand.
ATGTAAATATAAACAGAATACAATGATTTGCAAATCATTTTCAACCCATATTCAGTTGAATATACTACAAAGACAACATATTTGATGTTCAAACTGATCAACTTTTTTTTTTTTTGCGAATAATCATTAACTTTAGAATTTGATGCCAGCAACACGTGACAAAGAAGTTGGGAAAGGTGGCAATAAATACTGATAAAGTTGAGGAATGCTCATCAAACACTTATTTGGAACATCACACAGGTGAACAGGCAAATTGGGAACAGGTGGGTGCCATGATTGGGTATAAAAGTAGATTCCATGAAATGCTCAGTCATTCACAAACAAGGATGGGGCGAGGGTCACCACTTTGTCAACAAATGCATGAGCAAATTGTTGAACAGTTTAAGAAAAAACTTTCTCAACCAGCTATTGCAAGGAATTTAGGGATTTCACCATCTACGGTTCGTAATATCGTCAAAGGGTTCAGAGAATCTGGAGAAATCACTGCACGTAAGCAGCTAAGCCTGTGACCTTCGATCCCTCAGGCTGTACTGCATCAACAAGCGACATCAGTGTGTAAAGGATATCACCACGTGGGCTCAGGAAGACTTCAGAAACCCACTGTCAGTAACTACAGTTGGTCGCTACATCTGTAAGTGCAAGTTAAAACTATCCTATGCAAGGCGAAAACCGTTTATCAACAACACCCAGAAACGCCGTCGGCTTCGCTGGGCCTGAGCTCATCTAAGATGGACTCATACAAAGTGGAAAAGTGTTCTGTGGTCTGACGAGTCCACATTTCAAATTGTTTTTAGAAACTGTGGACATCGTGTCCTCCAGACCAAAGAGGAAAATAACCATCCGGATTGTTATAGGCGCAAAGTTGAAAAGCCAGCTTCTGTGATGGTATGGGGGTGTATTAGTGCCCAAGACATGGGTAACTTACACATCTGTGAAGGTGCCATTAATGCTGAAAGGTACATACAGGTTTTGGAGCAACATATGTTGCCATCCAAGCAACGTTACCATGGACGCCCCTGCTTATTTCAGCAAGACAATGCCAAGCCACGTGTTACATCAACGTGGCTTCATAGTAAAAGAGTGCGGGTACGAGACTGGCCTGCCTGTAGTCCAGACCTGTCTCCCATTGAAAATTTGTGGTGCATTATGAAGCCTAAAATACCACAACGGAGACCCCCGGACTGTTGAACAACTTAAGATGTACATCAAGCAAGAATGGGAAAGAATACCACCTGAGAAGCTTAAAAAATGTGTCTCCTCAGTTCCCAAACGTTTACTGAGTGTTGTTAAAAGGAAAGGCCATGTAACACAGTGGTGAACATGCCCTTTCCCAACTACTTTGGCACGTGTTGCAGCCATGAAATTCTAAGTTAATTATTATTTGCAAAAAAAAATAAAGTTTATGAGTTTGAACATCAAATATCTTGTCTTTGTAGTGCATTCAATTGAATATGGGTTGAAAATGATTTATATTTACATCTAACACAATTCCCCAACTCATATGGAAACGGGGTTTGTATTATATATATAATAATAAACCAAAATATAAATTAAACAAGGGAATGAAGTGTGACAAAAATCCAAGAGTGTGTGAGACTATGTGTGGAGATTAGCTGTTGTGTGTTACCGGGAGTGTGGAGCTAGAGGCGGAAGTCCCGGAGGGGAAAGACAGGCTCGAATGTCTGTGAGACAAGCAGGAAGTCAAGGGCTAAAACGGGTTCTGGGAGGTCCGTGTCCAAGCGGGAGGTCGAATCATCTGTTCACGTACAACTTCTGTTCCAGCGTTGAATAGCTGTATGTCTCGTCACTCCTGCTTCACGGACTGCCTCTTGGATCTCGACCTCCCGCTTGGACACCGACCTCCTACGCCCCGCTATAGCCCCCTATTTTGTTTGTTATTATATATAAATATATATATATATATATATATATATATATATATATATATCTCCAAGGTTTCTCATAGTCATTCGCCGACGTCCCACTGGGGTGAGTTTTTCCTTGCCCGTATGTGGGCTCTGTACCGAGGATGTCGTTGTGGCTTGTACAGCCCTTTGAGACACTTGTGATTTAGGGCTATATAAATAAACATTGATTGATTGATATATATAGATAATAAATCATAGAGCTAAACTATGCCCCCTTGTTGTATGTGCCATCTACTCCCCCTGTACATAACACGGACTTTTCATTCTGAAAAACTTCACGGGTGACAATGGCGGCATCTTACTTAAATCTCTTGTCTCTTGGACATGCTCATATGGATCAATTCCACCAATGGGGTACAGTTTGTCGCCGTGCGGTCTCTTAATTTTTTTATTTTGTACAATCCATTTTAATCCACTTGGTTGCTCTCCCTCACATTACCACAGGTACAGTACAGCCATGTAAACAAATCCTACCTCCAGCAAAAATGGCTTGCCGGCACCCACAAAGCATTGCAAAATCACATGCCTTTTCGAGCTTTATTGTTGCAGGAAGTGAGAACTAATTGCATCTGCATCCAGTTATATCACGAAAACACCAGGCTCTATTCTAATTATTCTAATGTACTGTATATTTTTTTTTCAAAAAACATCTTATGGTTCACTAACAGGCCCGACATTTCTTTACCACTTTTAAGTAGACACATGTTTTAAGAGAGCAGGAGGACAAAGTGAGGGAGAGCGATGGTGCCCTGCAGGGTGGAGGGCGGGCTTGACTGATGACCCTTCGCTAACTGTTTGCAGGCGCAAAGATGGCCTCCACATCCTTTTTATCTAAGCTATAGCGAGCGCACAAGCAGAAGCCTGCTCAGACCCTTGATTCCACAATGTCACACATGCATGCTTTTATTGAAATCCATGTGACATACGTATGTCCACAGTAAGCATGATGCATGTTACCTATAACTCCACGGGAAGTTATTGCACATATTGATTATTCCCTGTTGTGATGTAAATATTACGTTGAGCATTTACCAGTAATGCTTTGAGAAATGTGCTGCGGTAATTGCACCCGATCGAACACCCTGTTAACTTGCGTGGACAACGTGCAAAGCAAAGTGTGCATTTTTAAACAATGGCAACAAAACGAAAACATATTTACATTTTATATACGCTCATTGTTTCAGTCTGCATTCATGTCCAGCGGTGAAGCAGCAATAATGGCATTCAGCTGCTTTGTTTATTGATGGAGAAGCTTAGTGCTTGTCACTGATGAGCATGTCGAGGAAGCCAGTTTTGTGACAGGGTAGACACCTAGGGCGGGGGGAAGTGTGTGTGTGTGTGTGTGTGGGGGGGGGGGCTCTTTTAGTGTAAACCCAAAAAGACAGGGATTAAAAAGAGGGAGGGCAACAATGAAATGGGGTGTGAGCTTCATTATAGCTTCATAGATTGTCTGCACAAGCTTCAAACACAGATGTAGCTTCTCAAAACCAAAATACCACGCTAGGTTCTTAATTGGACAGCAAACAGGAATGAATTTAACCTTGTGCTTGACAAACTACATCGATTCATGTGCACAATTGTTGTCCAGACACTGTAAGGGCCAGTATTGCAAAAAAAAAAAGAGTCTAAGAAATATACATATTGTCACAGCATGGTGTTGTTTGGCTTGACCCCAGGATGCAAAGACAGCAAGCGACGTGCAGGTGAGATGGTCCTTTTATTAGGAACACATCGCAAAACAAGTTGTGCAGAATCTCAGATGCACAATATGTTCACTGTGGCACACGAAAAACAATGGACCAGTGTTGAGAGGCAGGTGACACTAACATACCTGATCGACAATCCAGGGACAGGTGAGGAGAATGGCGTTCAGAAGCAGTGATAAAGTCACTGCATCAAAAACCACAAAACAGGAAGTAGAACAAAAGTAAGGGCGCTAGACAAGAAGAAACAACAAAGGAAAGACAACACAAAACCCAAATATTGCCACACAGAGCTTGACACATGTAGAATAACACAAATATAACTACTTTGCTGCTAACTCAAGACTTCCGGGAATTGTACTTGTCTACTGACATCCCGACTCAATTAAAAATCTCCCAGATTGTGACGTTTTTGTGAGGATATAACGTACTCAATTTTGTCAATCAAATTGTGAAAATAATAAATACATATTGTGTGAATGTGTTATATTAAAGTGGACCGTTAATTATTTCTAATTTACATTTAAAACACTTGCATGTTGTCTAGATAATACGGATTGGATATGCTTGGTGTGAACTTTGCGTACATTTGACTCCACAGTCACATTTTTAACCGTTTCTTTTTGTGTTAGTCAGCAAGATGTTCATTTGTGGAGGCGTTCCCAGATTGCAAATAAAACCACACCCTGCCTTTACCCAAAGTATTCAAATTAAATTTTTGATAATGTACACTGTTTAAATATATATCTTGAAGCTTTTTTTCCAGACATTGTCGAAAAATAAACTTCATAAACATAATATGGATACACCCGGTCACAACATTAGGTACACCTATCATAATATTCAAAACTGCATTAAAAAAAAGCTGTTTTTAACAGCATTTATGTCACTGCATGTTGCACGTTGGTGTTATTATGCACATGCCAAGACTACATGACAATAATACTTTATTCTACCTTTTTTGTGTTTTCTCATAGCCTAAAGCAGGGGTCGGCAACCCGCGGCTCCGGAGCCGCATGCGGCTCTTTGACCACTCTGATGCGGCTCAGCTGCATACTTGCCGACCCTCCCGATTTTCCCAGCAGCTTACTTACGATCTCCGTGACTCTCCTAGAAATCCCTCGAAGAAAATATGTTGAGATTTTCACCTTAACAACTGAATTAAGGGCGTACCCTGGTGGCTCTGCATTTATTGTCCTCAATAGGTTGTACAAACAGCATGCCAGACAGGTCCCATGTTGTATTGAGCTTGGACTCGTACACGTAGGAGACAGCAAGGCATACTTGGTCAACAGCCACACAGTTTACACTGACGGTTGCTGTATAAAACAACTTTAACACTGTTACGTTACAAATATGCGCCACACTGTGAACCCACACCAAAAAAGAATGACAAACACATTTCTGGAGAACCTGCGCACCGTAACAATCCAATCCAATCCAATCCACTTTATTTATCTAGCACATTTACACAACAAGAATGTTTCCAAAGTGCTGCACAGCCATGTTAAAAACAATATTAAAAACGATATTAAAAATAATATTAAAAACAATATTATGCTACACCAATGACTGAATAAAAACAAAGAATAAATGAATAGAAAACCAATACAGAGACAATATAAAAAATAAATATGATTAAAAACGATTTTAAAGGGTAAAACCAATTAAAACAGTAAAATAGACATCAAAATTTATAACCCTAACCCTAACCACACAGGACAACAGAGGACAGAAGACCACACAACTCACGAAGTGTTAAAAGCCAAAGAATAAAAGTGGGTCTTAAGACGAGACTTAAAACACTCCACTGTGGAAGCAGTTTGAACATGGAGGGGCAGAGTGTTCCAGAGTTTAGGGCCGACCACAGAGAAGGCCCTGTCTCCCCTGGTTTTAAGTCTCGTCCTGGGCACCACGAGCTGGAGCTGGCTCTCGGACCTCAGAGCGCGCGCAGGTGTGTAAATTTGGATGAGGTCCGAGATATACTGAGGTGCCAGTCCATGTAAAGCTTTAAAAACAAACAGCAAGGATTTAAAATCAATTCTAAAATGAACAGGGAGCCAGTGCAAACTCCGGAGAATTGGGGTTATATGCTCACGTTTCCTGGCCCCTGTTAAAAGTCGTGCTGCCGCGTTCTGGACTAACTGCAACCGGGAGAGAGCTTTTTGGCTAATGCCAGCATAAAGTGCATTGCAGTAGTCCAGGCGACTTGAAATAAAAGCATGCACGACTTGTTCAAAAAGGTTAAAAGATAAAAATGGTTTTACCTTTGCTAAAAGACGAAGATGATAAAAACACAATTTTAAAACACCATTGACTTGTTTGTCAAATTTAAAATCACTGTCTATAGTGACGCCAAGGCTGGTGACTTTGGGACGCACATGATTTTGCAATGGTCTCAAGTCAGTGAGGGCCGGACCAAAAAATGAAATTTCCGTTTTTCCCTCATTCATTATTAAAAAATTCTGGGCTAACCAAGCCTTGACATCACATAGACAGTTGAGAAGGGGTAACACAACATAAACACAACACAACAAATACCCAGAATACCATGCAGCCCTGACTCCAAACCCCCCCCCCCACACACACACCCCCACCTCCCCCCACCCCTCCGTGCTCGGTTGAGGTGGGCGGGTTTTGGTGGTAGCGGAAGAGTCAGGGCTGCATGGCATTCTGGGTATTTGTTTTGTTGTGTTTATGTTGTGTTACAGTGCGGATGTTCTCCAGAAATGTGTTTGTCATTCTTTTTTAGTGTGGTGCATATTTGTAACGTAACAGTGTTAAAGTTTTTTTCTACGGCCACCGTCAGTGTAAACTGTGTGGCTGTTGAGCAAGTATGCCTTGCTGTCACTGACGTGTGCAAACAGAAGCTGCATTCAACATGTGTGACCGAGCAGGTGCGCTATATTTGCAGACTGTAGAGGGTGCTAAAAGCAGTGCTATCAAGCCTTGCACCTTCAGGCGTCTCCCGGAAAAATTGGGAACGTTGGCAAGTATGACGCTGTCAATCGCCATTCATATAAACCTCGCGGGCCGCGTTAACATTAGGTTGTCATAATAAGGTGCGGACCGGGGCGTGTGTTTGAGACCCCTGGTTAAAACATAGCACAAAGCAAAAAAAGCTTTGTATGCAGTGTTATTTCATTTTAAATTTTCGAAAAAGTTATGTGGCTCCCATTGTTTTCTTTAATTTGTGAAACTTGTCAAAATGGCTCTTTGAGTGGTAAAGGTTGCCGACCCCTGGCCTAAAGCTATTGCCTTGCTGAGAGCTTGACTTAATGTACAAATAAGTGCTTCCACCTCGCTGGGATGTCACAATGCAGACAGATTGCAAAACCCTGCGAACAGAGGTATCGAAGACTGCGTGCAAGCTCTTGCCAAAATGTATAAATGTTATGATTTGATGCTTGTTTAACAAGAGCATTTATTTATTTTTTTGACAGGGACAGTACAATTAAACATTGCTACCCATAGGTAAGTGATGTCAAAGTACATAAGGCTTCTAGCCACAGGCTAATTTGCAACCTTTGTCCATGGTTAGGCTTTTAAAAAAAAGTTAAGAAAGGTGAAAAACACATACAAAAGGATTAAGACAAGTGCAAAATAAAAATACATAAAAAATAATTGGCCCCATTTTTACATACTACATCCAGCGCTAGTGCTCACACTTCTGATTTTTCTTATGCCACATTTTCAGTTTTGTGGAGAAAAGTTTAATGTCTGAGTGTGATTTTAACTTCAGTGGCAAAGCGCTCCACAGATGTGAGGCCTTAACTGAGAATGCAGACTAAAGTTAAAGTACCAATGGTTGTCACACACACACTAGTTGTAGCGAAATTATTCTCTGCATTTGACCCATCACCCTTGATCACCCCCTGGGAGGTGAGGGGAGCAGTGGGCAGCAGCGGTGGCCGCGCCCGGGAATCATTTTTGGTGATTTAACCCCCAATTCCAACCCTTGATGCCGAGTGGCAAGCAGGGAGGTAATGGGTCCCATTTTTATAGTCTTTGGTATGACTCGGCCGGGGTTTGAACTCACAACCTACCGATCTCAGGGCGGACACTCTAACCACTATGCCACTGAGTAGGCTGACCCGAGTCGTCCAGCACCTTATCACTCGACAGCTCCCACTGACTGCAGCTCGAGTCACTACTGTATCTTTGTATTTCTTTACACATTACCGTATTTTTCGGACTATAATCCTTTCATTTTCTCAAAAGTCAACAGTGCACCTTATAACCTTATAAGTGCGCCTAATGTACGGAATAATTTTGGTTGTGCTTACCGACCTTGAAGCTATTTTATTTGGTACATGGTGAAATGATAAGTGTGACCAGTACACGGCAGGCACACATAAGAGATACGTGTAGACTGCAATATGATGTCAGTCACACATAAGAGATACGAGTAGACTGCAGTATGACTCAAGTAAACAACACCAAAATTGTATATGTTCCATTGAAAATATAGAACATTACACACGGCGCTCAAAATGCGAACAAAATGTTTCAGTACAACTTTGGTAAGCTATGAAGCCGCATCGCTTGATGGATTGTACTGTGCTTCAACATACGAGTATTATTATGGTGGTTGTATAAGGTAAGACATATTATCTGGCATTTTGTTTCGCAATATTATGCAAAAGCAACTTTTCTTATCTTCGGGTACATACTGATCTGTATTTGGGATCTGCATAAATCCTAAAAATTTGCATGCGTCCACCTTTGTAGTCCGTGCCATCACCGTAGTCGATAAGCTTGTTCTTTTTCTGTATATTCTTGTTATGGTACATTCATCCTCAGCTGTTGCCATTTCTAATATAAAGTAGTGAGTTTACATTATTCACCCAAGGAACTTTAGTTATTAGAGACTTCCGGTCGGACGGTTTTTCACGGGACACATTTCCGGCGTTGTTGCACTAGTGAGCCACGGATGAGGAGATGCTGCTCCGTTATTGATTTAAGTAAAGTCTGAATGTCATTAAAACAGTTAGCTCCATCTTTTGACACTTCTTCAACTCCCGTCCTTGCACGCTACACCGCTACAACAAAGATGACGTAGAAAAAATGCTGCCGTAGGTGAGCCACGTAAATAAGACCGCCCACAAAACGGCACACCCCGAAGCGACTGTCAGAAAGCGGCTTGTAGATGGTCTGTAAAACATCATCTATGCAACATTTTGACCAAAGAACCACCATTACATGTTATGTAGACCACAAGGAAGTGTTTTACATTTAGAAAAAAATGATGATAATATGACCCCTTTAATGCGCTGTATAATCCGGTGCGTCTTTTTTATGAAAATAGACCTGACTAAATATGCTTATCGGCAGTGCGCCTTATAATCCGTTGCGCCCTATGGTCCGGAAAATACGGTACATCAGGGGCTAATCCATTAAGATACTTAAAAATTGCTTTTAAGAAGGAGAAATTCATAAAATTATCAAAAGTCATCATCTTATATTTTTGGGTAATATGGCAGTGATGATGCTTCATTGGTTTTTGGTCAAATATCTTTAGTGTTTGAGTTTGAGTTTGAGTTTGAGTTTATTTCGAACATGCAAGCATACAACATGATACATCACAATTTCCAGTTTCTTTTCAACATGTTCGAAAAGGAGTAGGAGGAAGCAGAGCTTATTTAATCCTACCCCTTTTCTTTACATAACAGTTGCAAAACTTTTTGTTCACTTCCTGTTCACAATTTTTTCACAATAAACTCCATAAGTAATCACAATTAAAATAAATAAATAGATAATAGTAAGAATTTAATAATAATAATTGGTGAAGTAAGTCATATTTCATATGATGAGATAAGTAAGATTACTTTAAGAATGAATGAATGGATGGATGAAATAAATAGAGAATGTTTGTCATGGTTCTTCTTCTTTGTACTTTGTAAACACTTTAAGTTTGAAGAGTTTCTTGAAGTGTATCATATTAGTACATTGTTTGATTGCTTTGCTTAATCCATTCCATAATTTAATTCCACATACTGATATACTGAAGGTCTTAAGTGTTGTACGTGCAAACAAATGTTTTAAATTACGTTTTTCTCTAAGATTATATTTCTCCTCTTTTTTTGAGAAGAATTGTTGTATATTCTTGGGTAGCAGGTTATAGTTTGCTTTGTGCATAATTTTAGCTGTTTGCAAATTCACTATGTCGTGGAATTTCAGTATTTTTGATTCAATAAATAAAGGGTTTGTATGTTCTCTATATCCAACATTATGTATTATTCTAACTGACCTTTTTTGTAACACCGTTAATGAATGAAGTGTACTTTTGTAATTATTTCCCCATATTTCTACACAGTAGCTCAGATATGGTAACACTAGTGAGCAGTAGAGAATATGAAGGGATTTTTGGTCTAGAACATGTTTTGCTTTATTCATTATTGACGTGTTTCTTGCAACTTTATGTTGTATATTTTTTACGTGAGATTTCCAGTTCAATTTATCATCAATCATTATACCTAGAAATTTGGTTTCGTTTACTCTTTCAATTCCTATTCCATCTATTTGTGTTTGTGTTTGACTTTCTCTTCTACTGTTACCAAATAGCATTATTTTAGTTTTACTAAGATTCAACTGTTTTTGTCAAACCATCTTTTTAATTTGTTAATTTCTTCTGTTATTATTTGTATTATCTCCTGTGTGTTCTCTCCTGAACAAAACGCTGTTGTATCATCCGCAAATAATACTAACTTTAAATCTTTTGTAACTTTACAAATGTCATTTATATAGAGATTGAATAATTTAGGTCCTAGTATTGATCCCTGAGGTACACCACAGGATATATTTAGCGTTGTAGACGTGTGTTCGCCTAGCTTCACGTATTGTTTCCTGTTCGTTAGATAACTTCTTATCCAGTTTAAGACTAACCCTCTGATGCCATATCGTTCTAGTTTTTTGATTAAAATATTGTGATTAATTGTGTCAAATGCTTTAGTTAGATCCATAAAAACCGCTGCCGCACATTTTTTACGATCTATTGCATTGGTAATTTCTTCTGTAATTTCAATTAAAGCCATTGAAGTTGAAACATTAGCTCTGTATCCATATTGGTTCCCTTCGAGTATTCTATTTTTATTTATGAAACTTTCTAATCTGTTATTGAACAGTTTTTCAATGATTTTAGAAAATTGTGGAAGTAGAGAAACAGGTCTATAATTTGTAAATTGATGTTTGTCTCCAGTCTTATAAATTGGTGCAACTTTAGCTATTTTCATTTTGTTTGGGAATGTACCTGTTTGAAATGATAGGTTACTAATATACATTAATGGTCCTGAGATCTCTTCAATAACCTTTTTTATCGTTTCCATATCAATTCCGTTACAATCAGTTGAAGTCTTAGATTTGCATTTTTTCACGATTGTAACTATTTCCTCCTGTGTCACATTACTGAGGAACATGGAGTTGGGATTTCGCTCTATGGTATCATTATAGTCCTCAATTGGAACTGGGTCTGGAATCCTTTCTTCCAATTTTGGTCCAATATTTACAAAATAATTATTGAAGCTTTCAACTACTTCCTTTATGTTGTCATTTTTTTTATTTTCATCTAAGAAGTATTGAGGGTAGTCCCTCTTAGTTCCATTTTTAATAATGCTATTGAGGATGCCCCATGTTGCTCTCATATTATTTTTGTTCCTGTCCAATAATTCACTGTAATATTCTTTTCTACATGATAGTAGTATGTCTGTTAACTTGTTTTTATACTTTTTGTACTTAATTTCTGCCTCTATAGTTCTTTGTGCTATAAATTTTCTATATAGTGTATTCTTCTTCTTACAAGCATGTTTTAATCATTTTGTCATCCATGGTTGATTATTCTTTCTCTGCTTGTTACTGAGTTGTATCCATGGACAATGTTTGTCATAAAGTATTATGAACTTGTTTAAGAAATGTTCATATGCTTCATCAACCTCTTTTTCATTATACACATTGTCCCAATCTTGCTTTTGTAGCTCAATTTTGAAGGCAGTCATCCTCTTCTCTGTGCATAGTCTTCGAAATGTCCTTTTGTCTTCCATGTTCTTCTTGTAGTTTCCATCATATATTGTAAAAACTGGCAGATGATCACTAACGTCGCTTATAAGTAGACCACTTGTAGTGTTATTATCAAAATCATTGGTAAAAATATTATCAATAAGCGTGGCACATTGTCCTGTGATTCTGCTTGGCGTTGTGATTTTAGGATATAGACTGATGCTGTACATTGTATCAATGAAGTCATCAATAGACTTTTGCTTGATGGGGTTCAATAAGTCAATATTAAAGTCACCACATAAGAACATTATTCTTTGACCATTGTCCATGTAAGTGTTTGTTTACATAATGACAACAAAGGCTTCACTACACATTTTGTGGCCAGTCCTCAGACAATGGCACAATAAGACATATGGGATAAAATCATTGCATGCATGTAAACTTGTGCAGCTTGAACAAGTTTACATGCATACTTGCCAACCCTCCCGTTTTTAGCGGGAGAATCCGGGTATTCAGCGCCTCTCCCGACAACCTCCCTTCTCCCGACAAACTCCCGGTATTCAGCCGGAGCTGGAGGCCACGCCCCCTCCAGCTCAATGCGGACCTGAGTGGGGACAGCCGTTCTCACGTCCGCTTTCCCAGCAGCTTGCCTGCCCAATGACGTCATAACATCTATGGCTTTTAGAGAGTAGAGTGCACAACAAGCAGAGGGAGTTCTTGGTTTCTTATGTGGGTTTATTGTTAGGCAGTTTCATTAACGTCCTCCCAGCGCGGTACCAACACACAACAACAGCAGTCACGTTTAGTCTACTGTAAAGCAGTTCGTCTGCCATAAACAGCAATGTTGTGACACTCTTAAACAGGACAATACTGCCACCTACCGGATAGCCTGCAGAATACTGAAATTCAAGTATGTCTTTTATTTATATGTATAATAAAATAAAAATAAAATATATATACAGCTAGAATTCACTGAAAGTCAAGTATTTCATACATATATATATTTATATATATATGTATATATATTATATATATATATATATGTGAAATACTTGATTTGGTGAATTCTAGCTGTAAATATACTCTCCTCTTAACCACGCCCTTGGTCACGCCCCAACCACGCCCCCGCCCCAAACACCCCCCCACCTCCCGATATTGGAGGTCTCAAGGTTGGCAAGTATGTTTACATGCATAAACAAGGTCTAATCAGCCTGAAACAATTTATATTTAATTTTATGGTCTTGGTCATTTTTTTATATTGCCATCAAATTTAGGTTAGATATTTAAATTCCTGTATCTGCTCTATTTTATTTTGATTAATGTTGACCTGAATTTCATTTAATGACTGTTTCTTTAAAGAGAAATACATTGAGACTGTTTTCTTCTAATGAAGGGTTAAACAGTTATTTTGAAGCCATGTTGATACTTCAGCTAACTGTCTGTTTAATATCTCTGAAGCTTGTTGAGGGTTGTCTGCTGCCACATAAATGATTGAATCATCTGCATACATTTGGCAGATAGTATTTTGTGCAAATATCTGGGAGGTCATTTTTATAAATACACTGAAAAGCAGCAGACCCTAAATAGATCCTTCTGGCACACCCAAATCACAATTTATTCAATTTGATTTTACACCATGAATTTGAACACAGTTGTTGTCGCAATTCAAGCTATGATTTAAACCAATTTATGGTTTTTTTTGATACATGAAATTGTTTTAATGTTGTCATCAAAACTACATTATTTACAGTGTCAAAAGCTTTTCCAAAATTCAAAAAATACCACTCCAACATATTTACACTGGTCCAAACTACATTTTATCATTTCAGTAGAATGTTTCAGTAAATGTTCTTCTAAATGGCTCATCAATTGTTCATCAATCACAGGCACAATTGAAATTGGTCGTTAACTGCATGCCTCATCTGCTGCAACAGCTGTTTTAAAACTTTGTGGGAATTCACCATTTTTAATGGATATATTTAGTAAGTTTAATATGTGTTTTGATAATATTGTAGCATGCTTTGTTATTCAAGAGGTGTCTATACTAAATATATATTTTGCTTATGAATTGTTCAGATGACTAATCATTTCATGTATCTTTATTTTTGATTATCCGGTGTTGTGTGAAAATATGAGGATGAATCTTCCGTATCATTGCATGGTAGCGGTCTTGGGATAAAACAAGCAAGTTGTTGAACATAGTTAATAAAATATAAATTTTCAATTTCTGAAGCATCATTCCTAACCATTCTATTAACATTAAGTTTAAATATAACCTGCGAGTGGTTAATTTATCTATATGTTTCCAAATGAGTGAACTATTTCCTTGAGAATCAGAAAAAACATCTCATTAAGTAAAAAGATGAGGACTTTCTCAGTTCACTAACTACTTTCTTTCTTAGTCCTTTAAAAACTAGTATATCTGTTTGGAGCTTAGTTGTAAGGGATATTTTCAGGGCCAAGTCCCGCTTTTTTATAAGTTCAATAATGGCATTGCGTAGCCAGGACAAACAGAGTTTTTTTGATTGTTTTTTGAGTACAGGTGAATTTCTGAATATTATTTGATACAAGTTCTGTTAATTGATCACAGCATTGATCTACATTTTCAATTTGAATTACATGATCCCATTTAATGTATTTCAATTCATTTTCAAATCAGGGAAAGGTTTGCTTTGGAATTGCCCTTTTTCTTTATTAACATTGGAAATAGAAAAGGGATCCGCTAATCGTTTCTTAGTCAGTTTTCTTGTCATTAGGGTCATATTTTGATTTGAGTAAGTTATAAGTTATAAGTTTTAATGACACATTCTAGTTTGTTTGTGACAATCACCTCTAATAAGGTTTGGCTACTCCTAGTAATTCTGGTTGGATTTTTTTATAATTTGACACAATTTATTTTTGTCCATCCAATTTATTTTAAAATCTCCCAATAAAATAGTTTTATTTTTTAGGTTAAATTGTTTTAGCATTTAATCAAAATCATGATAAATGGATGTACAATGAGAGGGTGGATTATATAAATCTATAATGT